>NC_143149.1:12139621-12442651 GCF_059928025.1 Delphinapterus leucas
TGCACTTGTTGGTCAGTTAAACATTAGGTGCTTGATGGTATTGTTCAGATCTTATGCCTTTACTAATTTTGTTTTTTACATTTCCTGTTGATTCCTGAGGAAGGGGGGTGTTAAAATTACCAACTATGATTATGGAATTGTCTATTTCTTCCCTCAATCTACCTATTTTTGCTTCGTGTATTTTGAAGCTCTGTTAGTTATAAGTGTATACACACTTATAATTGTCTTTTTGATATACTGACTATTTTATCATTATCAAATGTTGCTCTTTATCTCTAATAATTCTCTTTGTCTAGAAATCTACTTTATGTAATATATAGCCACTCCAGCCTTCCTATGCTTATACTTTGTGTACATCTTTATCTATCCATTTAATTTCAACTTATCAGTGCTTTTATATTTAAATTGCATCACTGGTAGACAACATATAACTGAGTCTTACTTTTTAATACATCCTGACAATTCTTGCCTTTAATTAGATTGTTTAGTCCATTTACATTTAGAGTAATTATTGATGTGGATTAGGTCTATTTTATTATTTGTTTTGTCTGTCTCATCTGGTTTTCTGCTCCCTCATTATTCTTTTCTTGATTTCTTTGGGATTGCTTGAACAATTTTTAGAATTCCATTCTAACTGATTAACTTTAGCAAAACCTTTAGGGTTTTCTCTGTGTGTGTGCGTGTGTGTGTGTGTGTGTGGTTGTCTAGGGCTTACAATACACATCCTTTTCAGTGTTTTTAAAGTTAATATTGCACCACTTCACATAAAATACAAGAACCCTACACTTCCCCTCTTATCTTTAACCTATAGTTGTCATATGTATTTCATCTGCATGTATTATAAACTCCATTATATAACATTATAATTTTTGCTTTAAAGTTATATATTTTAAAGATATTATATGGAAAAAAGCCATTTATGTTTACCTTTCTGGTGTTCTTCATTCCCTCCTGAACATTCAGGTTTCCATCTAGTGTTATTTCCCTTCTGTCTAAAGAACTTCGTTTAACATTTTTTGTAGTACAGGTCTGCTGATGATAAACTCTCTTAGTTTTCTTTTAAATGAAAGTGTATTTATTTTGCCTTCATTCTTGAAGGATTTTTTTTTTTTTTTTTATCGCGGTGCGCAGGCCTCTCACTGTCGCGGCCTCTCCCGTTGCGGAGCACAGGCTCCAGACGCGCAGGCTCAGTAGTTGTGGCTCACGGGCCTAGCCGCTCCGTGGCATGTGGGATCTTCCCGGACTGGGGCACGAACCTGTGTCCCCCGCATTGGCAGGCGGATTCTTAACCACTGTACCACCAGGGAAGCCCTTGAAGGGTATTTTTATTTCATTTCATCTTGAAAGATATTTCTAGATAGAGAATTCTGGGTTGACTTTTTCTTTCTTTTCTTTTAGCACTTTAAAGATGTCATTTCACTTGATTCTCATGAGAAGTCAGTAGTACCTCAAATCTTTGTTCCCCTCATATAATAATATTTTCCCTGGCTACTTTCAAAACTTTCTCTTTGCTTTTGCTTTTCAGTAGTTTGACTCTGCTGTACCTAGATGTGATTTTCATTATAGACTGCACGGGCTTCAATGAGCTTCTTGAATCTGGCTATTTATGTCTTTCACCAAATTTGGGGACATTTTGGCCATATTCCTTCAAAAAAAATTTTTATGCCCCATTCTCTCTTTTCCTTCTAGAACCCTACATGTTAGATCTTTCAGTATTACCTTATAGGTACTGTTACCTAGAGGTACTGTTCATTATTTCACTTTACAGTATTCTTCCTCTCTGATCTTCATATTGAATAATTTCTATTGATCTAACTTCAAATTCACAGACAGTTTCTTCTGTTATTTCCACTCTGATCTTAAGGCTATCCAGTGAAAAATTTATTTCAGACATTATACTTTTCAGTACTAGAAGTTCCTTTCAGTTTTTAAAATCTCTTTACTTTTCTGAGATGTTCTATATTTTCATTCATTACAAGGGTGTTTTCTTTTAAGTCCTTGAGCATAGTTGTGAGATCCGCGTTAAAATCCTTGTCTCGGGGCTTCCCGAGACAGTCAGAGGCCCACATACCGCAAAAAAAAAAAAAAATCCTTGTCTCGAATTACAATTGAGTCATCCTGGGCTAGTCACCATTGATTGGTTTTGGGGTTATATTTTCATACTTCATATGTCTAGTAGTTTTAGATATCATCCTGGACATAGTGAATGATGTACTGAGCATCTCAGATGCTCAGTTCTGTTATGTTTCTCTAAAGAGCAGCAACGTTTTTGTTTTGGCATTCTGTTCACTTGGCTGAACTCAAACTCTAACTCAGTGCAGTGCTCTTGGCCTTATCTGGGCTGCCTGGAGTCCACCTTGCACATGTGTGGTTTAGGAATTAGCTAGAGATTTGGGCAGTTTCCACACAGACTTTAAGGCTCCCTCTCTGTGACTCTCTTCTTTCTGGGATTTCTCCTCCACTTTCCATTTTTGTTCTTTTAATTGCCTCTTCTTCATCTCTTTGGTGAGGCAAGGATTCCCACCCTAGGGTTATGGGAATGGCCTAATACATGACACCCAGCACTTGTCAGGTGAGACTGATGGCAGTTTACTAGTCACGCATACTCATAGCCTGGGGGAGGACACCAGACACCATTCAGGGACACATGAGGGTTACACCAGAGAACACAGCAAACAACCAGGTACTGAGGGAGGCAGATTTTGTAGTATCAAGGTAGTCCCTGGTTCCTGTCGGGGGATGGGATTGGTTTCTTTGAATAATTCCACAGGCTTGCAGGGAAATGAAACCTGCCACTCAGGTACAAGCAGGAAATGTACCTGGTCCCCGAGACAAGAAGGGTTGTTTGGCTAGGGGATCTTAGGACCATGGGAGCAGATGGGGAAGGGAACTTGGTGTTAGGCTGTTCATAACATTCCTGATTCTACCAGATGTCAAGGCAGTACATGATATTAATTCTAGGCCCTGTACCACACTGTGGTTGCCCTGGTCTCCAACCTCTGGCTCTTCGAGCCAGTACATCTGCAAGTTTCTAAGTTTAAGTCATCCTACAAAACTGGGCACTGCAGGCTAAAGACATAAAAATAGGAAACGCCTTAAGTGCCATTTCATTCTTCCAAGTATTGACTTCCCTCCAGAATTTGCCTTCTTTTGCTTGCTTTCCAGTGCCTTTTGGTATTTTTAAAATATTTTATCCAGAATTTATAGCTGTTATTTGTAGGAGGGTGAGGGGACCTATCTGGCTAGTACCAGAAGCAGAACTTTCAAAGTCCATTCTTAATCTTTGGCTGTAAGCAGTTTAACTAAATAGCTGAAGAAATACTAGATATGATTTATTGATTATAACAGGAGTTGGGTGGAGTCTTTGGAATGATAATATAAGAGAATATTAACTCATAGCCATAATTAATAACTGTAGGCTCAAAAACTATTGTTACATAGAATACTTACATTTTGATTTAGTGCAAATTTTGATTCCACACAAATAATTCAGTCAAAGTTCTGCTGGACTCAGCACTCATCAGATAAAATCCAGAAAAAAATGTTTTCATTTCATTTTCTTTTACATACTGTGAAAGTGCATATGAAGGAGAAAAGCAAAAGCTATTATTTGACAACATGGTCCCATATTTCTTCTTAAATACGCACCATCTTCCATGAACCATGATTGACTCCTACAAATTTTACTCTCTTTTTCTGCCTTGCTTCTACATTTATTGCTAATTTGATTTTATTTATACTTATGCCTGTAGACATTTTCCTAACACTCTATATATGTGTTCTATATCCCTACAGAAACTATAAATGTCTCCTGGACATGGACCAAAGATTTGATTCTGTTTAAATCCATACATAGCACATACTTGCGTATGTTGATTATTCTTTTTTCAGTGAATCCTATCGAGGCTCAAATGGACAAATTGGGTTTTAAATTTCTTCAGAACTTTATATATGGTCATTTCCTTTGGTGATCCCAGAATCACTCACAAGCCTCAATAGCAGGTTATAAACATGCCTAAAACTTATTACAGCAAAGGAGAGAGAGCAAAACCAACGGGAAAAAGATGCATTGGGAAAGTCCAGAGAGGTCAGCACAGGCTTCCAATGTTCTTGGCCTGAAGCTGCAAGGAATTCTCTCTGTCTAGCAGCAAAACTACAGGCATGTATGGAATAGCTCTACCTGAGGAAGCCCATCTGAGTCTCAGGGTCCAAGGTTTTTATGGGGAGCTATTAATGTCCACACATTCTGCTATACAATCAGCTATGGCAACTGAGACTCAGGACCCCAACGATGAAACCAGGTGTACGTGTTGTGCAAAGCAACCTGACAAGCCAGTATGGCGTGTTCCATTTCTCCAGGTGTACACAACAAAGTTGTCACTAACATAAAGAACATTCCACAAGCCAAATTCCCAGGGTTGGCCGGGTCAGTCATGGTTTCCTTGGAGACATGCAAGGAATAAGCAACCAGACCTGCTGCATTAACTCTTCCTCCCAAGGGTCTGTCCATCCTTGCTATCCCCTATTACCGACTCCCGTCTTACTAATAGAAGTGATACAAAGCTAGCTAAGTCCTGGCTTGCGGCAAAATATTTTTAAGACCACTGCACATCTAAATCATTTCCTCTAGTCTCTCTACCCTTCCCAACACATTCCCAGCCTCCAGTTTCTATGGCTGGCTGTTCTTTACAGACAAGCAGGCTACATCTAGGAAGCAATAGTTTATGCTGTTTGGAAGAGGAGGCCTAAAAAAAACCTACAGGGTTATGAACCTTGTATGATTTAAATCTGTATCTTTCCCAACAAACCTGCTCTGCTTCCTGGATCTTCTATTCTGCACAACATTGCCACCACCTCCTTATGGCCCCGCCCCCTAAAAACAGTCACTAAACCCAGTTGATATTACCTCCTGGAAATTTCCTGAATCTATCTCCTTCCTTCCACATAACCTCATTTCCCTGTTACTCCCTCCTGGCTTCTCCTTCCCGCTCCCCACCCAGGCCATTATTCATTACAGCAGAGTTGTCACTCCCATTCTTACCTAGAAAGCAACCCACCACACACGGAAGAATAAATTCTGAAAAAGATGCTTTATATGAGGTATTGTAACCACTCAGGTCACTATGTTCAATTGTTTTCCTGTCTGTTTCCCGTGTGTTTCCACTAATATCAATTTTATTAAAAAATAAATTCCTATCCTAAATTGAAAACTATGCCCAGTGGAATGGAATCAATTTCTTGGAGTTCTTTGAGCCACGCAACAGAAATAATAATAGCTGCTTCCTGTACCTCACCCTCCCTTTGCCTTATGACATCTGGGCTCTTCTCCCAATCTTTTTCCTTCCTCAACTGCTATGTTCAGATTCCTCTTCATTAGATACTTCTGCTAAATTTCAATCCTATAGAGAAGACCACAGCTCACTAAGAGACATCAGGGAAGGACTCCTTCTGGGGTGGACACAGTTCGCGGTTCCCTTCTGAGGTTGTAGGTACAAGTTATAGATGGCATGAACACAGAACATTAGCCTGAATGTGAAATTTTAAAACATTTAACTCATAAAAATGATAAGAGAAGTATTCCATCTTATCCTAAGGTATTCAAGTAAGATCACACAAAAATTTAGAAAGCTCTTAAAAAGTTGAGGGCTATACTGAATGAGAAAAAAGCTACACATAACTTCTCCTAAACTGATAAAAAAAACTTCACAAAAAAATATATTTCTGAGCCAAAACTGCCTAGATCAGTGTCTAAAGTGTGACGTCTTCAAAAGCTTCAAGATTAACAATGTGGTATTTATTAATTTTATTTTTGTGTAACAATATATTTGCAATTAGAATGCTAGTATGTAAAGTATAGACATTACTAGCAGTAGTACCAGAAAAATTCTCAAAAAAGTGAACTAAATCTAAATATTGAGTGTATTTACTCATGTGCTCCTTTCCCAGTGGGTAGTATTCATATGCATTTTGTTATTGCAGAATGTACAGAAAGCTTTTTGCTTTTTTTATATTAAAAATAAAGTTTAAATTTTGTTAAAGCAATATGTGTATCAAAAAAATCAAATGTGCAAAATGATATTTGTGAAAACTAAGTCTCCCTCCAACTCCAGATCCCCAGGCTCTAAATCAGAGGCAAACTGCTACCATAGATAACACTGGACTATTCTTCCAGAGATATTTTACCTGAAGAGTAAAAGTTAGGCATATTCTGAAGCTAACATCAAGGAACTATATTCAATATCCTGTGATAAACCATAATGGAAAAGAATATGAAAAAGAATGTATATATATGTATAACTGAATCACTGTGTTGTACAGCAGAAATCAACACAACATTGTAAATGAACTATATGTCAATAAAATAAATTAAAAAAATAATAAAACTAACATCATGTAAGGAAGTCACTAGGCTCTTTTGTAATTATTTTTGAATCAACATGCCACTCTCCAAAGATTACGTTAGATAGGCTATTAGTCCAACCCTGTATTACAACTGCACTTTTTGTTATGCATAAAGGAGTAACAAATAGTTTCTGTAGATATAATTTAAATATCATGGTCCCTAAACTTTAATTCTGTTGTACCACCACCGTTAATGGCTGAAGTAATCATTCCTTTCTCTGTTTCTTCTATTTTCCCATAACAGTAAGCTTTTTAGCCTCTAATACTTTCCATAGAAATTGTTCCCCATATCTTTTATATCTTTGTTTTTTTAATCTAATTCTAGTACTTACTTTCAGCAGGTAACAGAAGAAAGTATTTCTACTGTCACTTTCAGGCATTTCTTCAAAGTCGTCTCCCTGAAGATGTCATTTCTGTGACCAAAGGGTATTATGCTAAAGGATCTGGAATGTAAACCACAGTTAGAGCAAGCAAAAGATGCCACACCGTGGCTGCAGATAGATAATGAAGGACACAACCTATGTTTTCTCAAGCAGAAAACAATTGAGGGCAGTCTAGAAAACAAAAGAAAATGAGGTAAATTATTTGTTAAATATTTCTAAAATGTGGGTCTTTTATTTTATAGAACCAGCACATTTCAAATTACTTGTAGGGGCTTCGCTGGTGGCACAGTGGTCAAGAATCCGCCTGCCAATGCAGGGAACACAGGTTTGAGCCCTGATCTGGGAAGATCCCACATGCGGTGGAGCAACTAAGCCCGTGCACCACAACTACTGAGCCTGCGTTCTGAAGTCCACGAGCCACAGCTACTGAAGCCCGTGCGCCTAGAGCCCAAGCTCTGCAACAAGAGAAGCCACCGCAATGAGAAGCCCACGCACCGCAACGAAGAGTAGCCCCTGCTCGCCGCAACTAGAGAAAGCCTGCGCGGAGCAACGAAGACCCAATGCAGCCAAAAATAAATAAATTTATAAAATTACTTGTAGCAAAATAAGGTTTTAACACAATTTTGCAGAAAGATATATTGAATAAAGCTAGATATACTGGTTTCCATAGATAAGAGTCAGAGAACTCCAATTTACGGAAATAAATTAGATAAACAATTTTTTAAAATTTACCCTCAGAAGCTAAATCAATATTCACCAAAGTGCTGGATTAAATTAACCTTGCCAAGAGCAATTAATGTAACAACAGCTCCAATAAAGCCTCATTAAGTAATCAATTAGAATCATTACAAGGAACAAAAGATTCAGCAAAAAGCTCCTGGCCAGTAGCATGAGTTTTATTTTTAAAAGGCCATTCTTATTTTAACTAGAGCTGAAGGCATAAGGCATTTGCCCTTGAAAATAAATGTCTAAAGGATACATGATTTGTAGTACTTTTGATTTTATGATTATTTTGGAAATTATTGTTCAGGAAATTCTGATTTTCCTTTAGAGGTAATTTTGTCAAATTTGCTGCAAGACTTCTCAGAAAAAGTAATTTTATAATATCCCAAGTTTTTGTTTTTTCTATGGGTACTTTTCTCCTTTCCAATGATTATCAGCTAAAATTAACTAATATTTGTTTTACTCTTAAATTTTTAAGTGTATACTTATTTCATGAATTGCTGTGTGACCCTGGACAAGTTACTTAACTTCTCTGGGTCCCCATATTATCATCTGTAAAAAAAAAAATTGGTCTAGAGGCGCGTTATAATAGGGATTCTCAACCTCTTCCCCATCCTTCCCTACAGACATGATGGTTATGATGAATTAACATCAGCAGCAGTGGCTCATCCAGCTACTCAGTGAGGCTGCCTGTTGCCTGCTCTCTCTTCCTTTGAGGGAAATCACTGAACTAAGATTAGTTTTAGCTATACAGAGTCTATGAGTCTATAGTGATCAGAAGATTAAAAATGACCATCTGAAGTTGTGCAACCTTGAGGTGAAGTTTTTTCTTTGCTTTTCTCTTTTTTAAAAAATAAATTTATTTATTTGGCTGCAGTGGGTCTTCGTTGCTGCGCGCGGGCTTTCTCTAGTTGCAGCGAGTGGGGGCTACTCTTCATTGTGCTGCGCGGGCTTCTCATTGTGGTGGCTTCTCTTGTTGTGGAGCACGGGCTCTAGGTGCGCGGGCTTCAGTAGTTGTGGCGTGCAGGCTCAGTAGCTGTGGCTCGCAGGCTCTAGAGTGCAGGCTCAGTAGTTGTGGCCCACGGGCTTAGTTGCTCCGCGGCATGTGGGATCTTCCCGGACCAGGGCTTGAACCCGTGTACCCTGCATTGGCAGGCAGATTCTTAACCACCGCGCCATCAGGGAAGCCCCTTCTTTGCTTTTCCTTCATCCAACCTCTATTTATTCAGCACTGTGCAGGGCTCTGATACAACAGACACAGTTCTTGAATAAAATTATCTTTTTGAGGTTCTTAGTAAAAAAAGAAACACAAATAATTTAAAGAGGATGAAGTCTATGCTAACATGGCTTTCAACACCTTCCCTCTTTACCACCCTTCTCTGTCTCTCTGATGAAATTAATAGGAAAATCTCAACAAGTTAAGAGTAGCATATGACAGGCATTGTACCAAGCTTTAATCTCAAACTTGCAAAGGTAAGAGGTCAAAGCTTCAGTTTACATGTTTTGGCTACTCCAAGATTCTAGGCTATTGTTGGGTTTATTGATTATCTACAAAAACATTTTAAGGTAAGGTAGCTCACTAAGATAAAGGGGTATCGACAAGGACAGAATGTGCTGGCATCTCTTTTATCACACTTATGGATCAAGCTATTACATTATTTGTACAGGATAAACTATTTACACCTACAATATCAACCATTTAATTTTAGACAGATTTATTGTTTCACCAGCAAAATTAGACTAGAATTTCAATTTTGAACATTAGTATAAATCTCTCTTCCCTAAATTTTAAACCCTTTCCCCTGCTTTTAGGAAACATAATTGCATAATTCAAACTCCTTTAATACTGTGACCTAGTTCCTCCTCTTGATGTTATAAACGGCTCATGTAACTATGGTAACCATCCAGGGAAAATTGAATGTTTTTCTGGTCAGCAATATGCAAAGTATACCATACGTGTTATTTTTCTCTCTGGGATAACCAAAGTGGATAATACGTGTTTGCTCTTCTTCTTGGTTATGGGAATGACATTTTATCATACTGAAAATTCTATGACTATAGACCCAGTCATTCACAGTACCTTGATTAAAAGGTTTAGGATCCTCTTTTGCTGTCAGTGATCATTCTAATTGCTGCACAGTACTATAACCCATAGTATGATTGATTGTATACACCCATTTGCGCTGCCTACCTCATAAACTAAATGTACAGGCTAACAGTACTCATATTAGCAATATTCCATCTCGAGAATCTGGTATTTTCTTAACTTTGTCCTTTAGTCCTAGACAAAGTGTTTCCTTAAAACAAAAAACTAAATGGAATCATCTTGGGAGTATACTTAGATACCGAGAAGACCTAGTTCCAGTCTTTAGTGATTTCATATGTCTTCTTTTTTGCTTTATTTTTTTCTACAATTAAGGTGTACTACTTATGCAATAAAGCAATCAAAAATGCTTTAAAACTGAGCTCAGTGGAGATGTAGACTGTTAGTATTTGTGGTTATTGTTGTCGCCTATTGTACTAATGAATTGATTTAAAGTTTCAGGTTTTTTCAGTACAATTTAAAATGCTTGGACCTTCTAGAACAAATTACACTCTAAAGCAAATGTCTAGATTTTTAAAGGATTTATTTATTTGCATTAGGTACAATTACATTTCTACAGTGGGCTATCAATTGGTGACCTTTCAATATGAGGATTTTGTTTCAAGTGATTTTCTTGAATTTCCCTACATTTTGAACAGTGCTTTTTAACAATCCAAATATCTTCCTTAGAAAAAACATTGCTATCTGCTTCCCTGAATTAAATAGGGAATTATCTGCCTTTTACTAGTTTAGAAAAGACCTCATTAACCAAATGCAGTGTGGAATTTGTTTAGATCCTGTTGAACAAACCAAGTGTAAAATAATATTAATGAGACAATAGGGAAATTTCAATTGTCTGGATATTAAATGACAGTAAGATAATTTTTGGATGGGATAATGGTATTGTGGATGTTTTTAAAAAGTTCTCTCTTATCCGTTCATATTTAAAGTACAGAGAAAATGATAATAATCCATCAAGGATAAGGGAGTGAAATATTAAGGACCATATATTGATAAATGTTCAAGCTGGGTGAATGGTATATTAGGATTTATTGTACTATTACCTCTACTTTTGTGTGTGCTTGAAATTTTCCATAATAAAGTTTTAAAAAATATTAAAAAGAAAAAAAGGACTTCATATTTAATTGTCCTGACTCAAGCAGTAGCTGAATCTTCTCAGGAGGTATCTCTAGGAAACCTTCAGAACTACTTGCTAGTTTGTTTTCCATCAGAGTTTGAAGTGGTCCCCCCTCCCTTTACAGTATAAATAAGGGCCTACCAGAGATCTCTTAAACATTTCTACCAGGGATGTCTCACAGTAACTGATTTAGAAATTAAAGTTAACCTCAGATAGCTCTACTAATTTGGGGGTGTAGGTTACTTATCTTTTTTAGGGTTACTTCAGAAAATATACTTAAGAGCAAATAAGATGCCTTTTTGCTTTATTCATACAATTAAACGTCACCAATTAACTTCTATATTGTGGAGAATTGGGGACTTTTAAATATTGCATTTAGCAGGGTACAGAAACCCAATTTCAAAAGGCCCCAAATTTCCAGTTAAGTGATTCCTAAAAAGAAAAGGACATGATAAATAACCAAAGTCAAAGGGCTGAGTTTGGGGAGTACAGTGATTTTTTTTTTTTTACTCTCTTCACACAATCTGCCTTCACAAGTACCGCAGGAGTAAGTCTTTGATTAACTTTTATAAAGTAATATAGCAATAAAAGCACATGTCTGACAATTCATATACACACATAGATTACCATATGAGAGTGTTCTTTATAGGTTTAGATCAACACAAGCTGCAAAATCATTATTTAGACTTTTTGCTTCCTTTCAGCCTGTTCAACAGAATTATGAAAGGTCAAAATAATGCTCTAAAAGGTCTTCATTTCCATACTCATCCTTCCTTCTTCATCCGGTTCATGGTTCCTGGAAGGAGTGCTCTACGTATTATAAATCATTGCGTTTTCTCACTTCTAGTTTCTAACCATGTGTTATATC
The DNA here is from genome assembly GCF_059928025.1 of Delphinapterus leucas. Lineage (NCBI taxonomy): Eukaryota > Metazoa > Chordata > Mammalia > Artiodactyla > Monodontidae > Delphinapterus > Delphinapterus leucas. The sequence goes on from NC_143149.1 coordinate 12,151,219, forward strand.
TGCCTGCAGATCACTTCTCAGGCTGAATAAAATCCATATGTGCGTTCTGTGTCTAATCTGAATCAGTAAATAATAAGGCATCTTGCATTATTTTAGGCCTTCAATAAAAACTAGCTGATTTAAATCTATGAGTAAACAAAAATAGTAGGGTTTAAGTAAAATGTGATTAAAATTCAATTCTTAACAGTGACTTTTTTGACAAGACCTGGCTGCTTAATCTGATTTAAAGAATGACAAGAAAATCCCTAGACGGTTCTCAGAAATACAAGACACTGGACTGCCTGGGTTGACTTAATAATATTCAAGTGGTCAAAACCTCCAAGTGTCACAGGATAATAATACAAGACAATCTTTGAGTCCTGAGCAATATTATCTTGTTCCCAAGACTCAAATTTCCAATAGTGCTTTGTTTCGGTTTGAAATTTAAAATATCCTCTAGATCAAGGTCTAGATTTCTCTTTCCCTGTCAGTGGTTACGTACTATTAACAGCTGTTTCAAAACTGCCCTAAATAGGTTATCATACAGGTGCCCCACCGCTGCAAACCAATTGGATATAAGAAGAAATCCCAATTTATCGCCCCCTCACGTTTTCTTTTTAACTCAAATGTACTACTCACAATAGTGCTTGTTTACATAGGCATTCCGTTAAAATTCTCCGCGTATTCGTTCTCTTTACACCCATTTCTTTGAAAAATACACGCTGTTATATACACTGAGTCCATCTGGAATTAAAATCAACTCCTCTGCTTGGCATTTCATTTAACCCCAGATAGGAATTAAACCCTGTCGGCCGGTCACGTAGATGAGGACGTGGGCCTGATTTCGGATTAGGTCTGTCCTCGCGTCTCCATCACCCCTGGACCCCGGCCCCCAGTGGTTTTCAGTCTTACGTAGATGTTAAGGTGGTGGTGCCCCTCACGCCGCCAGGAAGCCCTTGCCTACGTTTTATGTTTAAACGTTCTGATCCCCAGGGGGAAAACTTTTTTTTTTTTTTTTTAAAGGTTGTCTGTCGGACAAACAGGTATGGGGCAGAGTGAGCCTAAACTAAACGCGATTCCTCAGGAGCCCTAGGGTGGACAAAACCTGCACGTCCTGGTGCGGCGGAAGACCCCCGCGTCTGCGGAAGGGCGAGAGCTCGCAGAAGCCAGGAGGGAGATTCAAAAAGCGGACGGACTAAGGGAGAAAGAAACGCAGGGGGCCGCGAGGGCACCGCCTACCTCGGCGATCAGCCCCGGTGCTCCGGGAGCCCGAAGGCCGCGGCTGGAGGAAGACACAGCCAGAGGGCGGTGCCGGCCCGGCGGGCACACAGCCGCCGCGCATGCCCGGAGCCGCGCTCGCCTCACGCCCGCCGCGTAGTCCCCGCAGGACTCCCTCCGGGTCGCTGCGTAAGGTGGCCGCCTGCTGCTCCTTTTAAGGCTCGCGACGGGCCGCGCTACATCCATCTGATGGGGAAGAAGTCGGTAACAACGGGCCGAGGGAGCTGGGCCAAGCCTCCCCCTCCCTGTGGGAAGGACGGAAGGAAGGGGTCAGCCACCTGCCCTCTCAAGTCCCATTCAGACATTGAGCAAAGAGGCGGACCCGACAGTGCTTCCCCTTTAAGAGGGGGCGGGGCGCAGCCTACAGTTTGGCCGCTCTCCGCACCCTACCCCCGGGCCAAGAGTTGACAGACCAATCGCCCGGGTGGCGGAGGGAAGGCGGGAGAATGCGAACCCTTCGGCTGGGCGGTAGGGGCGGGCCCCCGGCCTTATTAGGAGGGAGTCCTGCGCAGGCGCAGAGGCGGCCGCAGCCTGAGGGGCGGGGGCGGTCCAGTGAGAGACTCTCCGTCAGGCACTGAGGGTGATTGGGAGGAAAGAGGCCAGCGAGAGGCTTGTCATGGGGATCCGAGGTACGAGACGGCATTGGTAGCATCTGGTGACTCCGAGGGGGACAGGAAGTGTCAACGCCCGGGACCCCGGCGCCAGCTCCGCTGGGGGGATCCCCGCTGCTCTAGTCCTGAGGAGGGAGGGGGAAAAGGAGGGAGCCCCGATCTCGCCCCGCCCCTGGGCTTGTTACCGCGGGGGCGGGGAGTGAGGGCTTCTTTTGCGGGGAGTAGAGATCGGGGGACTCGGCTGTGCCCTCTCGAGCGGCTGCCGGTGTCCCCGCGGCGCCGGGCTGACGAGCAGAGGAGCCGCGGCGGCCGTGGCTGTTGCATGTGTGGCTGCTGGATGCGGAGGCGGCGGCGGCGGCGGCGGCGAGGAGCAGCAGCGGCGGCAGGATGTTAGGGCAGCAGCAACAGCAACTCTACTCGTCGGCCGCGCTCCTGACCGGGGAGCGGAGCCGGCTCCTCACCTGCTATGTGCAGGACTACCTCGAGTGCGTGGAGTCGTTGCCCCACGACATGCAGAGGAACGTGTCCGTGCTGCGAGAGCTGGACAACAAATATCAAGGTAGGGGCCGCGGGGCTGCCGGTAAGGTCCTCCCCCACTCGGGTCCGCTGGCCGCCGGGCACGGTCGCTCGGAGCCTGCCCGGGGAAGTGCCACTTTCCATTTCTCCTGTGACAGTCTTCCCGACTGCACAGAGGGTGTCTGGTGTGTGGGACGGGGGAACGGGACTGGAGACCGGGTTCGCGGCCCTCCCTTCCCCCGCTGCGGTCGGCGAGGACTTCTCGGGGGTCTCAAGGGTGAGGGTGGTGGCCGCTTGTCAGCCCCCTCTGCAGACCCAGCGGCTGCAGCTGGTGTGGAGAGGAATCAGCCATTTTAAGAAGCATTTGTTCCGGCCCTCGCCTGCCCGGTGCCGCAGACCCTCCTGCCCCGGCCGGGGAGCGTGCAGCCGGGCGGGGACTGTGGGGAGTGAGCGGCCGGCCGCGGCCGGACTCCCGCTGGCCTCCGGGGCCTGGCTTTCCCCACCCCCCTCTCGGGCTCCCACCCCCTGAGAGCAGATGCATTGGAACGTGCAGGGGGGAGGGGGCGCGAGAGGGCTGCGAAGGCGGCCTCCGGGGAGGTCCCTCCCTCGGCTCTCCGGCTCCCGGCTTGGGAATAGAGGAGGCTTTCCCTCTCCCACCCCAGGGAAAGTTCCGGGCCACAGCCTTTCACAGCTCTTTCAGCCAAATGGTTAAAAGGCTAGGGGTCCCCGCGGGGGAAGGGAGAGGGGTGTGTGTGGCGGGGTGGACCCCCCGCCCGCGCTGGGGGCGGGGCCTGCGGTCGTGACGAAGGACATGGGCGGGGCGCGGACGCGCGCGCTGCCTCCCGTCTGGAAAATGGCTGGTTGCAGGAAGGCTTGGGCGACACTGGCTATTCGGGAGGGGACCGTGCGGGACATTAGCTCGTCGTGAGCGGAGTCAGTGTTGGGATTTGGGACATGTTTGTTTGATTTTTCGACTTTTTCCCAATCACTCAATCACGACAAAGACACAGCTACTGTGATCGTCGCTGGCCCCTGCACCGCGTAGGTTCCGGGCCTTGCGTCACTTCCGGGCCCCTGGAGGATGTGGGTTAGTTGACTGGGCAACCGCCTGGCGTCTCTTAACCCCTGGGTCCCTACTTCGCCAAGTTTAAGTACGGAGGCAAAAGCCACCCTTTGTGGTCAGACCCAAGGAGCTAGGGTTGATTCCCTGGAATAAGCTTTTTTACAGAGAGTACATTTACTATTTACCATTGGTGGCCCTTTCGCCTGTAACTACAAGGGGAGGAGTTTAAATGGGGAGCCGTTTGGTTTAATAACCCTGAATCAAGGAACAGACCTTAGACATAATGTGGAATCAGCCATACGGACTTTAAAAAGATAACTTCTTGGACCCATTCTCTGTTTTTCGACACGTCGCTAGTTTTATGATTTAGTGTCTACGGAACGCATTTCTGGGGTGATATTTTCGGGCCTGTAGCCTGATAGAACATTTAAGTGTCTGTTTTTTCACCTATAATTTATTTCTGTCTTTTGAACCCATATGACTGACAGGACTGATCTCTGTTGGGGGGAAGCGAATTAATACGATCACTTACTGTGTGTCAATTGCTGCACCACGTCCAGAACATTATCTCATTTAATCTTCACAACTCAATGCAGTAAAAATTCATTTTGCAGACAAATTAAAATTTACAGAGTTTAAGTAACTTGTCCAATTAAGTGGGGAATGTCTGACGCCACAGCCTGGCTGCTGCAGGTGCACACGCTCACTTTTAAATTATTTAAATCTTTTTTTGTTTTTTTAAATAAAAGCTCTCCAAAGGTATTTTCTATAAACATGGAGCACATACCTGAATTGTAACCTTAAAATATTATATATTGTACATGTGTGCTTAAAAATTGTATGTTGAACATTTTTAGTTTTTCAAATAATCATAACTCTGAAGTTTGTAAAGCTTGCAGGCTTTTACATTTCTTTAAAGACATGTTTGCCTTCACGAAAGTTGAGCTATTTTTTTTCATTTGAATTGGGGGGGGCAATTTGTTCCAGGGAAATCTGCCATCTTGACCATCTAAAGTTGACAGGAGTAGCTTTGGTAACATGAGAAACAGTATTAGGCCTTGAAAGATCGAGAGATTTAAAAAAATTTTAGCCCCATTAAAATTGTAGATCTTTTGAAGAGTAATACAAAAACAGTGATCTAGTTTTTACTCTGCACATGCTTACTAAGCTCAACTTTCAGTTTTCTATTAGCTTTATATACTTGTGTGTTCTTGGTTTTTCATGTTTTTTGTTTCTTTGCTAGTTCTTAAGTATTTCCTGGTTTTAGATTTAATACCTACAGCAAAATTCGATGTTATAAATTATATAGGTAGTCAAAGAAATTTCTCTCCTACCTATTTGAGACACTTTCAGAAGTTACTGAAGAACCTCAAAAGTAGCCTTAAAAACATAGAGAAATGAAGAAAACAATTTCACAATTGAATGAAGTATTTATTATGGGGTATGGTTATTAGAGAACCTCAATTTTTGTTCCAGTATTCTTATTCCAGTATTTCTCGTTCATAGTTCAAAGGTAAATAACCTTTGAACTAAAATTTCGTACTTAATTTTAAGTGCCTTCCATGCAGCTGAGTAGAAAGTGCTTAAAGAGCAGAGCCAGACTGACAGATAATGGCAGAGTTCAAAGTCTGGGGTTGATACCTGTTGAGCTTAATTTTCTTCACATATAAAAGTGGTGGCTTCCTCATGGGATTGCTGTGGGGATTACTGAGAAAGTCACATGGAAGAGGCTCAGTAAGTGTTATTTCACCGGGTAATTAAGGTGTCTTAAAAATGTGAATTTTTACTTCATGTATAATATCAATGTGCTGCTATTAAATAATATATTTAGCTTCTAATTCCTGATTATTCGATACAGAGTGTTTGGAATAAGTTTTGCTTTTATTTATTTATTTTATTATTATTTATTTAATTAATTAATTAATTAATTTATGGCTGTGTTGGGTCTTTGTTTCTGTGCGAGGTTTTTCTCTAGTTGTGGCAAGCGGGGGCCACTCACTATCGCGGCCTCCCTTGTTGCGGAGCACAGGCTCCAGACGCGCAGGCTCAGTAGTTGTGGCTCACGGGCCCAGTTGCTCCGCGGCATGTGGGATCTTCCCAGACCAGGGCACGAACCCGCGTCCCTTGCATTGGCAGGCAGACTCCCAACCACTGCACCACCAGGGAAGCCCTGTTTTTATTTTTTAAACCTCACATTTTGTGTGTTTGAGGGGAAAATATATAATCTCCTTATTTTTCCTGGAGGAAAATTGGGTTCTTAAGAAATCCACTTACATACCTAGCTGGGGAAATGGGCTAGATGTGAACATTGTTTAAAAATATGCTCTGCAGGTATGAGTACCCTCAAATGTGTGGGAGCACATTGTCATGAATCCCGGGTTAAACAGTTGTCCGTCAAGTGTGAGTACCTACACTCTCCAGGGCGGCGGGAGTTCACAAGTTGTGTTGAATACTTGCTCTATGTTACCTTACTCACAGACACCCCCAGTGTATGTATTTGATCGTCTGACATTTCTGTTGTCGTTAGAGCAGTGATATTAGAAGATAGAACAGTGATATGGCATCGAGTGTGATAAATTCCAGTTAATTTTTGTTTCTTCACCTTTACTAAGACAGAACTCTTTCAGATAGCATTGTATCTCATAAGGATGAGAAACAGAACAGATTTGAATAAGACATCTATGTAAATTTTGGTGACATCTGGAACTATATTTTCAGATATTTGTATACCTTCTAATGACTCGGCCATTTTTAATTGATGTAAGTGGGTCCTCATGCTATACAATATCGAAATCAGCAGTTCAAAAGGCTGAGAACCAACGGCTGAGTTATCTACAAAAGCACAGTGATCCAATGCCAACTTTACTATAATTTTGTTAGTAGCTTAGTCAGTTGATGCCAGAGCCTGAACCTAAACCTGCTCCGGAAATAGTTTGATTTTCAGACTCTCCCATGTGAGGAAATAAAAGAGCCATTCAGGCTAATATGATGGGAAGCTAAGAGTTACTTGTGTCTGCTTTGTTAAGAACGTCCAGAGGATGATATGAAAGTCAAGGTATAGCGTCTCTCTAGAGTTCTGTGGCAAGTCATCGATTGAACCATAAACCCTGTAAACACAGTTGGACAGTAATCTAGAGTAGTCCTGGAACCTTTTTAAGTTTTACGGCTGGAGTCCAGCCTGGAAATTTTATATACAGGGTAGTTTTGAGGTTTACCTGAAGTATAGGTGATATGGCACTGGGTGAACTCTAAAGTGGCACAGAGTGTTTCTGCCCAAGTAAAGCCTTTTGATTAATAATTAGCCACACATCTCTTATCCTTTCTAATATAGATTAATGAGTATTAAGAGAGTTTTGTGTTCATTCTTTTTATTAGTTTATCTCTAAACGTACTTTCATGTTGGATAATATGTGGTCTTTGTAAGGGAAATGAAATGTTTCTCATGCATTCATACTATGGAGGAGTGTGGTCTTATGGTTTGAGTTCATTCTAACTGTGCCAATTCTGTGAAAAATAACTAACTTGAAAAATGTTATATGTGCTACCATATATTTTCTTTTCCTCTTTTAGAAACATTAAAGGAAATTGATGATGTCTATGAAAAATATAAGAAAGAAGATGATTCAAACCAGAAAAAACGCCTCCAGCAGCATCTCCAGAGAGCATTAATCAATAGTCAAGAATTGGGAGATGAAAAAATTCAGATTGTCACACAGATGCTCGAATTGGTGGAAAATCGGGCAAGGCAAATGGAGCTACATTCACAGTGTTTTCAAGATCCTGCTGAAAGTGAGCGAGCCTCAGATAAAGCAAAGATGGATTCCAGCCAACCAGAACGATCTTCGAGAAGACCCCGCCGACAGCGAACCAGTGAAAGCCGTGATCTGTGTCACATGACGAATGGGATTGAAGACTGTGATGATCAGCCACCTAAAGAAAAGAAATCCAAGTCAGCCAAGAAAAAGAAACGTTCCAAGGCCAAGCAGGAGAGGGAAGCTTCGCCTGTTGAGTTTGCAATAGATCCCAACGAACCTACATATTGTTTATGTAACCAAGTGTCTTATGGGGAAATGATCGGATGTGACAATGAACAGTGTCCAATTGAATGGTTTCACTTTTCATGTGTTTCACTTACCTATAAACCAAAGGGGAAATGGTATTGCCCAAAGTGCAGGGGAGATAATGAGAAAACGATGGACAAAAGTACTGAAAAGACAAAGAAGGAGAGAAGATCGAGGTAGTAAAGGCCATCTGCATTTTAAAGGGTTATTTGTCTTTTATATAATTCTTTCAGAATTTACTTTCAGAAAATGTTTTAGGGTAAATGCATAAGACTATGCAATAATTTTTAATCATTAGTATTAATGGTGTATTAAAAGTTGTTGTACTTTGTCTGTGACCTTAATTTTCTGCACTGAATTACCAAATATTTTAAGCCAGGTAATCTTCAGATCACCTGATGAAAGGAGCAGGGAGTAGGGAAGGGTGGTGTGAACATAATAACTTCACAAACCATGCCTATTTCCTTTTCACTGAAAATGCAATGCTAATTTTGGGGTAAACACCAAAGTTTTGCTAGCATTTTAGTCTATGTGCTTAAAAAAATTTAGATATAGTTGGAGTTCTCTGTAAGCATTCAGATTATCTTGGATAATTTAAAATATGAACACTATACCATTCAGAGCTTCTCTCTTCCTGGCCCCATTTATACATACACTTGGTCATCTCTAGTCTTCCAAGAATTTAAGGAACTAGAGATAAGAATAATTTGGGATTCCATGTGGAATAATGTGCTCTTATTAGAGTATTTGCTGCTCTATTTTCCATAGTAGCATTTTGATACACTGTCAGTAGCCCATTTATAAATACCTTGCTGCTGCTTCATAGCTGCATTCAGTCTAGTGCTTAATAAGGGAGTTGTTTTGTTTTAATTGGGACAGGTAGGGACGGTTAGGATACCAAAAATGCTGCCATTGGCTTATATTGGCAAAATTTGGGTTATGCAGTATCATGGTTCAAGGTTGAGCAATTTTAAAAAGACATTTAATAATATTTTTCATGTTGACCCATGGCTGGGATGCCTAGCCACAGGCCTATCAGCGGGAAAATGGCACATACTAGTCTTTAAATATTGCCTTTATGTCAGACAGTAGTTGAAATAGTTTTGCTAGTAGCTATAGGTCATTTCTGTCCCAATCAGAAATTACATATTATTTTAAGTAATAGTGTATTTACTTTCTTAACTTTCTGGTATTGGTGCTGTTTGGTGTCTTCACGTTTAATGAACTAATTTCATTATAACAATGCAATTAGTAATGTATTTGTAAATTGAATTTTCCAAGATTCTAAAATTGAATTTTCCAAGATTCTGATATTTTAAGGGTAAACATCTTGATGGATATATGTCCGTATATTTGGAGAATTTTTTGGTTTTTCAGGGGTGGGGGGCAGTGGATTGACTAGTCCTTAAAATCTATGTGTAACATACTTTTTATTCCTCATTTCTTCCTAATCTGATGATCTTGATCCTTTTTGACTAACATGTGAAAAATCCTGTTTGCTTGTTTGGAAAAAGAAAAAAAAAAGTGTGTTTTTCTCTTCTGGCTCTCCTGTGTGACTTTTAGGCATATCATTTCACCTCATCCGGGTGTCAGGCCACTCATCTGTAGTATGCAGTTGGCTTAAATATCTCCAAGTTTCTTTTGAAGTCTACAGTATTTGCACTGTAGTGAGGATTTTAATAATCAAAGGACTTGTTTTTCTCTTTCATTAATTTTGTCCTTCATTCTGTGGTGTGAAGACAGTTTAAAGGTGAGCTTAGAGACGGGTAGATGCACAGTATTTTATTAGCTTCTGTCCTAAGGATATTTTGATTGATGACTGGAGTTGATTATATTGAGCAAGAAATACTGAGTTGTGAAGAAATCCTTTTCTCTCTTGAGAATATAGCATTCTGTCTTAGTGATTATATCCTTGTTACCAGGATAGAAGAAATCCTTTTCTCTCTTGAGAATATAGCATTCTGTCTTAGTGATTATATCCTTGTTACCAGGATAGAGCTGTTCACCTGACACCATTAGAAATATCAGTATGTGCAAAGCCCCCCTAAGCTTCCAAATGTGACTCACATACAGGTCAACACTTTCATACATAAATTTGCATCAGCATATGGGGAAAAAATGAACCTACAAATAGAAGTCCCAAAATTTGGATTAGGCTTGACAGGAAAACAAGCATGGAAAGTCCTGGAAGATGTGTTCTCTTTGAGAATGACTGATATATTTTTTTTTATAAATTTATTTATTTATTTATTTTTGGGTGTGTTGGGTCTTCGTTTCTGTGCGAGGGCTTTCTCCAGTTGGAGTAAGCGAGGGCTACTCTTCATCGTGGTGCGCAGGCCTCTCACTGTCGCGGCCTCTCTTGTTGCGGAGCACAGGCTCCAGATGTGCAGTCTCAGTAGTTGTGGCTCACGGGCCTAGTTGCTCCGTGGCACGTGGGATCTTCCTAGACCAGGGCCCGAACCTGTGTCCCCTGCATCGGCAGGCAGATTCTCAACCACTGCGCCACCAGGGAAGCCCTCTTTTTTTAAGTATAATAGATTTCATATACTATTTCATACCGTGCTTACCAACTCATACTATATACCAGTGCTTCCCAAACTGGTCTCACGTTGGAATTACCTCAGGAGCTTTAAAAAATACTGATACTTGTGTCCCACCCAGCAGTTGTGACCTAGTTCATTTGGAATGTAGTTTTAATATTAGAATTTTTAAAAGATTCCTAGGTGATTGTAATGTACAGAAAAGTTACAGAACCACTGCCATATTATGAAAATTTGAACTTATTGAAAACCACTAGTGGATTCTCTACATCCAGGTTTGTGTGACTGAAGCCTATATAAGTGTGGATACGTACATGAGAGTTTGTCCCCTGTCCCCAGAAGTTCCACCAAGAATACTTGAGGACTCAGTACTTGAGTGCTTCTTGTGTGCTAGGCACCGTTCTAAGTAGCGATGGTTTAAAAACAGGAAACAGCCCCTGCTCATGGACCAGACATTCTAGGGGCAGAGTTATGTATATATATATATATATATATATATATATATATATATATATATATCTCCAGGTAATGGTGTTAAATCCCAAAAGGGAAGGATAGCAGAGTAAGGAGAGGGGAAATGAGTAGAAAGGGAGGTGAGTCTTCTACTTAATGTGGTTGAAGAAGGTCTCTCTAAGGAAGTGATCCTTGAGCTGAGACCGGAAAGAAATAGTGAAGTGAGGCAGGCAAAGATTTAGAGGAGGGAGGAACAGAACAGTCTTGTCAGTTTGACTAGAGCATTTGATGTAATGTGGGAGGGGCTTCTTGGAAGACATGATGGAAAATTTGTGCAAACTTATCATAGGGAGCTTGGTGAAGATAGGGAGGTATAGGAGACTGTCAGAAGTCTTTGTACCAAAAATATTGCTGGCTTAGACTAGGGTGGGAGCAGCGGAGGTGGTGGTAGGTGGTAGGACTGCCTGTGTTTAAAGGTACAGCCATCAGCAGGACTTTGGTCCAGAGATTGGAAAGCAAAGGGGTGACAAGGATGACTTGGGTTTTGGGCTTGAGGGATCAATATTTCTGTTTTGCACTTGGGTTCGAGGTGCCTGATAGATTTCTAGTGAGACTCCAGTGTGGAGTTGGGGGGCTGAAGTTAGGGGAAGGGACAGGGGATAAATATTTGGGAGTTAGCCTGTGAAGGGAGTTTAAAGTCATGTGACTGAAATCACTCATGTAACTAGATCAGTGCTTCTCAAATTTTAATAAGCATGTGAGTCACCTAATTTTCCAAAAATGCAGATTCTGATTCAGTAGGTCTGGCATGGGGTCCGAGACGCTACCTTCCTAACAAACTCCTCAGTGATGCCAACGCTGCTGGTTCAGGGACCACATTTTGAGTAGCAAGCACATAGTTCCAGGAGAGGGAGGCGTGGGCCTTGTGGTACCCCGACATTTGAAAGGGGCCAGCCGAAGGAGACTCCCAGATCTCTCGGTGAGATAAACCGGAAAAATGGGACACACCGGAAACAAAAGTGAAGAAAGTGTTTCAAGAAGGGAGTGGGAGCAGAAGGGGAATGAAGCAGAGCCAGCAACTGGGCGGCTCCGGTTCTCACGTAAAGGGAAATAGGAGTGGGATGCAGTTGAGGGGCAGGGGAGCTCAGGGAGGATTCTAACTTGGAAGGAGAAAAACATGTTACGTGCCGATTTGACTCGAGTGGCCAGGCAAGAAAGAGCGAGAGCTAGGACGAGGTTAGCCTCCAACAGGCCCAGGAACAGTGCCAGTTCCCGTGTCAGAAGGGAGGGCAGTGTTTTTGCTCATTTATTCAAGTATTTATTGCGGACCTGTTGTACCTCATATTTACAAGGCACTATTTTAGGTACTGAGGATAAAGCAGTGACCAAAACAAAAGTCTCTAACTTAGTGGTGCATAGGCTCTGGAGTGAATGGATGGATGTTAATGCAGATAGCTTGCTAGATTTTGTACTGGGAAGATGGGATCGTTCTCTTCCAAAGCTTCCGCGTTGCCAGTGAAGGGCTGAGACGGAAAAAGGGTTGGAAGTCTGCAGCCGTTGGTGGGAAGTGTGTGTAAACTCTCACTGGGGAGATGGGGCAAGTGAATGGGCCCGGAGTGCCAGTCAGAGCTGAGGGGCAGCTGGAGTCTTTGGTCGTAACTTCAAATGGACTCATTCTGTCTCCTGGATGCAGGTGTGGAAAAAGTGTACAAAATAACTTAAAATTTCAAAATCTCTGCACAGTAAGCCAGAAAAATGGCAGCTGCCCCCATCCTTTTTATATACCCAGCAGGTGGCTTCCTCTGAGGGAATCTGTTCTCATCTCCCCCACCTGAAATAAAAGGAGCCCGTGTTCCAGGAGCAGTTGGTATTAATAAGCTGGACAGCTCTTTAGCCCTTGAATCAAGTCCTGGTTTGATGTCATTCAAAATCTATTTTAAGTAAAGTACAAGTTATCTTGAAATTACTATGTTGCCTAAACTCTATATCAATTAGAGAAACCAAATCTCCTTTATCACATCCTAAATGTGAAGGCAGGGCTCTGGACCTGGATTGCAGCTGTGGGCTTCTCCGGTCTCATAGGTCACCTGTCCTTGGCCTGCAGTTTGTTCAGCTGTAAAACGAGTGATTTCAGATACGGTTATCCTGAAAATTTGGTTATTATTCATGCCCCTTAACATTACTCATAGGAAACAGTTCTGGTCACAAAGTTCACTAACTGGTTAGTTCACTAACTAGATTATAAAATAAAAGCTTTTTTTTTTTTGGCTGCACCACGTGCAGAATCTTAGTTCCCCGACCAGAGATGGAACCCATGCCCTCTGCAGTGGAAGCGCAGAGTCCTAACCACTGGACCGCCAGGGAAGTCCCTAAAATAACAGCTTTTAATTCGTGTGTGTGGTAACTAGACTTTTAAGCAGCATTTCTAAACTCCAGACGCTAGAATGAGCCTGGTGGGTTTTTGCCTTTTCCGTAAACCATTCTAATTTTATATTTAAAAGTCTTATTTACTCAATACTTTTCTTTAAAAAGCGACTCACTTTGTGATGTCAATTTATTTTTAAAAGGGAGCATATCACTTTGGTAAATGGAAAATTAGTATCACTTTCTGTGAATAAAAGACTGTAGGGCTTCCCTGGTAACGCAGTGGTTAAGAATCCACCTGCCAATGCAGGGGACACGGGTTCGAGCCCTGGTCCGGGAAGATCCCACATGCCACGGAGCAACTAAGCCCGTGTGCCACAACTACTGAGCCTGCGCTCTAGAGCCCGTGAGCCACAACTACTGAGCCCGTGTGCCACAACTACTGAAGCCTGCGTGCCTAGAGCTCGTGCTCTGCAACAAGAGAAGCCACCACAATGAGAAGCCGGCACACCGCAACGAAGAGTAAACCCCGCTCGCTGCAACTAGAGAAAGCTTGCACGCAGCAACGAAGACCCAACGTAGCCAAAAATAAATAAATAAAAGAAATTATTTTAATTTTATTTTTTTAATTTATTTTTTTTAAAGGCTAAAATATAATGAAAACAAGGCAGTGTTATTAAATTCCACCTCTGTAGTATTGCCTGTGAAAGCAGAGGCCAAAATCACCTCTCTTTGAAAAGGTGTGATTAGTAAATAATATTAGGTAAGGGTAAAAAACATAATAAGCACCAAATTGAGTCTTTCTGCATGATGTAATTGAAAGGATTTAAAGAGGATTTTGAGCACTTCTTTACCGTTCTACTCTGGGAAACACCTAAATCAACCGAAGATTAACCACTGCAGTTTCAGTCTTGTCTATCAGTAGAAAACAGAAATGTTAACATGTCTTAATTTAAAGGCCTTTATCTAGCTACATGCAGATTCAACGTGCCTCTTGCTAAAGGTCTCTGTAAACACCATGAGGTATTGACCAGCCTTATCTGTATTATTATTAAGAGTAACTGATGTGATCCTGACTCCACAGAAGTTTTATTTTCGTCTGTTTTCTAACCTCAGGATAAAACACTGCAGCCCCTCCAATGTCACTCTTTGGGAGTTGAGAGAGATTTCTGGGCAGCCTTGTCCACAGTCACTGCTGGACTTGTAGACCCAAAGAAGTCCCTAGAATTTTCCAGATAATTTCCTCAGTCACCCACTTGCTAGTGGATTCTTGATTTAGAAGTCTCCGTTATTTTAAAAAAATTCCATTTTCCTTATGAATTGGATAACACCACTATGTCTGTGCCTGCCATAAACATGGAAGGAATGAGATGTTTGGTGTAGCAGTATATTTTGGTATATTGGGTAGCTGTGTACCTATAAGCACTGAGGTAGTCTTTCACATGTGAATTGTATTGGATAAAAAAATGTCTTGCCTTCTTAAGTATGTCCTTCAATCCTTTCTGGCATATGGTAGGACATAAAGATTTGATGCTTTCATCCTTTGACTCTGCCTGGTAGCTTGTGTCCCTCTTTCAGTTTATTGTGTGTTGGAAAAGCATTTGGTCAAATTTGTGTCTAGCTTAAAAATAAATAGATTCGAAGAGAGGATCTAGTGCCTGGGCATCAATGTATGGATTTGTTTTTTTCAAATATGTGAATTTTTTTTCTTTGCTGTTCTCAGTTGTCTTCAGATAGCAGTCTTTTGCTATATACTTGCTTTGAACAGCAAGATCTAATTATTTGACCAGGGCCCTTAACTTATTTATATAGGACACTAACCTTAGAAACTACCCACATATAAACAATGCTGCTGGACCAACTGGCTAGTTTTCTCCCCAGGGCTTCAGGTTCTGGATGAGTAATGTGGGATCGTGGCCTCAGTGGGAAGTAATGGTTTTGGTACCGAGAGGATAACTTGCCATTTTACTTACCAAGGATGTAACATGGTAGCAGATAAGAATCCCAAGCCTTTAGACAGACTTTTATTGTACTTTTGTGCCTTCTTGAGACGTAACTTGCTCCAAATGGCAGAAAATTTCTTCTGTGATCTTTAGAGCACGTTTGCCTTTTGGCTTTTATAAATTTATATTTCCTATCAATTTGAAAAAGGCAAATTCTCACAGATTAAATGACTACAAACTGTAGCAAAATAATGACTGAAAAGTTACTCAGTTTTGACCACAAAAAGTTTGTAGTAGGTTTGGCCCTGAATTTATGGTGCTTAAGTATTGCATTGAATATTTTCTACATCTACATCAGTTTAGTGTTGCTTCAGGATAATTCTGACTAAATTTAAGGTGTAATTTAGTGGAACTTTTCTAATTGCACCATGAAAAGCAGACACTTCCAATGGCTGGTTAAGAGAAGGAAAAAAGACAGAAGAATCTAGATTATTTTCTTTCTGTTTAAGTCTTTATTAAAATTCATCTTAAATTAATTAGATTTCTCTTTCCAGTAGTAGATTAAATTCTGAATGATCTGGAACTGAGAGATTTTAAAACTTTTTTTAAAATGTCACGTTCGCATCATTTGAAGATCTGAAACAAGACGTGGCTCCTTTTGAGCTAACAAGAGTACATTTAGGATTGTGGGAAAGTGCTTTTGTGAAGAAGTACTTTATGTGTGAGAGAGTTTGCAGTACCTCAGCAAGTCGTTTGTTAATCCAGTGAGTTGCAAAATAGTAGCTAAAGGTAGATTTTTTACTACTTTACATGTAGGGTTACGGTAGACGATTTGCTGGGTTTTTTGGTTTATTTGTTTTTACCAGATTCTTGAATCTTTGTTTTACTTGTGACGCTCCACTGAGTTCTGTCCTTCTGAGGGGGCAAGGATGCAAATGTTATGCACTAAAAGAGGATATTACTGTACACAGTCATTTGTAAATAATCCCCAGGCATAAACTGAGTGTCATTTATTTCCTTGACATATTTTCCCATTTCAGACCTACCTCATCCTGACTCTTGATATTAATAAGACAGTTCAAAGATAATTTAAGTAGCCTGAAAAAGTAATTTGCAAAAGTGTACCACATAGAACATAGAACTAGAAGAGCATTCCTGTGGTAACTAGGCAACATCTTCCATCTTGGGGTGGGATTATGCTCCAAACCAGAGTTTCCCAAAGTGTTCCAAGGGTCCCAGAGTGCTAATCTGCCCAAGAAAGCTGGGGTACTTTGCATGTTATACCCCACCTCTTAGAGATTCAGAAGGTACATATTAGAGGTTCTGAGAAATCTTGCCACTGTAATGCCTATTCAAACTCATAATACCTACTTCCCCCATAATACCCACTCATATCCCGAGGCAGTAGGAGGCCTTTCACATTTTGGGGGAATATTGCCCTAAACCATATACTAGGAGAAGATGGATCATATTCAAATATTCTGGGTAATCGCACTGTAGAGGGAGTTACACCCCAGCCCCTCCCCTTCCTATATCCTCAGTATTGATACCATTCATACCATTGTTTAGGAGGTATCTGTCAGGAATAGGGACTTAACACCTTCTTTCTGTTTGTTAGACAGTAATACTCAATTGGGTTGAGGAAGTGTACGTGTTTTAAGGCTTCCTTAATGAATCTGATGCAACAAATAACAATACTGCCCAAATACGAATTGTCTGTCAAATATAACTGGGTTATGTAGCCTATTAGCTCAATCTTGAAAATAATTTAACTTGTTCAGTTTCTCGATTGGTAGAATTGGCCTAGATTTCTAAGGTACACAGGGACTGTAACCTTCATATTTTGATCAGAGAAACCCTAGAAGAGACCACTGTTAATAATCTTGTACCTGTTTCTGGGAAAACATGGACTACAAAAGGCAAGTAATAATGAGGATCTGAAGTGAAGCCACATTTTATTATTACCATATGGGTCAGGTAGCTGGGAGAGCTGACCTCTGCTCCCTGTGGGCTCTAAAGTTTATTAGAATTAACGTCGTGGTGCTTCTAGAACCTGTAAAGATCAACTAAACTGTTTTCCTTGGAGATTTTCATTGTTATCTCAAAGTAATATAATATATAAATTGTAATATAATTTGCTTCTAGAACCTGTAAAGATCAACTAAACTGTTTTCCTTGGAGATTTTCATTGTTATCTCAAAGTAATATAATTTGTTTCTGTAAAACGCATTTACTGAAAAGGCAGAATTGCTTAACCAATGTCATGGTCAAACAATGTCTATGAGAGGGTAGGGAAATATCTTCCATAGATAGAACAAAACCCTAGATTGTGCATGAGGCACACGGCCTCTAGAGAAAGGGGTCGCCGATTGCCCGAGAGCCACAACTCCAGACAGTGTCACTGACAAAGTTCCAAATGTACCACTTCTAGCACAGATCAATGAGAGAGAGGGAAATCTTTTAGTCTGTTTCACCTTGTCATTAGCTGGGGTCTTCAGGAAGATCAATAGCCATGAAGGATAAGATAACTAAACTATTCCTGGAACCAGAAGATTAAGTTACAGCCATATTGAATGTGCTGATGTCCATATACTGAGAGGTAACTGGCTCCCAGTTAGTCCCTATAAATGTGTTTGATAAAGCTAGTTTGAGAATAGTTTAATGTTTATTCTGAAGGGAATAAAGTATCAAGTCCAGGAGAGGATGATGTGCAAAGGGAAAATTTCCTTCTCCCCTTTCACAGTCGTGTTCATTTTACAACAACAGAAAAAAAGGCAAAATTCTCCACCTACCGCCATCTTCCTGTGATGCATGACCTCCAGTTTTATAGCTTCTGGGGTGCCATATATTCTAAAACAATGAGAAATAACCCACTTTTTACTGTAACTTTTTGTTATAGTCTTGGACACCGTGCGAGAATTGGAGAGTAACCCATTTGGTTGCCTCAAATTTTTAAAGCTTCTGGGGCACCATAGGGAACATTTGAAATACTGATATTGAGAAACCTCCTTTTCTCAAAGTATCATAAAATTCACTCCCAACTCTTTGTCATGTTTAATATAATTTAAGCTTATTTTTAATAACATCACCTTGATAATATTTTAATCAATTGTGAACGAATGATTGCGATACTCAGTTCAGAAGAAAGTTTTAAACTTTCTTCTGAATATCTATTCAGAGAGGAATATCTATTTTTATTGCAAAGAAGTATAATAGGGTAATCAAATGACTCTTAAGAATAAAAATACATCATTAGGATACTATCTTGTGGGGGAAGCAGAATGGAAATATAATTTCAGGGAAAAATATTAAACTTCTATTTGTTGGTATTTTTTTAAATGTATGGTGTGGGGTTTATATTCCATTGAATATATTTGAGTGATGTAATGGTTTTATTTTAAAATGCCAGTATAGATAATATGCCAGAAATGATGTTCTTTGCACTCATGTAAGCTTATGATGAAACATCTTAGAGGTCAACTCATGTGTGTGAGAATATACACGGTCTTTCCCAAAAATGTAGGGGATATGAGAGCCTTGATCGCTTCACCTCAAGTGATCTAGCCCACCTCAGCCACGCACTTGCATGGTGTTATCTCAGACTTTGTGACTACCAAAATCTACCTACTACCCCAAATAAATTCTCAGTTTCTAGCCTCCTACCCTCTGACCACCACCTCCCGTCATTCTAACTCACTCCCAGCTCCACCGTGACCTGAGTGATTCTTCAGCACCACCAGGGCCTCCAAAATATTCCCACCAAATCTTCCCACCCTTTCAGCTTCTCAAGTTGCCTTTTGCGCTTTACCTGACTCAGATTCCATGGCCCATCGTGCCCATCACCTGCCTGCATACCTTCTCAGCTCCTTTGCTTCTTTCCCTCCCTCAACCCAGATTAAATCCAACTCACCCCACTTGGCTTCTGCAGCTGGGTGGCTCGAGAGAGAAGCTAGATTAATACACAACTGTGCTGACCATTCGTTCCTTCCGGTCATGACAAAGCCCAAGCAACCCTGCTACATTTTCTGAGTCACTTTGCTCTTTCACTCTCTGAGACCCCTACTCTACTTTTTCTCCTTTTCTCAAACCTCCAGTACCCATCCTCCCTCCACATTCACAAGGTGATTAACTCGTTTCTTATTTCACTAAAAACAACAACAACCAAGTTAATCAGAGATCCCCACCTGCCAATTCTCCCGGAACCATTGGCCTCCCTGCTTCCATGTCCCCATGATGGATGACAGTCTGTTCTCTAGGTCAACTCCTCTGCTTGTGCACAGGAAGTCCCTTCTGTCTCAGTTATCCATGCTCCCCCTTTCGCTGGACGTTTTGATTGCCATGTAATGTTGTTATACTTCCAATCCTGAAAACAATAACCACAAAAACAGTGACAATAAACAGCCCACATTCCCTGCCAACTAGGTGTCCCATTTTCTTTGCTCACCATTACGGAGAAACTCCTCAAAAGTGTTGTCTATGTTTGTCTCCCTTTCCTTCCATTCTTTCCCTAATGGCTTTGTCTCCAGCGTTCCAACGAAACTGCCTTCACGTTACCAAATTCAAGTCAGTCCTCTGTCATTATCGTTTCCTGCCAGCATTTAACACAAACGGTCACTTTTTCTTAAAACACTTTTTTTGTTTTCCTCTTGGCCACCAGGGTACAAAGTATACTTGCTCTGGAATCTCCTCCAACCTCACAGACTGTTCCTTTTCATCCTGCTTTGCTGGATAGGCCCCCGGTTCCTGTCCTCAAAATACCAGAGTGTCCTAGGCAAAGGCTTCAGAGGTCTTTTCCATCTGCACTCACTCCCTAGGGAATCTTGTCCCGTACGGTGGCTTTAAACACCCTTTATAGTCTGATGACTCCCAGCTGTAATGAGCAACCCAACCCTCACATCCAGCCTTCCACATCTGCCTGCCTTCTCAACACTCTCTAGTTGCGGCGAGCGGGGGCTACTCTTTGTTGCGGTGTGCGGGCTTCTCATGGCGGTGGCCTCTCTTGTTGCAGAGCACGGGCTCTAGAGCACAGGCTCAGTAGTTGTGGCGCACGGGCTTAGTTGCTCCGTGGCATGTGGGATCTTCCTGGACCAGGGCTCGAACACATGTCCCCTGAGAAGTGCAGAGTTTTGACCACTGGACCACCAGGGAAGTCCCTGTAAATTCTCAGTTTGACCTTCAAAATGTAGTGGGCAGCTTGCTGCTCCCTGGTCCTCGCCTCCTCCAGACCAGGGTCAATCACGGCCTCCAGGACCATTGTAACAGCCTCCTAACCCATCTTCCCATTTCCACTGTTGCCTTATGTTTCTTTTCCACAGAGCAGCTAAAGAGATTTAGCAAGTCATTCTTTCAGTGGCTTCCCATCTTATAGTAAAATCCAAGTCCTAAAGATAGCCTCAAAGGCCCCACTTAATCTGGCTCGAGTTCCAACTTCTCCTGGCAATTCTTCTCCTGCTCATTCTGTTACAGCCACATCGGCCACTGCTGTGTCCTGAGCACATTCACCGCTCTCCGACCTCAGGTCTTTGCACATCCTCTACCCTCCGCTGCAAGGTTGCGCTCTCAGATGTCCATTTCACTGGCTCCCTCTGCCACCCAACTACTCCACAGATACCTGTTTTATACTTTGCAATGTCCAATGTTCCTCTGACCCATCAAAGCTCTTACCCAATGCCGTCTAGGTTAGGAGGAAGACCACAGTCTGTGAAACTCTAACTAAAGGAGGGTTATCAGAGCTTCACCTTGTCAGAGAACTTTACTATTGTTATATTGTTAGTTCTGCTAATGTGACATTAATCCAAGCGAAACTTGCATCTGTGGAAATTTGAGATCATAAATAAAGACGATTCAGAATAGGAAAAAACACCAATGAAGAGAGAAAATGTTCCAATGACGTGTTATCCTCCTATTACATTTAATGTTTCTTCATAACATATGGTTGGTTGGTTGTCTCCTACCACTAGAATGTAGCTGCTTTGGGAGCAGGAACTATGTCTGATTTTTCACAGCTGTATTTTCAGTGCTAGAACAGTGCTAACATGCGAAACTCGTTGATAAATATTTTTTGAATGAATGTCATGAAACTTTTGTTAATCTAGTCCAGTGTCTTTGGTTTTTAAACATATCATTCCTTCTCAGCAGGCCTATTAGGATGAAGATGCTGAGTGGCCCAGGTGTTTGTACATGTCA
Source organism: Delphinapterus leucas (assembly GCF_059928025.1). Lineage (NCBI taxonomy): Eukaryota > Metazoa > Chordata > Mammalia > Artiodactyla > Monodontidae > Delphinapterus > Delphinapterus leucas. The sequence goes on from NC_143149.1 coordinate 12,172,213, forward strand.
CTAAGTAATGCTGAGTGATTCTGGTTGGGGGATCTGCTTGTCAGGGCATGATGGGAGCATTTAGTTCATGCCTTCTTTCTCTAAATTTAAAGACTGATGCATTTAGTTCAAGTTTGGGGAGAAAACATGTTTTGGAGAAAAACACAGGAATGCATTTGGTTCCAAAGGAAGAAGTAAACTTTTATGTTGAGTAGAGGACATGAGAAATCAATTTTAATAAAGCGTATTTCTATAACACAAACCCCTGTTATGGAGGCATTAAATGGACAGTCAGTATTACAAAATACGAATTGCCTACTGGAAGTCTGGTCTGAATAAAGGAAGGCGGGGCTCTCTGAAATTTTACTTGAACCTACTATGACCTCAGAAACAAAATTTGTCAGATTCTGTAACGATCAAGCCACACACACCAGGCTTGCTGCTTGTCCGCTGGGAAAGTTGAAGGGTCAGCTTCGGGCTTTTGATTTCCTGTGTCAAGATGTAGGAAACCATGCTCTGCTATGCAGACATCACAACTGTATTACTGTGATCAGGGAGGCCCTTTCCCAGGGTGGCCTCTGTCAGTGTACAAATGCTTTCTTTTCCAGAGTATTGTTCTCCACACAAAGAAGCCGAAGATCAAAGAGCAAATGTGCAAGGTCACAGTAGGTTAGAAGAAATGTACAAAATGCTATGTTCCAGGAAGGTACTGACACCAGTCTTGTTTGTTTTGGGGAAAGGGAGGTATAGTAACAAAATATCTGGCAAAAGTGCTGCAGTTACTTTCCCATGCCAGACAAGAGTTAAGTGTTTCATGGATTCTTTACTGCTGAGCTACAGTGACCTCCAAAAGTCTTCCCAATCAGTCTGAAGGAGCCCTCATCAGTTGATGAGCGGTAGTGCTGAAGATCAAACCCATTTGCTACTGCAGTTCTAACGGAGCTTAGACATTCTTCACAGACAGGCGGCTGGCTTTCTGATTGTTATTCTATGCAGATAATTTTGCACAAGATCAAAACAAGTTATTGGTGGTCAACTCATCACAGACTGGGTTAAAAAGGATCTACAAAGAGAATTTACCTTTCTGTTTGCTGGGTTCCAAAGCTGGTTTTCCCCACTTTCTTAGTATGGAGTGAAGTACTTGGAAATGTTCGGGCTACATCGAGTTGGGGAAGCAGAGATCCATGCTTCTAGATTAGATCCCAGGTCAAACACAGGCTCGTCATCAACAGATTGCAAAAAGTGGGATGTGCAAGGCTTAGTCATTATTCTGCCCTTGTTAAGAGCGCTCTAAAGACTTGGTGGTAGTGGTAAGGAATTCTAAATGAGTTGGCATCTTTGCTGCTTCCTTTCAAAATACTCCATAGTCTCCCTGACTTTTGTCATGATTGACAGTGTTGTCATTTCTCTAAGCTGTCTGATTTTGCCTTCATTCAATACTTATTGAAAATTTTCCATTTTCTATTTCAGCTCATTTTCTAGTTGCCTTGTTTTCAGTTTTCCTGTCCCAAGGAGTCCAAAAAAGCTGAAACAATAGAGGGGATAAAAGAGAGTGATTTAAAGAGGCCCATCCACTTAAGTGGCCCATCCACACAAGCCTGGAGTTTCCAGAAGAGGCCTATAGCAGCACAGGGATTGATACAGTCAGCTAATTTAACATCTCTTCTGCCCACCCAGGAATAGGAAGGAAGCCTCTAACTCCTTTATCTCAAAAGTGCTGTCAGCTGTATCAGGCCCACTCTTGAGGACCCTCAATATAAACAACTAACTTGATGTACATCTGCACCTAGTGGCGGAGGATGGTCATTCTAACCTGATCCTCGACTTTGCAGCAGTGCTGTATTTATTGTATCCCTCCTACCTTTGTCTTCTTCCTAAATTTGGAGTCATCAACTCACTGCCTCCAGCCAATAATAACAGTTCTGCTTCTTGGATTCTCAGTTCCCCAGGAATGTAAAGTTCTCAAGATGGAATTTTGAGGTCACCACATGGTCTTTGCTGAAATACAGACATGGAGACCCACAACTCGGGGATCACTAAATAAGTCAAGTTGAAAGGGTTTGGAATTTTTATCCACCCAACCAAGATGATCCTAATAAGAAGAGGATATTTACATGGTGCCAAAGTAAAACCCCACACATTACTGACTCACTTCAAAAGGAGACGTACCGGGACTTCCCTGGCGGTCCAGTGGTCAGGACTCCGTGCTTCCACTGAAAGGGGCACGGGTTCGATCCCTGGTTGGGGAGCTAATATCCTGCATCCCACGTGGCATGGGCCAAGAAAAAAGGAAATGTACCAAGTCAGTGGAAAGAGTTGGCTGTCAGCACTTTAACCAAACACATCATGACTAACAGGGAGACAGTTCCCTGTTATGTACCTTGTGACACGATGTAATCTGAAATACCCAACACCTATGAAGACTTTTATCAACATGTTGAATCTAAATCAAATCAAATGTATCTAGATCTAACATCTAGAGGGGATAGAACAAGTTCAATTACAACATAAGAAAACAATCAGAAAATTCCAGAATGTGAGATAACTGGCATGGACATTTCAAAAAGTTAATGTTTTAGAAAACAAGGGGGTGGAGAGTCATTCTGGGTAATAGAGACCTACACAAATGCAATGTGTGAACCTTGATTGGGTCCTAGCTTGAAAAAAAAAAGCTACAAAAGACACTCTTGGGGAAATTTGACCACAACTGGATATTAGATATCACAAAATTATTGTTAATTGGCTTAGTTGTGATCACGATTACGTAGGAGACTGTCCTTACTCTTGGGAGATGCATGCTGAAGTACTTAGGTATGAAATTTCATAATGTTTGCAACTTATTTTCAAATGGTTCAAAAACAACAAAAATAGTACACACATACATATAACTATTAGAATAGTGTGTAATAAAAAGTTGGGGGAGGGCTTCCCTGATGGCGCAGTGGTTGAGAGTCCGCCTGCCGATGCAGGGGACACGGGTTCGTGCCCCAGTCTGGGAAGATCCCACATGCTGCCGAGCTGCTGGGCCCGTGAGCCATGGCCGCTGAGCCTGCGCGTCCAGAGCCTGTGCTCCGCAATGGGAGAGGCCACAACAGTGAGAGGCCCGCGTACCACCAAAAAAAAAAAAAAAAAAAAAGTTGGGGGAGAAGAGTTTATAAAACAAAACCAAAAAGCAGGGATGCTTTCCAAAAGATAGCAATTGCCTTTCCCAGCATAGTCAGGTCATGCTGCAGACTTCGTGTATCTGTTTTTGCATGAGATCTTCTCCACACTGGACCACAGAAACAGCCTAGTCTTGCACACACACCACTAATAGGATTCCAAGACCCTGAACTGTGGAAATATATTCATTCTATGGAGCCAAAGGGCCTCTCTCAATCGAGGCAGGAATAATAAGGACTGATACATGGTTATGAGTTGTATGATGTTCTTTGTTCTATAAAAATGTGATTAATAAGTTTGTTACTTTTGGAAATGTTGCAAGAGGTTTCAAACCTTTGGAAGAGAGAGTTGTTTTGCTTTATTACAGAGATTGCTCTAGAACAACCTCCATTCTGCTTTCCAGTCTACTGTTTGCGTTACTTTATTTCAGCTTCCTGGCTCAGAAACCTCCTGATTTCTGAAAGCCTATGAAAGACACTTGAGATTAGTGGACGATCCCCTTCAGCCCGGTCAGAGCCTCGCTCTTTCCATCCAGGGTGAGGAGTCTGCTTTTGGACACCTGGCATTCTCACTGGCTGGGCCTGGAGAATTCCTTCCAGATGATTCTGTATGAGGTGCCCAGACGCTGACCCTAAGCCTAACCAGAAACCGGGACTCCTTTGCTATGGTACCATGCTGAAAAAGCCCTGCGGTAAAGGAACCTGTCTAATGAGGAAACCTAGCAATTACTCAGCTGGAGAAAACCGGATGTCTTAATCCTTGTGGGAGCTAGCTGGACAACTCTCTGAAGTGTCCTCCCTGTGGGCAGATGAGTTTCTGTTTTGGTGTCAGTCACACGCCCACCCCAGAGGAGGGGGCCCGTAAGGAGGAGAATTCCAGAGGGGGGTCATGATTTGTGTTTCCTCCTCAGGCTCTGCTCCAAACAGGCTGCAACCACTAGAGACTGAACAGAACTCTGGGAAGAGCAGGTTGTCAGCAGTGGGACAGAGCTAATTAGTCTAGCATATTCTGCTTAGAGACAATTCATGTAGTATGTAGACAATTCATGTATTGTTAGAGTGTATAATGGAGCAGAGAGACGGGGGGATTCAACCAAGCAGCTTGGCTTCAGCAGGGAGGGCAGTCATGCTCCCGATTTCTTTGTACCCACTGCTTGGTTTAATCATGTCTCATCCCTCATGCTGCCGCTGACATTTCAGGTCTCTCACTGTATTTATTTCCAGTTAATAAATGCTTGGCTGGGACTTCCCTGGTGGTTCAGTGGTTAGGACTCCACGCTTCCACGTCAGGGGGCATGGGTTCCATCTCTGGTCAGGGTGTGGCGTGGCCAAAAAACAAAGAAACAAAACAAAACCAAAAAAGCAAGCAAACTAAAAATAACGGGGGGGAAAAAAAAAGAAGCTTGGCCATTCTAAGTGCAGCTCCAGGCTAGAGTAGGGCCAGTTTGTGTTTTTTTCCCAGGAGATTTTTTGGTGTGTGAGCTGGAGTTGTTTCCAGATAGGGCTGCTAGGTGGAACATTGCTAGCAGAAGTGATATACAGGAGGCAAAACTTTACCTCTACCCTATTAGGGTCTCCAGTTGGGCCTGAGAATTAAGTTGACATAAAACATTAACAGGAGGGCTTCCCTGGTGGCGCAGTGGTTGAGAGTCCGCCTGCCGATGCAGGGGACATGGGTTCGTGCCCCGGTCCGGGAGGATCCCACATGCCGCGGAGCGGCTGGGCCCGTGAGCCATGGCCGCTGAGCCTGCGCGTCCGGAGCCTGTGCTCCACAACGGGAGAGGCCACAGCAGTGAGAGGCCCGCGTACCGCAAAAAAATAACACCAAACATTAACAGGAGAAAAGCAGATAGATTTTCATATGTGCGTGGGAGCCCCCATAGGAAAATGAAGACCCACAGAAGTACTTAGAACCAAATACTTATATGAAAAGTTGGACAAAGAGTAGTAAAATTGTGCAAACATGACAAGACAAAGGGACTTGGGCAAGGGCAGCCCATCGTGGAGAACTGACTAGGAAGATAAGGGTTAGTTTAACAAGCTTTGTTTGTACAGATTCCCCTTGGCCTTGAGTCCCATCTCTGGCGATTAGAATGTTCTTTTCCTCCTGGGGTAGGGAGGTCATCTTTCATGTGGGAGCTTCATCTCCTGATTTCAGGGAGAGAAAGGTTGAAGCAACCTTCTTACATCTGCTGTTTTTCATATGCCTTTAACTTAAGGCATATGGTTAGGCGGTCCAGTGGTTAGGACTTGGTGCTTTCACTGCCGAGGGCGAGGGTTCGATCCCTGGTCGGGGAATTAAGATTCCGCAAGCTGATCGGTGCGGCCAAAAGAGAGAAAAAAAAAATCTCAAATGCTTTTAACTTAAGATAATCATTCTGCCAAAATGTCACCCTTCGATCAAATAACCCCTCACCCCATGAGTCTTCTCTGTGTTCACATCACGTTAGTTCTGAGGGGGAGCAGGGAGAGGGGTGACCGAGAAAAGTGTCCTTTCACAGCTTATAACCTAATAGGAGGGATGGACACACACACAACTGTAGGGAAGTAATCAGGGATGGGGTCCTCATCGCCCCATCACCCAAACCCCCCACCACCTGTGCCTTCAGCTACACCCTCTGTTCTGCTTCCTGTTTGCTCTTATCCTAAGCCAACCTCTCCACCTGTGTCCCATCCCCTTGCTTGCCTTATTAATGACTTGCTTCTTCCAGGAGGCTGCTCTCATCCCTACCTCATCACTTTATCTCTGCTGGACCATTCTTCTCAGTCTACAACCAGTATGATCACACACATCTCTGAAAATAACTCTACCTCTCACCCACCACCATCCAGTCCTCTGTTCTTCCCCAAGACCCCCTCCAGCTAAACTACCGGAAAGCCTCTTGCTGCCTTACAACCATTCTTCACGTGGCAGCCTGAGTGATTTAAATATATGCTATATGTATGTGCATATGTGTGTGTGTGTATCCTCTGCTTCAAATCCTGCATCTCAACATCAGTGTCAGTACCATGAAAGCTAAACTCTTTATGATGTGTGGCCCCTGTTAACCTCTGACTTTGCTTTGCGGCCTGTTCCTGCTGGCTCTCAGGATCCAGCTCCAGTGACTGGATTATGCTGGAATAACAAAAGGGAGTCTACATTAATAATCCCAGCAAAGAAAGAGGGCTTGACCTGGAGCAGTGGGTCTGGGATTGGGGGTAGGGAGGAGATGCTCATGTGCGCAAATATTAGAGAAATTTCAAAAGGAGATGCAATAGGGATTGTCCTTGATTTCTGCCTTTAATTCTTTGTGGACCTTGAGTTTAGATCACAGATAATGACGAATTATCTGGAAAGGCAAGGTTGTGAAGTTTCGTCTCTCAGAAGTAAAGGACTGGCTTTCTGTTGAATATTCTAAATCTAGGCAGGTGGTCACTGAGAGCCACAAACTCTGAACAGCCTTGTTGTGAGCTGTTCATCCTGTGTGTTCACTTGTTGACGGACACAGGAACTCTAGGAGGAAAATACAGATGTTAGAGACAAAATATGGAGAGAGTGCAGCACTTAGGCAACAATCTTCCCCCTCTAACTTTCAAATCCTCTAGGTTGTCACTCTTTAGCCTTCATGAGAAATTACCTGGCAACAACTATGTATTATTTGGCCAGAGTATCCATAAGGCATTTCTGATCACAAGGGAAAAGTACAAAAATGCATTTTAAATACTTTTAAAAGGTTGCCGTTAGTGTTTTGTCTAAAAGGATACACAGGAAACTCATGCTTGCCTCTGGGGAAGAGGACCAAAGGCCTGGAGGTCAGGAGTGGGAGGGAGAGGTATTTTTACTCTACATCCGTTTATATATTTTGAATCTTGTATGTGTTTACGTGCTGTCTACTCATACAGAACTAATTTTTGTAAAATGACAGCTTGAAACGGCCAGAAAAATTACATCTATTTCTTTATGCTTACTGCAATTTAATATGCAAATTTTAAATATTTTTTTTTCTCAAAATGGGCAAATATTTTGCAGATGGTGGAATGTGTTCGTGGTCCTGGACGTAGAGGTGGGGGCCCTAGAACTGAGGTTGGTGATGGACGCCCTTGGTTCTGCCCAGACTTGGGCAGATCCTGGGGCTCTGGTGAGTTTCATCACCCCCATCCTCTGTCCAATGCTGGAAGGTGGATGATCTCCTTAACCCCTCTCAGCTTGGACATTCCATGAATGCTTATGTCTATTCATTTCACAAAGTGAAAACGCATCTTTCGACCTTTCTGTTGGAGGAGGTGTTGCAATCAGTATCGCCTGTGAAATTTCAACTTGAAGACAGGCTGAAGGCTTGATTTCAGAGCTAAGCCGCTAATTCTCATCAGCACTTCGCACCCTTGAACCTGGTGGATTTGCTGAGTAGCTAAAGACTCCCGCACCTGGAACTTGCTGGGGACTTACAGGCCTGCACACGCCAATCCACATGGGTTGGATCTGAATATGATACGAGTTCCCACCCTCAGGAGCCAACACGGATGGGAAATATTAATGCTTCCTTCAAATGCAAGTCTTTTTTTTTTTTTCTTTTTGGAAGAAAGATTTTTAGAGAAGATCCTAGTTATTGTGCTACAAGAGAAAAAGAATCATGTTTGCAAATGTCCATTGAGTCATCGTAATATCAGAAGTAAATGGGGGGAAAAAGTGTTTATTTAGGAGAAGGATAAAAATCGAGTCAAATTTTTTCCTTCAGCAGCGACAAGTCTTTAGTCCTAACAGATCCTTAAACCCAAGCCCACTGATGTCAGCGGGATTCCAGTGTTATTTCCTTGCAGAGCCTGCTGGGCTGAACTCGTCTTGGACTCTTCACTGTAAGCCTTCTAGAACCTTTCAGTACTTTAATTGCAAGTGTTGAACCCGGACCCGGGTTACCATGAGAATCTGCCCTTCTTGGTCTCAGAGATTTTGTGTTTACTTTTTTTTTTTTTTTTGGCTGCATTGGGTCTTCGTTGCGGTGCGCGGGCTTCTCATTGCAGTGGCTTCTCTGGTTGCGGAGCACGGGCTCTAGGCATGCGGGCTTCAGTAGTTGTGGCGTGCAGCCTCAGTCGTTGTGGCTTGCGGGCTTCAGTAGTTGTGACACGCAGGCTCAATAGTTGTGGCTCGCGGGCTCCAGAGAGCAGGCTCAGTAGTTGTGGCGCACGGGTTTAGTTGCTCCGCAGCATGTGGGATCTTCCCGGACCAGGGCACGAACCCGTGTCCCCTGCATTGGCAGGCCGATTCTTAACCACTGTGCCACCAGGGAAGTCCCTGTGTCTACATTTTTGACTCGATACAACCTCTCATAAATTCTTAATTGCTCTTGTTTACAGTAATGCGGGATGGACGTGACAGAGAGTCTCGATAAAAGAAGGTCCTTCCAATGATCTTTTAAGGCATTTGAATATAGACACTTTATGCCTATGAAATCACATCTAATTTTTCTGTTTCTTGGTGCCCAAGGCCTAATTGTCCCACAAATGTAGTTAACATGTTTAAGCAACGGTCCCTGTGTTGTCTGTGCTGCACCAGGTTGGTTTGTCCGAGGCAGTTCAACTCCCTGGGGGAAGGTATGGTGTGAAGGAAAAAGGTAAGGACGATTCGCTCTGGTAGAGGTTGAGCTCCTCAGAATAAACCTCTGGAAAACCCAATGAGGGGATTTCCGAGAGGCTGGATTTGTTGCAGACAACTTCGGGAATTGGAACCCAGTCTCCTGACCTGGCCCGCAACCCACAGGAAGAGCCAAGCTGGCCCCTTGGGAGGGTGGGGATGGAGAGTAAGTCTGAGCGCTGTGCTGGTTCCTATCGGAGCTACACACCGGGCTTGGGGCTTACGAAGGTTTGGGGGCAGCAACAATAGGGGTCTGGGAAAGGGATGTTCAAAGGGAAAAACATTTATATGAGAACACAAATACTCAGACTATGACTGGTGTTTTCTTACTGCCCTTGACAATGAGAGCTTCTTGGAGGCAGTGAGGACCTTGGGACCCTGGATGAACCCCCGAACTGTTCTCAAATTTCTCTCCTAGAAATAAGTAAATAAGTTAAATAAATACATGAATAAATAAAATTCCAGTTCTTTCCATCCCTGGGGACTCCATGCTCTGTGGAAGGGACTCTAGAAATCGGGATTTTGGCAGTACTTTTTCTATTTCTGTTTTTTTTCTTTTATGTTGGAGTATAGTTGATTAACAATGTTATGTTAGTTTCAGGTGTACAGCAAAGTGACTCAGGTATACGTATACATGTATCTATTCTTCTTCCAAGTTCTTTTCCCATTTAGGTTATTATAAAATATTGAACAGAGTTCCCTGTGCTATACAGTAGGTGGTTGCTGGTTATCTATTTTAAGTACAGCAGTGTGTATATGTCAATCCCAAACTCCCAATCTATAGAATTTTTTTTTGTTTCTTTTCACGTACCATCACGAGAGAGGCCCCTTTCACATTAGGAGCAGATGGACAGGTCTGTTTTTCCATAGCTCTGACCCTTCTCCATGATAGGGCGGGCAAAGCCTTCTCTGTCGTATCAAAAGTTATTTTGCTGCTGCACTAAATTCACTGGTGGTGTGCACAGCATGTTATAAATTATGCACCAACTATATGGCTGAGTTCATTATCCCCCTTTGGAAAATATGCAGTCCTTCCCAAACAATTAGCACTTAATTATGTTTCTATATTGTTTCTTAATTGTTCCATATGTTGGGTGTTTACTCCTCCACCAGACTACCTGCCTCTGGATGGTGAGATCAGGGCTTACACATTTTGGAAGTCCCAACACAGCAATCCTTAGTCTGGCCTAATGAACGCTGTCACCGGCAGGCTTGGTGTTTTAAGAGAATGTTGGTAGCACAAGCAGCAACGAAGTTTGGGGAAATGCTTGGGCAGTATTTCTACAGTACAAAGAGCATGTACTTGTTAACAAAGTATCCGGCAAACCAATGATGAAATCACTGGGTAGATGTAAAAGGTTGAGGGAAGTAGCTTCCCAGTCTTGTAAAGGTAGAGCACCAACAGCGTTTAAAGGAAACCACTGGACTGTGTGTATTAGTCAGGGCCGTCGATCTTTCTGCTGTGAAGAGCTAAATCTACTCCCAATTCTGCCTGTCAGACGCCCTTTCTCTGCTCCATTGTTGAACATTCTCCCTCTCACTGACACTATTCTCTAGGTATGTGTATGGTATTAGTCAGTTTTCAATTATACAGCTGCTCTTCTATCTCCCGGCAGATCTTCTGATCCCCAATTCAGAGACAGAGTAGAAAAAGCACGGCTGTCAGAGCCAGGCAGACCTGGGTCCTAATCTAGGCTCTACCATTTACTGGCTGTATGGTTCTTAGCCATTCTGAGCTTATATCTTCAACTATTAAAAAAATAGGAATATTAATATCTACATCTCAGGGTTATTGTGAGGATCAAAAGAAATACGATTCTAATCTAGCTGGCACCCAACAAATGTCAGATTCCCTCACTTTCTATCTGTATGAAAACATAATGCAAAATAATCTTACAATGATGTTAACAATAACGTCATAGTTAATTTCTACTCTGTCACTAGTACTATGCTAGAAACTTTAGTCTCTTGTGAAGTATGCTCTTTTGAATACAAAATTCTCATTAAATACTTTTTCTTCTCCTCTCTGCTGCTTTACCTAAGCCTTCATTTTCTATGGAAGCTAGAGATTTTCTGTAGCCCAGAGAGCTCTCGATGCTGATGAAAACCATTACATCCTCTTCGTATCTTGTAATTATGAAACCTCTCACCTTCACAACTGGATTCTTTCTGAAGCACCCTTTCCATTATCTCTCTGCTCTCATCAAGAGTTTATAATGGCTCTCCAGTCTATATCAGATTGAGGGATTAACCCCCAACTCCCCAACCCCATAGGCAGCCCTCCAACCAATGTTTTATTAGGAGAGTCTGCCTTCTGTTTCTAACTGCGCCTGAGACCTCTCTCCATCCTGCCCACTTCTGGACATAGACACACCCATATCTCATTACTGATTTCCTTTATGTAAACTTGGTTTATGCATTTCTTCTGCTTGAACAAGAATTCTTTCCTTACCTTCCTTCACCTAAATCCTACACTTGCTTTAAGGTCAAATTTGAAGTCCACAGAACCTTCCAAAACTAACTAAACTTCAAAACTATATAATTAATATTTATTTTGCTTCAAAAATTGTTTTTTTCCAGGTTACGTCTCCTCAGCCACTACAGATTATAATCCTACAAAGAAAAGGAAATTATATTCGATAACTTTAATGTTTCTCTCTACCTCTGAGCCTAATCAGACCTAGTGGAAACAGTAGGTACTTAATAAGTACAGAAGTAGATCAGTAAGCCATGGGACTCTCCACCACAAAAACTTCTTGAACACCCAAAGATTTCAACTCAAGTCTGTGAAGAAACTTTTGCTTAATTGATATATAGTATATGTAGGGTTAATTTTGTTTTAAAATTCATGCATTTTGAAAAGCCAGCCTACTCAAGAAGATTCTGAGAGTTTGCAATCAAAGCTACATAAATTTTTTAAAAAATGTGGATAGATGAATAAGAATCATGTAGTGAAGGAGGGAGATAATTGTATCTAGAGCTTAGTCTACAGATTGTTGAAGGGTTACTTTCCTCATACGTGACCTTTTGTCTTTCAGAACATAACATAGCTGTCCATATGAATATACATCTTGCACAAGATAAGAGAGTAACGTCCAACCAAGATTTTTTTTTTGTAACCACTACCATTGTCCCTCATATCTTAAAAATCATGTATCATTATAAGTGTAAATATGCTATATAGGTTATTTTTAATATAATTATAAAGCACAGTATCATATGGCACACCCTCTTCTGAATGCTGGCTTGTATAAGTGGATGAGTATGGATATTCATAAGAGAATATGAATATCCATAACAGACTAAAGAAAACAAAATAGTTGTGAACTGGAATCTTCCTGGAGCTCACTGTGGGACAAAAGCAAGTGGCATGAAAAAAATATTCATTGTTCATACACTTCTATGATTTTACAGTATAAAAGTTACAGGCATGCAAGCTTGTGGTCTGAATACATCTAATGCAGGGATTCCTGAGTCAGGGACTACGCTAAAGGTAACTTTAATTGAGCCCAGTATTTAGCTCTGAGCTCCATGGCAGCCAGGGAAAGATGCTGATTTATGTGTCTTTTGTTATTTGACTTTGTAAAAAATCACCACTTCTTTGGATCTGAACTTCTTTCCACTGTCAAACTGTGAGAGAAGCTGGTCCTGGGACACTGAACAGCTAAGGCAGGGTCTTCATTAGAAATTTCAAAAATATATGGCCTTTCTTGTCAAGACACAAGACAATGTGCCAAGATAATTCTGTACATTATTTTGACAGGGAATTCAAGTGATTTAATCTATAGAACCTTCTGATACAGCAATATGAAGAGGCGGTCATGAAGAGGACTTCATGGGTTGTTTGGTTTTCTTTTCTCAAGATGAAAATAGGGTGAAAAAGTGATTCAAAACTGAGTTTCAAGAGGTCAAGTAAGCAAAGCCATTACCTACCTTATCACTTTTTCCAATTTTCTTTCCCTTTGTTCTATTTTGGTTTATTTGTGGATTAAAAAGTAACTTATTTATGTAACATTTTGTTACCATAAATAAGTAAACGTTTTTCAAACACAGAGCGCTCCTGCGGTGTTTGCTGCCGGGTGTGGGTAAGGTGTCCATCCTACACTATATCTGGCCCCAGTGGCACTTGTAAGGGAGCCCCCTCTATGTTAACACAAAGCACAGGCTTCAGCTCAGGGGATCCTGGGAGGTGATCTTCAATCTGGGCTGAATTGTTTCTGTAACCTGTCTTCTCTTTCCTTCTGGGGGCTTCACTTTCCTAGGGGACTCTCTGAATCGCACTGCTGCCTCTACCACCTCCCAATCTGGGCCAAAAGGAAGTACCGCCATTCCACTTGCAGACTCTACCCCAAGCTTGACCAAAACGATCTTTCTCTGGCTCCCCTGGATGTTCATGCATTCATTCATTCACTTGATCATAGTTAATTCAGCATCTTTGCTGTGCTGGATTCTCTTCCAGGTCCTGAACAGCAGAGGTGAGTAAGGCGGACTCCTAGATTCTTTCCCTAATGGAGCTGTCACTTTAGTGGGAGAATATACAGTGAACACTTAAATAGAAAAGTTAGTTATTGTTAGTCATAAGTACCATTGAAAGACCGCTCAGGGTTGACAAGAAGAACTGGCACACATTAAGGGAGAATAAGAAGAAATAATGATAGGAAATGCAAATAACAAGGTACTTACCTATGCATTTTACAAAGCATAGGCTCTTAATCTTATTTTATTATTTTTTTAATTGAAGTATAGTTCATATACAATGTTGTGTTAGTTTCAGGTATATAGCAAAGTGATTCAGTTATACATATATATGTATATATATTTTTCAGATTATTTTCCCTTACAGGTTATTACAAAATATTGAATAAAGTTCCCTGTGCTGTACAGTAGGTCCTTGTTGGTTATCTGTTTTATGTAGAGCAGTGTGTATGTGTTAATCCCCAAATCCTAATTTATCTCCCCCAACCCCAGGGTTTTTATTTTGAAATAACCATCCTCTAGCTCCAAAGAGTTGGTACTTTGCCACCAGCCTGTCTTCTCTTCAGCCTCAGCCACCGTGCTGCTTTAGCCCTCAAAAGCTATTCTAATGCTTGTCTTGTCTCCTAGACTCAACATTTTTCTCTTTTCAAATATCATTGCCAAGAAGCCCTCAAACAAGTCAGTGACCCAGTAAATTACCTAATGCAGACTGTAGCTCCAGCGATCACTGGTACAATCTTGGAATACCCAAGTGGAAAATGTTACCTGGGGCAGGTTACCACCGAGGACTTAGAAATGAGGGAAATATCAAAATTTCCAAGGGATCCGAAGAGAGATAGGCAAATCTCTTTGATGACTCTCAGGCTCGTTAAGGACCCTAGTAATACATAGAAGATGTTTGCTTATCTGAACAATATGTCATTGTAATATGGGGGTTTAAACATGAATGGATTAAATTCTCCAACCAAAAGACAGGCTTACTGAATAGACACAAAAACAAAATCCATATACATGCTGTCTACAAGAGACTCACTTCAGACCTAGGGACACATACGGACTGAAAGTGAGGGGATAGAAAAAGATATTCCATGCAAATGGAAATCAAAAGAAAGCTGGAGTAGCAATACTCATATCAGATAAAATAGACTTTAAAATAAAGAATGTTACAAGAGACAAGGACGGACACTACATAATGATTAAGGAATCAATCCAAGAAGATATAACGATTATAAATATATATGCACCCAACACAGGAGCACTTCAATACATAAGGCAACTGCTGACAACTATAAAAGAGGAAATCGACAGTAACACAATAATGGTGGGGGACTTTAACACCTCACTTCCACCAATGGACAGATCATCCAGACAGAAAATTAATAAGGAAACACAAGCTTTAAATGACACAACAGACCAGATAGATTTAATTGATATTTATAGGACGTTCCATCCCAAAACAGCAGGTTACACTTTCTTCTCAAGTGCACATGGAACATTCTTCAGGATAGATCCCATCTTAGGTCACAAATCAAGCCTCGGTAAATTTAAGAAAATTGAAATCATATCAAGCATCTTTTCCAACCACAACGCTATGAGATTAGAAATGAATTACAGGGAAAAAATGTAAAAAACACAAACACATGGAGGCTAAACCATACATTACTAAGTGACCAAGAGATCACTGAAGAAATCAAAGAGGAAATTGAAAAATACGTGGAGACAAATTACAACGAAAACACGATGATCCAAAACCTATGAGATGTGGGCTTCCCTGGTGGCGCAGTGGTTGAGAGTCCGCCTGCTGATGCAGGGGACATGGGTTCGTGCCCCGGTCCGGGAAGATCCCACATGCCGCGGAGCAGCTAGGCCCGTGAGCCATGGCCGCTGAGCCTGCGCGTCCGGAGCCTGTGCTGCGCAACGGAAGAGGCCACAACACTGAGAGGCCCACGTACCGCAAAAAAAGAAAAAGAAAAAGAAAAAAAAAGTGCTCAACAACACTAATTATTAGAGAAACGCAAATCAAAACTACAGTGAGGTATCACCTCACACCAGTTAGAATGGGCATCATCAGAAAACCTTCAAACAACAAATGCTGGAGAGGGTGTGGAGAAAAGGGAAGCCTCTTGCACTGTTGGTGGGAATGTAAATTGATACAGCCACTATGGAGAACAGTATGGAGGTTCCTTAACAATCTAAAAATAGAATTACCGTATGACCCAGCAATCCCACTACTGGGCATATACCCAGAGAAAACCATAATTCAAAAAGATACATGCACCCCAATGTTCATTGCAGCACTACTTACAATAGCCAGGTCATGGAAGCAACCTAAATGCCCATCGACAGACAAATGGATAAAGAAGATGTGGTGCATATATACAATGGAATATTACTTAGCCATAAAAAGGAACAAAATTTGTAGAGACGTGGATGGATCTAGACACTGTCATACAGAGTGATGAATTAAGTCAGAAAGACATAAACAAATATCGTATATTAATGCATGTATGTGGAACCTAGAAAAATGGTACAGATGAATCGGTTTGCAGGGCAGAAATAGAGACACAGATGTAGAGAACAAACATATGGACACCAAGGGGGGAAAGTGGTGGGGTGGTGGTGGTGGGATGAATTGGGAGATTGGGATTGACATATATGCACTAATATGTATAAAATAGATAACTAATAAGAACCTGCTGTATAAAAAATAAATAAAATAAAATTCAAAAAAAAAAAAAAGAAAGATCCAGAGTCTTTACCTGGCAGGTGTTCCCTTCAGTGATGAAAGTGAGGGACTCAGGCAATTAGAGCCTTATGTTATAAACATTTGGATCATAACTTCCCTTTCTCTGAATCCATGTTAATCAAAAACTATTCTGTGATTTGGTTTCTCAAATCCACAGAGAAAATAAGAACTACATAAACTCTGGGCCTACTTGTCAGTAATATTTCTTATTGAAATGAATACATTGGAATTTTGATTAATATCATTCAATGACTTGTCAGGCTTTTCCGCAAATCTGATCAAACCTGGAACATTGACTCAATCTAGTTTCTAAGTTCCAAAAAGTTGTGGACTGCCTTGGGAATTCATTTGATCATTTCTTCATTCAGTTGAATATTTTGGAAGCGTCTTAAAGCCCAACTACTTTGCTTAGGAATATAGCATTAAGCAAAATAGATGTGATCCTGACAGAGAGCTTTCAAGACAATAGTTATAATAACATATGACAAGGGTTTCTTGGCATCAATGTTTTAAAAAAAGAAAAATTTTGAGTCTAGAAGAAATGATTAGGTTCAGGAAGTCTTTCTGGGGTAAACAGTACCTAAATAGAGACTAGAATTAGGAGTTAGTGCAGTGAATGGGGCAGGAAGAGGTAGAAGACAGCAGAGGAAATCAGGGGAAGGAGAAGCACGGTGAAGTCAACAGAGAGTTCAGTTAGGATGGCCTTTTATTTTTTTGATTTTTTTAATTTTTAATTTTTTAATTTTAACTTTTTTTATTGAAGTATAGTTGATTTAAAATGTGTTAATTTCTGGTGCACAGCAAAGCGAGTGAAATAATGCCATTTGCAGCTCCATGAATGGACCTAGAGATCATCATAGTAAGCGAAGTAAGTCAGAAAGAGAAAAACAAATACCATATGATAGCAGTTATATGTGGAATCTAAAATATGATTCAAATGAACTTACCTAGGCTGGAATTTTAGATGCTTGCGGGAGGCTCAACAGATGCTTGCAGAGGGCCGAGAGATCAAGGCTTTGGGATGTGGGGCTTTATCCTTCGGGCAATAGGGAGACACTGCATGACTTAGCAGTAAATTAGCATGATTGGATTTGCATTTTGGGAAATTCTCTGGCCACAAAGAAACGGAACTAGAAAAGAGAGAGGGTGAAAATGGACGAAACCTGGGCAAGGAAGCCTATCTGGAGGTAATGGTTGTAATTTGTGTGAGAAGCGATGGCGGTCCAAGGTAGAAACAGTGGGATTGAGGGAGAGGCGTAGGGATTGGAAAGACATTTCAGAGGTAGAACTTGTGGCTGAGATGAGAGAGGGCCTGTAGATGGATGAAATCTGGGCAAGTGGTGGGGAGATAGTAGAGTTGAGAACAGCAGGCTGCTGTCAGGGGCAGCCGAGTGGGTGGCCAGGGAACCTCCTGACCTAGACGCTGATCTCTTATTTAGACTTTTCTTGAACATACCCAAAAGGAGGAAGATGCGCACATGTGAAGGGAAGGGTCATCTCCCAGCAGAGGATACAGAGGAGGGAGCAGAGCTCAACATGAAAATGGCCAGCTCGTGTTGGATGTTGCCTAGACGTCAACAGTGAAGGTTAGAATGGAATCCCTGGGTAGAAGATCCCTCACTGTTTCTCTGCCCAGGACCCCAGGAACTTCCTAATAGTGAGAGACCAAGCGATACAATAAGTGTTGGTACATTTAAAATATTCTCTGTACTTCCTGCCTTTGTTTCTTTTTGTATTCATACCCCTCCCAGAATGTTTGCCTTCATTGTTCACCATCTCCCCTCCTTGTGGATTTCATTGCTTTTCTCACCCTATCAGCCTTCGGTCGCTCTCATGCTGCCCCTTACTGCATGTCTCGTAAGGTCCTTTTCAAGGCCACATAGCTTCTTTGCTTTCACACACTCAAATTCTTAGGTTTATTTAATTTTCTGGGTTTGGTTTTCCATACTATATCCTTAATTGCATCTTAATGACTTTTGTTATTCCTCATGAATTATTGAATTCTGCACACTTTTAGCTAATTCCTCTGGCAGCCCGTCTTGCTGTTTTTCTGCTATGGTTTTATCTGTGAAGCCTCATCCACCTTCTAAAAACGAATTCTAAGATTGATATTTTTGGAGGTTTCAAGGATTAGCTTTTCAGCCACTCTGGTATGTAATTTTTTTTTTTTAATTGGAAAGAAAAAAAGAATGAGATTCAGGTACCTTAACTCTTTCTCATGGATTTGAAGTTGATGTTCAAGAATGACAAAAGGCAAATATAGACAATAGAATATGTGTGGAAGAAAATAGTATGGTGCCCTTATTAAGAGTAATCATCAAGAAAGATACTAACTTCTTCTTTTTTTTTTTGGCCATACCAAGTGGCATGCAGGATCTTAGTTCCCCAACCAGGGATTGAACCCGTGCTCCCTGCAATGGAAGCGCGAAGTCCTAACCACTGGACTGCCAGGGAATTCCTGATATTAACTTATTTAATGAGTTTCTGGCAGTCTTTTCACAAGGGCTGTGAAAAGGGGCGTTTATAAATTAATCATCACCGAATTCAAATGGACTCTCAGTGCTGCCTGGACGTCCCAATACGTTTCTCTGCTTTACTCATCTTCCCTGTCTATTCAGTGACTGTTTTGAAACTTTCCCACTTTCCTCCAGCCTCTAATCTTTTCACCTTCCTTCTTCAGACTTCTTAGAGTCAATTGAAGTCATCAGCCAAGAACTCTCTTGACACGCTGTGAATTAATCACCTGCCCCCATATCTAGCCTCTCCTGCTCTCCGTTAGGAGGTATTCTTTCTTCCTGACCTGGAGACCTCCATCCCTATCCCTTTTGCAAGGATCCCTTTGCCCTTCTGTTGGCTCAGCCTCTCGCTTTCAACTGCAGTCTTTCCATGACATGCTCTGCCATCTTAAAACAAAGCAAAACCAAACCAAAAAATCTCTGCTTTGATTTGCTCTCTTTCCAATTGATTTGCACCCTTTCCAACAACGACCGCGTTTCTCTTCTTGCCTTTATAGCTAGATTTCTAGACAGATGTGTATAGACCCGCTGCCGTCACATCCATGTAGCTTACGTCAGGGTCTGCGGTGCCCTTGATATCATTCCATGCTCATTTTACCTCATTTTGAACGGCATTTAACACAATAGCTATTTCTTTTAACACTTTCATCTTTTGGTCATTAAATTTCAGGACTCCCTAAGGCTTTGTCCTAAGCGCTGTTCCCCTTCTCTACTCTTCTGGGTAAATCTCAGCTCTGCCAATATCTTCAATCACTATCTATGCTAATGACTCCCAAATTGACCGTCTTCAAGCTTCTCTTCTCAACTCGAGATCTTGCCTACTTTACTTCTCCACTTGAATATCTCGAAAGTTTCTCAAGCTCAACATGTTCCAGACTGAGTTTATCTTCCTGCTGAAAGCTCGTTCTTTTCCACAGTTTCTTAGCTTTGTGATTGGAACCACCAGGCAGGTGTACAAGCGAGAACCTAGGTGTCATGCCCAACCTGTCACTTATCTTTATCTTCCAAATGTAATACAACAGAATTCTGCTGATTTAACCTCCTAAATAGTGGATTTTTCCTCTGTTTTTCCTCTAGCATGACTGTCACATGCTAGTCTAAACAACTTCTAAGGAACTTCAATGAAACCAGGTAGCATACAGGTTTTTTTGAGGTCCCGCTCTCTCAAAACTATCCTTCTACCCTCACATTTAGCTAGTACTAATGGTCATGGGTTTCCATAGGATCTAATAATGAACCCTGGGATAATAAGAAAGTCATTGCATAATGACTTTATATTATGAACAAATTGAAAAATTATAAACCTGCAATAACTAAATCCTTGCATTATTCATTGGTTACATTTTACTTAAATTATATTTGAATAAGGCTGACATCTGAAAACATCTAGTGTTTGATTGACAACAATTAATTATTAGGTGGCAAGTGATAAGGATTATAAAGCTTAAATAGGCTGAAAGTCGCACACAGAGCAGGTTTTTTAAAAAGGGAAGCCGCCAATAAACAGAACTTGAGTGCAATATCCTGTTTTCCAAATCTTCAATTTAAAAGTAAATAGTAAGTGAAAACCCGATACAAAGCAGGCTCAAATGAGAAAAATATGTGTTTTCAAAGGGGCGTCATCAAGCAATGCTATCACAGTCTACAGTAGCACAGACAATTAAATCAGTCTTTTCATATCTCAAAGTGCTCTCTTGGAGATAGGTTATTAAATGTGAGGGAGTGTTTTTAACATGAAAAAACCCTCTCTCTCCCTGCCGTACAGCCTGGCCACCAAAAGCTCTTCACTATTGCACTGAACGACCAGCCATGAGTAACCATGACAACAGCCTCTGTAAAGGTTAGCAGTGCGCCTCTTAGAAAAAAATATACTTCAAGGTCAAACTCTACGTTTGTGAAGAAGCCTTATCCTGGTCCTCTCACGAAGTTGTCATTGAACAGCGGCCAAAGTTTGAGCCTCCCTCAACCTTGGGGGTGTCAGCCAAATGCCCTGCTAGCTTCCTTCCGTGGGTCCCACCAGGACTGCCTGTGTCTGTCCTTTCTATCTTGCATCAGCGGGGTTCCTCCATTCCCTGCAAAGTTCTCTGTTGGGGCCACTGCTGGGATGGCAGCCGTGAAACCCTTTCACTTCGTCCCTCCATCCTGGGGCCTGGTGGCTCCTGGTGCGGGCCTCAGCTGTGAACAAGGCCCTGGTTACGGCCCTTCTTCCCAAAGGTAGGATCAAGTCTACTAGGGACTGAAAAGGAACAACATCCCGTGGATCCTTCCAGGTCATCTTCTGTATCCGTGGTCTCTAAATGTATTTGATGCTACATCCCTATCAGCGAAAATGTTTTGAGCATGTACCCCCGATGTATACAGTTGACCCTTGAACAAATAGGTTTGAACTGTAAGGGTCCACTTATATGCGGAATCTTTTCAACAAATACGCACTACCTACCTGATCTATGGTGGAACCCCTGGATGCAGAATAGCGACTGTGAAGTTACCCACAGATTTCTGACTGAGCAGAGGGTGGGCATTTCTAACCCTGAGTTGTTCAAGGATTAACTGTATTTATTTCTAAATTATGCATACATTATATGCTGAAACCTGTACGTATTAAACTTTAGGGAAGCTTAACGGTTTCCTTCTTTAGAAAAAGGAGATCTCATATTTTCTTCCCACTCTTCAGAAGACTGCTCTGCACACCTCGTAGGCTGCTTCTGCTGCGCTTTACAGATCATTGCGGTTCGCGTTCGCCAGAGTCAACATTCTGAGATACAAATAAATCTCTCCCTGCTTAAAATCCTTCAGCCGCACCACACTGCTGTCAGGATAAAGTCCAAATTCCTTGACACGGGTTTGAAAGCCGGTCTGGCTCTGCTCTTTACCCTCTCATAATTTAGAATCCCATCCCTTGCCTTCTCTCCACGTCCTACATTTTTTCCCTTCCAGGACATTGCACAGACTTTCGACTGAAATCCTTTCTCCCCACACGGTCTTCCCCAGTGACTGCCATTCCCAGGGAATTCCCCAGGCTGTCCTGCTCCACCTCCCACCTCATCAGAATGTGGGACCAGCCTGTGCTTCCGCAACACAGCAGGGTTTATTTTACTCTTTATGTGACGTCCCTCCGAGCCCGTTGCAGTTATGAACTCACCAGTGAGCTTGCTGAAGGCCGGGATGGGTTTTTAAGCAAAAGGCTTGTGTTTAGCAAGATCAGAAAGGAGAAAATTCTCCTGGTTTGAGATGGTGCTTCACACCAGCGACAGATGGTGTGAAAGAGGTCCCCAGCCTCCTTGTTGATTTGCAGGACTTTCTAAAATAGTTAAGATATTAATATTAATATTGTACACATTTTCTTCTAATTCGTGATCTGTCTGTGAGTTTTATTTTTCTTTGTTCTTTGTTGAACCGAAACCTTTAATTTTGATGTCCCCAATTCCATCAATTTTTTGCCTTATGGCTTAAGCTCTTGGGGATTTGCTTAAGAAATTCTTTCTCATCTCGAAGTCACAAAGATATTCCCCTATATTGTTTTCTGTTAACTGTATAGCTTTTATCATTTACACCTAGGACTTCTTTCCATATGGAGTCTACCTTAGTATATGGTCTAAGGTTAGAACCCAATTTCATTTTTCTTCATAGATCCCTTTCATTTTCTATGCAATATTCTGCCACACACACCAATTTCTCAGCCCTCTGCTAGGTTCTTTCTGTCTTAAAAGTCTAAATACTGAAGGCTCCTTCTGTCTCAGGAGTAGAACCAGCAAAAAGAAGTCATCCACGGTCAAGCTTAGAGGCTATGAATTGGTCCCTGCCTTTCTGGGTGAGTCCCTGACCCTTAAAAATAAATAGCTGGGGTCAATGACAGTGATGACATCCACTTAGAACTTTTCCCCTCGTTTGGAACACTGGGAGGAGGGCCCACTTTATTTTCTAATAGAGGTAGTAAGTAAGACATGCTTACTTGTGCTTACAAAGTAGTACTTGGGCATGGCTAGGCGAAAAAGTTTTATAGAGATAAACCGTAATGGAAAAGAATATATGCATAAAAAATGAATGTGTGTATGTATATATATACATATATATAAATAACTGAATCACTTTGCTGTACAGCAGAAATTAACACAACATTATAAATCAACTATACTTCAGGAAATAAATCTAAGTTCTTTAGAATTAAAAAAGAAGTTTTGCAGAACCTCGAATACTTTGTACACCTTCCTTCGTTAAAAATTCTGTTAATCATCTTTGGGAAGTGGTACAGCCCAGGCCTGGCAATATCTTGTTCTCGGAACTTTAGCAACACTTTATCAAGCCAAGGTTTTCCCTGATGAAGGAGAGAGTCACAGAGGGCAAAAGGCTTAGGAGCCCCTAAAAGGGCTTTTCCTTGGGTTCCCCGGCCATATACTACCTTCACTATTTCCCATGCAATGGGACTAGTTGGGCGCACTTCTCTTAAGATATGGCCAGTTCTTGTACTTGGCATTTCCCACGAGGAAATGAAAGAAGGAGGCTTGTGTCTTTTTGTCTCAGCAACATCATAGAACTAGTAAAATAATGACACTCAATCCACTAGTGACAATAGCGCCCAGCAAGCCACTATTCACAAATGTAAAGCAGGTGTTTGTATTAAATTTTAACATAACACTGGGTAAGATTGTTCTAGTTCTGTTGGATCTTGATAAAAATGGTTTTCAAACTAAATTAGCTCCCAATTTGCCATAGTTCATTGAGTCCAAAGATGACACGTCCGGTCCTCATGAATTTTACCTAAGCATTGTATTCTGATACATGCCAATTTTCTTCAGCCAAAAAAAAAAGTGTCATTACTTAGAGTTTTCGTAGCTTGGTAGGCTGTGGCCCTCAGAGGGGCACTGTTGGCAACTTCATGAGGTTTAATTTAATTGGTGCAGATACTTCTTGACCACAACTTGGAATTGCCTGGTCTTTTCAGACTGTCCGGCAATGGGCTGACATGGTACCCCACTACTCCTGCAGGAGAGGTAGATGTCTTCTCCTGAATCTCAATAAATAGGATGCCAGGCATGAGAGTACATCTTGTAAAACACACTCGTTCGAAACTAGTAGTGTACACACAGTGTCGCAGATGTGCTCAGTGGGCCAGTGGGAGGAGGGCACGGTTATGAATTTAATAAAACTAAAATAACAAGGATGAGCTGACCCTTGTGAGAGTATATCTGGGTATTGTAACTTTCCAGGTAGAACTTGGTTCTTAGCCAGAGGTCAGGCTCTGTAAATGTTATTAAACCATAAAGCTTGGGAAGAGTTTCCGTCTGATTCTCTCTTAGTAATTCCCTAGCTATTACCAATTCTTTTTCCTCCTAGGACTTACAAATTATATATTCAGCAGGACCCACGTGTATAAGCCTGTATGAACAAGTTTTGTCATTCCTGAGGTTATTTATATCCAGTGCACAGTCCTCTGACCTAAGAGGAGAAGGCTTAGCTCGTGTCTAACACTGACTAGAGTTTCCTTCCTCATCTCACTATCCACAAGACAGAAGTGAATGTGTATTTAATATTGAATGTTTTTCCTTGCTAATAAAAATATTTAATTTGTACTGATGGATTGTTGAAAGTTTTCTGGGTTTTATCTATACAATTCCACCATCAATCATTTAAAAAGGTGTCCAATATGGTAGCCAATATCCTCATGTGGCCACTGAGCACGTGTAATGTGGCTGGTCCAAACTGAGATGTGCTTAACGCATAAGGTACACACCAGATTGTGAAGATTTAGTATGAAAAAGAGCGTAAAATATCTCATAATGGTTTTTATATTCATTACTTGTACAAGAGGTAACATCTTGGATATATTGGATTAAATAAAATATATTATTATAATTAATCTTACCTATTCCTTTTTACTTTTTCAAGTATGCCTACTAGAAAATTTAGAATTACTTTTGTGGCTCCCATATTTCTAGTAGACAACACTGATCTAGAAGCTGGCTTTGGGTGTCTTGGCATCAGTTCCTTGCCCGGTTACCTCAGTCAGAACACTTGATCTCGTCCACACTGGCGTGAGTTCTTTCATGTGGCTTAATCACCTCTGTCAAACATTGTCCAAGCAAGCAACTGGGTGTTAGTAGAGATTAGAGCCCATGACTAGCTTCTGGTTCCAGCCTACCTGGCATGAGATGCCAGTGGCATAAGAGGTTACTGGACATGCTGTAAGTTATACAACTACCAGGGGGACAAAATTAAATTCCAGGGCTTGTGCATGCTGGAGTCCAAGGCATTCATTCTACTCACCTGAAAGTATAACTCTAGCCTAGAGCAGAAAGCTTCATTGTCAGAAGTAACAGGATTAGGGGATCAGTGTGAAAAACATCAACTAAAAACCGTTTAATTTTATAATTCCAGGGTAAAAACGCTATTTCCCCTGTCTCCGTTTGGCTACACAGTTGGATTTCTTGGGCTTTCAGTCACAGCACCTCCTTTTCATGGCTTGATCATTGGGAGTTTTTCTATACTTTACCTTCCATTTAGTCGTAGGGACTTTTGTTTTACTTTAATCTTGCAGTGACTTGTAGAGTTATGAGTTCTTATAATATTTAAATCAGTGAGTTAACACCAAATTACCTCCCTGTAACAGTGCAAAAGAATAATGCATAGAGTGGGCTTCCCTGGTGGCGCAGTGGTTGAGAGTCTGCCTACCGATGCAGGGGACACGGGTTCGTGCCCCGGTCCGGGAGGATCCCACATGCCGCGGAGCAGCTGGGCCCATGGGCCATGGCCACTGGGCCTGCGTGTCCGGGGCCTGTGCTCCGCAACGGGAGAGACCACAACAATGAGAGGCCCGTGTACCACAAAAAAAAAAAAAAAGAAAAGAATAATGCATAGAGAAATTTATTCCCCACTCCGTGTTCACTTGTTTCCCTAATAAACCATGTACTTTAAAATTTGAATCTACATCTATTTCCTAGGAGGAAAGCTTATTTTATTTTATTATTTAACTTTTTATTATGAAATCTTTCAAACATACACAACAGAAAAGAGAATAGTATAATGAGTCCCCATATATCTGTCATGATGCAGTTCCAACTATTGTCACAACATTCCCAATCTTACGTCATCTATTTCCCCATATATTTCTCTTTTTCTTTTTTCTTAAGCATTTTGAAACAGATCTCAAACAATGTGTCCTTTTATAAATACTTCAATGTGCATGTCTAAGCGATAATTTAAAAGGACTTTTAAAAAAACATAACCACTCTGACATTTACCACATTTATTAATAACCATTCCTTAGGAAAAAAATTCTGTAATTATGTACGGTGACAGATGTTAACTAGATCTATTGTGGTGACCATTTCACAATCTATGCAAATGTCAAACCACTATGTTGTATACCTGAAACTAATATACTGATGTATGGCAACTATACCTCAATTAAAGAAAATAACCATTCCTTAAGATAATCTAAATTCAGAGCATACTGGGAATGCCCCACTTTATCTTAAAAATGTCTCTTTTTACAGGTTATTTTTTGAATCAGGATCCAAACGAGTATCACACATTACGTTTGGTTGCTGTCTCTCTTTTATTCTATAGCCGACTCTTTTCTACATGCTATGTATGGTACGTAAAAGACAATGAGTCATTTGACTATAGACTCTCCTACAATCTGTACTGGCTGACTGTTTCCTCATGGCGTCATTTGATTTGCTCTGCAAACTCGTGTATTTCCTGTACATGAACTTAGGTTCAATTTTACGGTCAAGAATCCTTTATTCGAGGTGCTGTGTACTTCTTTTGGCATCACATTATGTGGTACATAATGGCTTATTGTTCCACTTTTAGAAAGGCCAAGACTGATCATTATGGGCCAGATTGTCAGACTGATCCCTCCATTATGAAGTTCCCTACCAACATTTCATCTAATGGTTTTGGCCTCTGTCAACAAAGGACCATTTTGTACTCAGATTACAAGGATAAGCAGGGCCAGTGTTTTCAGCGCAGAGCTGTGTCAGGTAGTGTGGACATGGCTGTAGGAGTAGTCTTTGCTTGGGTGTAGGAAAAATCTCTTTCTCCACAGCCTCTCTGTTCCCTCACCCCTTTGCCTGCCTCCAGATGGGTGTACTTGTCAAAAATGGCACCGGCCTGTTAGAGTAGCAACAGCATTATTCTAATGTAAGTCCTCACCAGGGGTTTCATAGGAATCCATATGGGAAACTAGCATTTTAGCGCTGGAAATTAAGGACAGTAGGGTGGTGTGTGTGTGTGTGCAGGTAAAATTGGAAAGACTATCTTTTAGCATGAAGTATTTCTTCTACTGTTTTGAGGGTTAAATTGTCCTTTAATTGATGAAATTATGTTTACTGTATTTGATAATTGGCCAAACACAAAGTTGGCAAATTTGTTTTCCTGATCTTTGAAATCAGAAAGTCTCAGATATCAGATTAAGATGATCCTCAACCTAGGAGGTATATGAGAACCTTGGGGTGTCATGAGCTTTTATATTTTTCCAAGGGGGCATAGGTCAGGAAAAAAAAAAAGATTGAGAAACGCTAGTCTAAAAGACAATGGAATCAGCACAGAGAACATAAACTCTACCAGATGACAAAGGTGATCATAACCGGCAGTCTCTTTTCTTTTTACTGGCTTTGGTCTGCTTATTTTTATCAACCCATTAAAAGTAGTCACAATGTCGTACCCACTAGGATGGCTACAATGAAAAAGAAATAATAACAAGTGGTGGCAATGATGTGGAGAAATGGGAACACTCAACCACTGGTGGTAGGAATGTAAAATGGTGCAGACTTTGGAAAATAGTCTTGCAGTTCCTTAAAGGTTATAAACATAGAGTTGCCGTATCACCCAGTATTCCATTCCGAAGTATATACCTAAGAAAACTGAAAACATATGTGAACACAGAAACTTGTACACAAATGTTCACAGCAGCAGTATAATAATAGCCCAAAAGATTTAACAACCCAGTGTCCATCAAATGATGAATGAATTAATAAGATGAGATACAGCCATACGATGGATTATTATTCAATAGTAAAAAGGAATGAAGTACTGACACTACAACATGGATGAACCTTAAAAACATTATGCTCAGTGAAAGAAGCCAGTCACAAAGGGTCACATACAGTATGGCTTCATTTATATGAAATGCCCAGAATAGGCAAATCCATAGCAGTACAAAGTAAGTTGGTAGCTGTCTAGAGCTGGGCGGGGGGCCAGTGGGACGGTTCTGGGGGATGAGGCCAGGAGATGGGAACTGACTGCTAATATACATGGGGATTCTTTTGCGGTGAGGAAAAGTTCTTAACGTACTTAGTGATGGTTGTACAACGCTGTGCCTATATTAAAACCCACGACATTATACACTTCAAGTGGGTGACTTATGTGGTATGTGAAATGCATCTTGATAACGCTATTGTAAGAAACGAATAACAACCAGCCTTTTGAATAAGCATTGCTTTAAAGACACGAAACGTTCCACTCGTCCACTCTTAGGGATTAGAGAATGTCAAGGTTAGACCGGATTTTTTAGTCAACTGGTCTTTTTATCTCTTTATTGTCCTTCACATCTTCTTTCTCCACTTTCTAAAGTTTAATTAACAAGACTCCCCATGTATTAACTAACAATGAAAGATAAGTCTAATGTGATGGCGTGAATAAACCCACTCAGAAGATCAAATTAGATTAGAAGTTTGTTTAATAAATAAAGGTTTGGAGTAAACAGTGTTTAATCAACCCATTTCCTGAATTAAGAATAGGGAACATGGGCTTCCCTGGTGGCGCAGTGGTTGAGAGTCCGCCTGCCGATGCAGGGGACACGGATTCAAGCCCTGGTCCGGGAAGATCCCACATGCCGCGGGGCAACTAAGCCCGTGCGCCACAACTGCTGAGCCTGCATGCCACAACTACTGAAGCCCACACGCCTAGAGGCCGTGCTCCGTGACAAGAAAAGCCACAGCAATGAGAAGCCTGTGCACCGCAACAAAGAGTAGCCCCTGCTCGCCACAACTAGAGAAAGCCCATGTGCAGCAACGAAGACACAACACAGCCATAAATAAATAAATAACATAAATAAATTTAAAAAAAAAAGAATAGGGAACACAAAATCTCCTAGGGCATATATAAAATGGTGAGCTATATTTTAAATTTTATGACCAGTTTTAAAAAAAGAGGCAGAGGAAGAGAACGAGGGCTGTACGCATAGGAGATAGGGAGACAGAGGGAAGAAGAGGATTGTCGGAATCTTGGAATCCCAGTGTTCATCAGACCTGAAAACACTGCTTAAAATATAACCAAGTCAGGGCGGAAGGAACATGAATCTGTGAAAAACAGGTCTCAAATTTCTTGTCAGAGATAGTATATAAAGAAAGCAGACTGTTCTACTAAATAACTCAACCTCGTGATTGATAGCATAAGACCATAAACTAGTTTAAACTACAGAAAGTGAAAATTTGAAATGCAGGCTATCAAATCCTAAGACCTATGCCATGAATTCAGGATGCAGAAGGACTGCATGAACAAAATTAGATCTGAGGTCATTATGCAAAATACCAGAAGATTCAGAGGCAGAGGGCAGAAGGTTCCATGGAGGCCCTTTCTGATTTAAGCGGAGCTGCTGCTCATATGACTCTTGACTCATGAGGGGAGGCCGGGCGTCACCAAGAGACACAAAGGCACTCTATGGATGGAACAGAAGTCCCCCCAAAAGTGAGCCAGAAACAAACAAAGACCAGAGGATGTGAGCTCTTAACCAGTTCTGAATGGCTCATCACAGAGAGAGTTCACGCCCTCTTGACCTAGGATTAGGAGAAAAAATCTGCTCAGAAAATGGGGATTCCTGAAAGATGGTTGGAACTCCAGCTATTTCAAGAAGGAATTTCAAACGCTGTAATTTCCATTAGAGAAACAGAAGGGGAAAAAAAGAGTGATAGAGAAAGACATTCATGATTCCTAATTTGTTCAACCGTCCTAATTTGTGATCCTTTCTCATCGTGTTCAAAAGATTTTAAAGCCAAGTTGTGCTTTCATAAGTAAAGGCATAGGGTGCCTTTACACTTGTCCTAAAGGGTTAAATGAAGTTAAATTTAAGGCCAAAATTTCCCATCGCTTTTTTATGGACTCCATGCATTAATTTTTTCAAATCCCTTCTGCTGTTTTGGCTGAAGGCATGTGTTGGAGGCTCTGTCCATCTCTTCTGCAAGCTAGTTGGAGATCATTTTGAGCTGCATCTGAAAGGCTCAGTCAAGTCTCCAGAGACTCCATTTCCATTGAACATGCTGCAATAAATTCTCCCAAAACCCGCCTGACAGTTTAAGCGGTGTTGTGTAAGAAGATGGAGCCCAGTTTGGTGTGGTATCAATTTGCAGTTGAGTTAGCATATTTTCACATGAGCTATAAATCTCGTGGATTCACCAGCTCTCAGCTTGATTTACAAGCTTCAGTTGCCAGGCACACGCCACACTACACCAGTCCACCTTCCCCAGTGTCCCCACAGCTTTCACGAGATCCTCACGCTGGAATTTGACAAGACGTCAGGGAAGAACAGTAGTAAAGTTCCAGAGAGGGAGGAGCCTGAGAACCAGCCTATTTATAACTTTGCCCTTTTTTTTTGGTCATGTTCTGTACTATGAACATGGCCTTAACCTAAGTTATTGGTCTAAAGAACCCAGTTTTGAAGTGAGAGTCTTCTAATATTTAGAGTTATACAAGCAGACCTCGGAGATATGGCAGGTTTAGTTCCAGACCATCGCAATAAAGCCAATACGGCAATAAAGTGAGGCCCACAATTTTTTTGGCTTTCCAGTGCATATAAAAGTTATGTTTACACTATACTGTAGTCTATCAGGTGTGCAATAGCATTATGTCTAAAAAAACAATGTACAGGGGACTTCCCTGGTGGTCCAGTGGGTAAGACTCCATGCTCCCAGTGCAGGGGGCCTGGGTTCTATCCCTGGTGGGGGAACTAGATCCTACATGCATGCCACAACTAAGACCCAGCACAGCCAAAATAAATTAATTAATTTTTAAAAATGTGCATACTCTCATTTAAAAATACTTTATTGCTTATAAACGCTCACCATCATCTGAGCCTTCAGTGAGTCATAATTTTTTGCTGGTGGAGGGCCTTGCCTTGACGTTGGTGGCTGCTGGCTGGTCAGGGTGGTGGTTGCTGAACGCTGGGGTAACTGTGACAATTTCTTAAAATAAGACAACAGTGAAGTTTGTCCCATTGATTGACTCTTCCTTTCACTTGAACACTTAGAGGCCACAGTAGGGTTATTAATTGGCCGAATTTAAATAGGGCTGTGTCTCAGGGAATAGGGAGGCCCAAAGAGAGGGAGAAAAATGGGGGAACAGCCAGTTAGAGGAGCAGTGAGAGCACACACAACATTTATCAATGAAGTTTGCTGTCTTATACGGGTTCGGTTCATGGGACCCCAAAACAATTATATAGTACCATCAGAGGACTGATCACAGATCACCATCAAACCTATAACAAAGATGAAAAAGTTCGAAATGTTGTGAGAATTACCAAAATGTGAGACAGAGACACAGAGTGAGCAAATGCTGTTGGAGGAGCGGTGCCCACAGGCTTGTGCCATGAAACTCCAATCTGTAAACATTGCAACGTCTCCAAAGTGCAATCAAAGGAGGGCTGTCTGTAATTTGTAATAAACCATGAATACTTTAAAACCCACATACCAAAAGTTGTATAGCTTTATTGCGATATGATTCACATATCATACAATCCATCCATTTAAAGTCTACAATGCAATTTTTTTTGGTACCTTCACCAGATTGGGCAACCATCACCACTATCAGATTTTCGAGTATTTTCGCCCCTTCTAAAAGGAACCCTGTACCGATTCGATGTCATTCTCCACTCCCTCCACTCCCCCACCCGCCGCCCGCATACTCAAGCCCCTAGCAACCACGAATCTACTTTCTGTCTGTACAGATTTGCCCATTCTGGACACTTCACAGAAATGGAATCATACAATATGTGGTCTTTTGTGACTGGCTTCTTTCACTGAGCGTAATGTTTTCAAGGTTCATCCATGTTGTAGCATGTGTCAGTATTTCATTTATTTTTATTGCCAAAATAATAACTGTTCTGTTTTGTGGGTACACACATTTTATTTCTACATTCATCAGCTAGTGGACAGTCAATAAAAAAATTCATATAAGAAAAATAGTGGCGCATATGTAATCATGAAATTTATCTTGGTTGTCTGTTGCACATGTTCTGCAAGAACTTCTAAATCCTAGTTGAAGTGTAACTTACCTGGAAGGCTGGTTATGAATTAGGGTACAGAAAATGAGTTGTAGAATGCGTGGCGTTTTATTCAGGCATTTCTGAGTTAGTAGAGTCCTTCCTCTGACATTTGCACACCTCACTTTCAACAAGTCTCTGGTTCTAGTTTACAAAACGGGGTGATCGTGTTCTAAAGAGTACTGATGTGGGTTTGACAAGCCTGTCAGTAATGCTTCAGCCAAGTCCATGCAAGTTTTACCTGGTGATGCTTCATCAAGGTTGTTCTAAGTAGCCAGGAACTTCCAGACTCTCCAAAACTAAACCCATTCTCTAGATTCAAGCCTTTCAAATGCCTACCCTGCTCTGACCCTGGTGAGGGAAGATTTGCGTGGAATCTTAGGCTGCAGAGAGATGCAGGGTCTGAATGGGGCCCTTCCAGAAGTGATGACGCACTGTCTATAAAGGGCACTTTGGGGCTCATTTGCAAACATAACCTCAAAGAATTTTTTGCAGAGAGGTGTAGCCTACCTGCCAATAATCATTTTCACAAATGATGCTACTTCATTGACTGAAGATTCGTACTTATGGCACTGGCTGTAGCGGCAGCAGGAGCAGCTGAATAGCCATCATTACAATCCCCAAGTGAATGGCATCACCTGCTGTACGAACGAAATGACACCCTCAAAGCAGTTAGAGGCTTCTTGGATTAATTTGAAAGACTTATGAATAAAATATTGTAGCCTAGGCTATAGGGGCAAGCACAGGGGGCTGCCCAGCAGCTCTCAGGCAATGAATGCCCTAGAAACTCGAGTGCTCTGCTTTCATGCCTGTTCTGTTAATGACATGGTGACACCAAGCTGTCATGTCTGTTTACTCCGCTGTACACTCGGATGGTGTACTGATTGTCAGGGTGGTGAACTGAAATTATATATATAAAAGTGCCTGAAATCTGGCAAGCGTTCTGTAAACCATTAACTGAATCGGAGAAGAGCTACATGATTCCAATTTGGCTTATGCAAAGACCAATATAGCAATCTCTGTTTTACAAAATAATTTCTAAATCCTGATTATTGCAACAGTTTCCAGCAAAACAATTTCTACACAACATATCACATCATTTAGAGACACCCATGAATTTCACTAGAAGTTGATTAGTATAAACAATCAGTTCAATCCAGTATGGAACCAAGGATACATAGTAAACAAAGCAGACAAAAATTCTGTTCTCAAGAAGCTTATAGCCTCATAGAAAGTCAAGGTTATTCCTACTATGTGCACATTCTGGGCAAATACATTTTTCCAAGCTCCTTGTCTATATAAACAATTTGATTTTAAAAATGTATTAGATGGGCTTCCCTGGTGGCGCAGTGGTTGGGAGTCCGCCTGCTGATGCAGGGGATACGGGTTCGTGCCCCGGTCCAGGAAAATCCCACGTGCCGCGGAGCGGCTGGGCCCGTGAGCCATGGCCGCTGAGCCTGCGCGTCCGGAGCCTGTGCTCCGCGGCGGGAGCGGCCGCAGCGGTGAGAGGTCCGCGTACTGCAAAAAAAAAAAAAAAAAAAAGTATTAGAAAATTTATGGACCCATATGAGCTACAGTGATTTATTAATGAAGATTCAGAATAATAGTTGGAGGAGAGATATTAAAGTATTTGCTTATTGCCCAATCAGTGCACATAAAAATTCTTAGTGTCCAAGCACCATCTCTTTCTGTTCATGTCCAGGAATCATCTTTTGTGTTCTTTATTGCCAGATGCCCCCTTCCTGACTACGTTCACATCTCTCATCGTGAGAAAAAGGTAACAACACTGTTCTTATTCACGATGCACGGCTCTTCAGAACCGGGATGCACTGAAACAGCATAGATCTTCAGTCTCTGCTCGTCCCCACAGTGAACGCTGGCTACGTCATTACTCATGAGGCTGCCTAATCCACTGGGCTTCCAATGACCACCTTAAAGGTTGTCACTGTGCTTCAGTGATGATGACCACAAATGCAAGTCTCATCCAGAATTTGCAGGAAAATATGAACAGTGATGTGTTCTCTGACCAGGTTGGCTTTTCTATTTGGAATGTTACAGCTTAAACATGGAACAACGCATCATCTGAACAGGTCTTCTCTTGCACTCCTTACACTGTAATCCCTGCATTGTTAGAATGTGATCTCTTTGAATGTCGTCTGCACACCTACCTTCCAGACACTGCCACCAGCAGGGAGGGGCCGTGGGCAGGAAGAGAAGAGCGGACCAGTTCATGCCAGGAATGTCAGTTCTTTATCTGGCAAAACCGGCAGGGTGTGGATTGCATGCACGAGAGAACATTGATCGGAAGGGTCGTCGTACTGGAGGGGCCCTTTGGCACCATGGAGTCATAGTCTTGAAAGCCCGTGGGGAAGATTGGGCACGAGAACTCTGGAGGACTGCCTGACACGTGGAGCCTATGGAGGAGACAGTGTGACTGCCCTGGGGGACAGAAGAAGTTTACACAGGGTAAAGGATGCCTGCCACCAACCCCGTGGCCCTCCGGTGCTATTGATGGGAGGTGGCACCACATTGGGAAACGGTCAAGCAAAAGCCACTGCTGCCTTCCTGAGTTCGCGACTTGGTTTCATATGATACGTGGTCTTTCACTTAGGGTGTGGGGTTTATGCTCTGCTGTTGCCACCTTGAAATTTTTGATAATTGCATCTTTGAGCTTGTGTTTTGCGAGGAAGTCCTGTGGGACAATGGAATACGCATGTCAGCAGCAGAGATATGTCGGGGGCCAGGCTCTGAGCCTCACGGCCAAGCACACATACGTATGCCTTGTGGATAGTTGGGCTCCATGGGGTCCTAATTTGGCCAGGCCAAGACCTGGCCCTGATCGGTGGTGATGAACAGTTGTGGCAGAAGCAGTGGTGGCAGTGGTACCAGCTGCAGCCGTGGGGAGAATATAGTGGCTCGGCATGCAGGCAGTGCCAGTACCTGGGGCGGGAAGCAGTAAAGTTTGTCAGCAATTATTACAGAAGGAAATCATAGACATGGGAACTGCAGCAAAGCATATCAGGAAGTCATTAGAATTCTCAGAGTTTAGGATCTCCAGTTTTTAAAACTGCTGGAACATTTCAAAGCAAAGTAAACATCCACAGGCTTGAAAATTAAATTTAAAGGTCATTGCGTTCAGCGGAAAAGAACACCGCTTTCATGAGAAGCTTCAAGGAAACCGATTATCAATAAGGGAGAAATTCTTAAAATTAAATTTTCATTGTAATTGAAGATATAAGTAAAGAATGCATAAACAAGTGCTTTAAGTTATATAAGAATCATGAAGGCAATTTCAAAAACCTCCACAAGTTAGAGGAAATACCGGGGAAAACCTTAAAATGCCAGTGGGAAATTTAAAACTTAATAGAATTCAGACTTACACAAAATTGATTTTGTATTGAGTAAAATCTTTTTTAGAAAATTTATCCTGTGAAAATAATCTCTAGATGTGCTAAACTTTAAATTTCAAAATAATGTATCAGAAATTTATCATGTTGTTACAGACTGCAAATTCTCTTAACAGCTCCAGAAATAATTTCTTCTTTCTCAAAATAAAAAACCATCAAAAATTATTAGTGATCTTGCATCTGGTAGTAGTGACTGATGTTGCTTTCAATTATATCGATTGAAAGTGAAATTGCTAAAAGGATAGTTTTTGATGATCTAATCAATGAATTTACAGAAAAGCAAGCCAGAAAAATCTTAAGTCGACGTATCACATTTTTAAAGTATCATTATTTACCATACTATATAAAATTATGACGACAGAATATTACTCAGGGCTAAAAAGAAATGAGCTATTAAGCCATGAGAAGACATGGAGGAAACTTAAATGTATTTTTACCAAGTGAACGAAGCCAATCTGAAAGGGCTTCATACATACTGTGAATCTAAAACTGCTCTAAAAAATAAAGTCTATTTAAAAGGGGGAAAAGTGGGGAAAAGATCTGAACTCCTCATCAAAGAAGACGACGTACAGATGGCAAATAAGCATATGAAAAGATACTCAGCATCAGACGGCATTAGGGAATTGCAAATTAAAACGGCATTAGAGACCACCGCACATCTATTAGAATGGTAAAAATCCGAAACACTGATGACATCAGCTATTAATGAAGGTGTGGAGTAACAGGATCTCTCATTCATTGCTGGTGGGAATGCAAAACGGTCCAGAAACTTTGGAAGACAGTTCAGCAGTTTCTTACAAAGCTAAACATACGCTTAACATATGATACTCGACACACGATCATGCTCCTTGGTATTAACTCAAAGGATTTGAAAGTTTATGTTCACGCACAGATCTGCACATGGATGTTTATGCAGTTTTATTCATAATTGCCCAAACTTGGAAGCAACCAAGATGTCCTTCAGTAAGTGAGTGGATAAATAAATTGTGGTACATCCAGACAATGGGATATTATTTAGTGCAAAAAAGAAATGAGCTATCAAGCCATGAAAAGACATAAAGGAATCTTAAACGTATATTACTAAGTGAAAGAAGCTAATCCGAAAGGCTACATACAGTATGATTCTAACTATACGACATTCTGGAAAAAGCAAAACCATAGAATTTTAACATAAAACAATAAAGGGATCAGCGGTTGCCAGGGGTTGTAGGGAGGGAGAGATTATTAGAGGATCTTCAGAGTAGGACGCTATAATGGTGGATACATATCATTATACATCTGGCAAAACCCACAGAATGTACAACACCAAGAGTGAACCCTCATGCAAACCATGGTTTTTGGGTGATACTGGTGTGTCAGTGTAGGTTCCTCGGTTATAACAAATGCACCACTCTGGTGGGGCATGCTGATAGTGGGGAAAGCTGTGTATGTGTTGGGGCGGCTGGGGGTATGTGGGAACTGTCTTTACTTCTGTAAATCTAAAACTTCTCTTAAAAAAAAATAGCCTATTTTGGGGACTTCCCTGGTGGTGCAGTGGATAAGACTCCGCACTCCCAGTGCAGGGGGCCCGGGTTCAATCCCTGGTCAGGGAACTAGATCCCATGTGCATGCCGCAACTAAGAGTTCTCATGCCACAACTAAGGAGCCCGTGTGCCTCAACTTTAAAGGAGCTGGTGAGCTGCAACTAAGATGCGGTGCAACCAAATAAGTAAAATTAAAAAAAAATTTTTTAAACAGTCTATTTTTAAAAAGCTGGTTAACAATGACAGACTATGAGATACACAAAAAAGCAAGAAAAAGCAATCTGTTAAGAGGTAAAGTTATGAGAAAAACCAGATCCAGATATAGCCCTGAGGTTGGAACTATCAAACAGGTCTTTAAAATAATTATGATTAATATGTTAAAGGAAAGGAACTAGAGGAAAATGTGGACAGAATGCATAAACAAGTGGGAAATTTTTGCAGAGAGATAGAAACTATTAAAAAAGAGTGAAATGGGGGACTTACCTTGTGGTGCAGTGGTTAAGAATCCGCCTGCCAATGTAGCAGACTCAGGTTCGAGCCCTGGTCCAGGAAGATCCCACGTGCCACAGAGCAACTAAGCCTGTGCACCACAACTACTGAGCCTGCACTCTAGAGCCTGCGAGCCACAACTACTGAGCCCTCGTGCCCACAACTACTGAAG
The DNA here is from genome assembly GCF_059928025.1 of Delphinapterus leucas. Lineage (NCBI taxonomy): Eukaryota > Metazoa > Chordata > Mammalia > Artiodactyla > Monodontidae > Delphinapterus > Delphinapterus leucas. Next base: position 12,209,548 of record NC_143149.1, read on the forward strand.
CCTGCGTGGCTAGAGCCTGTGCTCCACAACAAGAGAAGCCACCGCAATGAGAAGCCTGTGCACCACAATGAAGAATAGCTCCCGCTCGCCTCAACTAGAGAAAGCCTGTGTGCAGCAACGAAGACCCAACGCAGCCAAAAATAATTAAATAAAATAAATAAATAAATAAATAAGTAAAATGGAAATTCGAGAAATAAAAAACCATGATATTAGAGATGAAGAATTCCTATAATGGGCTTATCAACAGATTGGGAAGAGCTGAGGAAAGGATCAAGAAATATGAAGAGAGTTTCACAAAAATTATCCAAACTGAAACATAAAGAGAAAACTTTTTTTTTTAAGCCTAGAGTAACAAGAGCTGTTGGACAATATCAAACAACTTAATACATGTGAAGTTGGAGTCCCAGAAGGAAAAGAAAGAGAATAACAACAAAAAACATACTTGAAGAAATAATTGTTGAGAATTTTTCAAAATTAATGCAAGACAACAAATCTCAGATTCAAGAAACTCAGAGAACTCCAAGCTGGAGAAAGAAAAAAAGATCACCCAGGCACTTCATGGTCAAATTGCTAAAAAACCAGGAGAAAGATAAAATCTCGAAGGTGGCTGGAGGAAAAAAAACCCAAACTATTTTGTTATTGTTTTAATTTGCATTTCCCTGATGACACATGATGTGAAGCAATTTTTTTTTATGCTTGTTTGCCATCTGTATATCTTCTTTGGTGAGGTGTCTGTTATTGTATTCTTATTGTTGAGTTTTAAGAATATTTAAGAATATTTTGTATATTTCAGAAACAGTCGTTTATAAAATGTGTCTTTTGCAAATATTTTCTCCCAGAATGTGGCTTGTCTTCTCATTCTCTTGATACTATCTTACACATAGCAGAAGTTTTAAATTTTATTTTATTTTATTTTAATGAAAACCAGCTTATCATTTCTTTCATGGATGGTGCCTTTGATGTTGTATCTAAAAAGTCACAGCCAACCCAAGGTCATCTAGGTTTTCTCTTATGTTATCATCTAGAAGTTTATAGTTTTACATTTCGGTCTATGAACGATTTTCAGTTTTTGTGAAGGGTATGAAGTCTGTGTCTAGATTCATTGTTTTGCATGTGGATATCCAATTGTTCCAGCACCGTTTGTTGAAAAGACTATATTCTGACAAATTTTTAACAGTTTTCTCATTGCTTTTATAGAGGAAGTAATTTTCAGAGGTCTTACTTTATTTTCCTGATGTCAAGCCCCAATAAGAAAGCACTGGTTTAGATATCAACACATTCACCCCCATCTCATGTTCATGTCAATAAATTTAACATTTTGCATTATGATACCTCTGTTTTCCTGAAGGTTCTGATGAGACCTATACCATGCACCACGGGCAATACAACCCAACACATTTGCCACATACATTTCTGAGCAAGCTGTTCGGATTTCTTATTTATTTATTTAGCCATGCCGCACAGCATGCGGGATCTTAGTTCCCCTACCAGGGATCGAACCTGTGCCCCCTGCAGTGGAAGCTCGGAGTCCTAACCACCGGACTGCCAGGGAAGTTCCTCAGATTTCTTTTTGCACTGTAGTTCTCACTGTTGTAAAGCATCTTGGGACAGTCTGTCCTCAAGGGACCAAAACAAATAAATAAAAAACAAAATGATCTCTTAGTAGCTTTAATTAATTTTGTTTCATTAGTTCTGCATTTTTCATGCTCCTGTCACATAATTATTTGTAAATTATATTCATAACAGTTTCTTAATTTGTGGTAATTTTATCACTCAGAGAATAACTGTTAATTATCTTCCCCTATGATTATCACAGAAGAAAAACAAGAGTTTCAAAAACTGTGAAATTAAATTGGAAGGGAATTTCAAGCAGTCACATTCCCCCTTGTTCTGACATCCCAGATGGTGTCTACGGTTTGTATTCATAGTTTTGCAAAATGACAGATGTCAGAAGCAAATATTTTCAGCATATTAATAAGAGCAATGCACTGGCCCTTTCTGTAATAGCAGGGATGGCACTGATAAAAAATGCTGAGAACTCTCTCAGATAGAGCAAGAAAAAATAGGCTCATTCACGGTCTTCAGTTAGTTTAGTGTCTGGATCAGTAAATGGAAAATCAAAAAATTGAAGCAATACCCCCTACTCCACCAGAGACTTATGATGTGACCTCATAATTCTCAGCTATGTTCCTCCTGGAGTGAGACAGGGCTATGGACCAATAAATAGGCTAATAAGCAGGTACTAACAGCTCATGCGGTCAGCATCACAAACAGGCTATGATCTCCCGGATATCTGAAGCTTATCTCTGTAAGCTCTGAAATGTTAATTTTATCCGTTTGAAGGAAATTTCTCTAAAACATCACATAGGTAACTGCTTTCATTTATTTATTCTGAGGTGTATTTGATTTATAATGCTTGTTAGTTTCAGGTGCACAGCAGCAAAGTGATTCAGATGTATGTATATATATTCTTATTCAGGTTTTCCAGAGAAACAGAACCAAGAAGATGTGGATATATAGAGAAAGAGATAAGAGATTTATTATGAGGAACTGGCTCACAAGATTATGAAGACGGGCGGGTCCACATCTGCAGTGTGGATCAGCGGCCTGGAGACCCAGGTGAGCGACAGTGTAGATGAAATCCAAACACAGTCTACCTGCTAATTCTCTCTCACTGGGAGAGGGTTGGTCTTTTGATCTATCCAGCCCTTCAACTGGTTGGGTGAGCCCATCCTACATTACGGAGGATGACCTGCTCTACTCTGTGGATTAAGATGTTAATCTCACCCAAAAGCACCCTCCCAGAAACCTTCCCAGAATAATATTTGACCAGATACCTGGGCACCCTGCAGCCCAGTCAAACTGGCACATAAAATTAACCATCACAAAAATATACGAATTGGTGGGACAAATGGAAAGGTAGATTTAAACCCAAATATGTCGTCATTACATTACACTTAAGTGGACTATATGTTATAGTTAAAGGATTTCTGTGGCCCAGAACTCTTTGCCCAACTTGACCACTATATCCTTTGGAGGTGAGCTAGCCTACTAACAGAGGCCTCTGGGCCTAACTTCTCTCCCACATGCGTGAAGTTTAGTGTGTGGATTCGCAGGTCTAGAAGTCAGAGTACTGCTCCCTCAGGTCCCCTCTGGAAGGTATTGTTGGATGAGTTAGGCTTTCTCAACCCAGGAAAGCAATACTTCAACTCTAGCACCTTATTTTGGCTACCACACTTCCCCTACTCCCTGTTCAAACCTCATTTCTAGTGGAATGGACTGGTTTTGAAATATTCTGTGCTTGGAAGCATTGGATGATAGCAGCAACCTCAATTCATTAATTTTAGCTCCCTCTGCTGTTTCAGCAACATAGATCATTTAGGGAAAAAACAAAAACAAAAACAAAACCCCAAAACCAAAAAAAACACACCATGCACACACAGACACACACAGCAAGTAACACTTAAGGGGAGGAAAAAACCAGAAACTAATTGGAGATTGCCATGGTCTGAACATGTCCCCCCAGATTCATGTGTTTAAATCCTAGCAAAGGTGATGGTACTGGAGGTGGGGCCTCTGGGCATGATTAATTCAGAGGGCAGAGCCCTCATGAATGGGATCAGTGGTTAGAAAAGAGACTTAAGCAAGACCCCTCACCTCTTCCACGTTAATACACAGTGAGAAGGTGCCACGGATGAGGAAGCGGGTTCTCACCAGACACCAAATCTGCCGGCACCACGAGCTTGCACTTGCAGCCTCCAGAGCTGCGAGGAATAAATTCCTGTTGTTTACAAGCCAGTCAGTCTATGGTGTCTGTTGCAGCAGCCCGAACGGACTAAGACTGGGACAGTGGGGCATATCCCTTAGATTTAGATGTTTTAAAGAAGTAATCTTCATATGAAAAACGAAACAAGAAGTTATGGAAGGTACTTTTGAAAAATGGCTACTCTGGGCTTCCCTGGTGGGGCAGTGGTTGCGAGTCAGCCTGCCGATGCAGGGGACGCGGGTTCGTGCCCCGGTCCGGGAAGATCCCACATGCCGCGGAGCGGCTGGGCCCGTGAGCCATGGCCGCTGAGCCTGCGCGTCTGGAGACTGTGCTCCGCAACGGGCGAGGCCACAGCAGTGAGAGGCCCGCGTACCAGAAAAAAAAAAAAAAGGCTACATTTCTCTTTCACGACTTCTTCCTTTTCATCACGACTAAAAAGTATGTCAGCATCAATAAACATTACCAAGCAGATTATAATAATTTATGGCTTGGAGTTACTCATTTATTCTTCAGCAAGTATCTCTGGAATGCTCACTTTGCACATGGTGCTGGGTGCTGAGGATACAGCGGTGCAGAAGAGAGTTTTTAAAAAATAATGCTCTTTTACCTTATAAATCTGCAAGGCTTTCTCCCTAACGCTTCTCTTGATCATACCCCTTTCCTGGGTAATAGATTAAATCATGAATGAAGATTAATGCAATTTACTGTGGATTTATTTTTTAAAATAAGACCTTCTGGGCTTCCCTGGTGGCACAGTGGTTGAGAATCTGCCTGCTAATGCAGGGGACACGTGTTCGAGCCCTGGTCTGGGAGGATCCCACATGCCGCGGAGCAACTGGGCCCGTGAGCCACAACTACTGAGCCTGTGCGTCTGCAGCCTGTGCTCCGCAAAAAGAGAGGCCGTGATAGTGAGAGGCCTGTGCACCGCGATGAAGAGTGGCCCCCGCTTGCCACCACTAGAGAAAGCCCTCGCACAGAAACGAAGACCCAACACAACAAAAATAAATAAATTAATTAATAAACTCCTACCCCCAATATCTTCAAAAAAAAAAAAATAGGGGCTTCCCTGGTGGCGCAGTGGTTGAGAGTCCGCCTGCCGATGCAGGGGACACGTGTTCGTGCCCCGGTCCGGGAGGATCCCACATGCCGCGGAGCGGCTGGGCCCGTGAGCCATGGCCGCTGGGCCTGAGCGTCCGGAGTTACCTGGAGTTAGCATCAGATTCCGCAGATTTAAGGACTCAGTCCCACAAGACTACTCTCACTTCAGACGCTAGTTGGAAGTCCTACCCACCTGTACTTCTGACTGACCAGCTATAAGTCAGGGCTTCCTATGACCCTCTCTTCAGGTTTAAGCATTTGGTAGAACAGTAGAACCCAGGGGAACACTTTCCTTAGGTTTACTGGTTTATTATAAAGGCTACAACTCAGAAACCGCCTGATGGAAAAAATACACAGGGCAAGGTGTCGAGATGGGGGATCCAGAGCGCCCTTGCCCTCCCTGGTGTGTCACCCTTCCGATGCCTCAGTATGTTTACCAACTGGAAAACTCACCAAATCTTGTTATTCCAGAGTTTGTATTGAGCTTGACCTCCAGCCACCATTCCCCTTCCCAGAGGTTGGTGGGTGGGATGAAAATTCCAACCTTCTAATAATTTGGTCTTTCTGGTGACCAGCCCCATCCTGAGGCTATGTAGGGGCTCCACCCTATATCACCTCAGCAACGTAAACTTAGATAAGGTGGCAGAGGGTTCATTACAAATAACAAAAGACATCCCTATCATTCAGGAAATTCCAAGGATCAGGGACAGAGACCAAACGTATTTCTTATTATACCACAGTCTCCAAGCCAGACTGCCTGAGTTTGAATCCAGGCACCACGATTTATGAACTGAGTGACTCCGGAGCATTAAGTCATTTCCATGTACCCCGGTTTCCTCATCTGTTAAATGGTCGTAATAATAATAGAACCAACCTAACAGGTTTGTTGTGAGGTTTAAATGGGTTAACAAAAGCACTTAGAACAGTGCGTGCCGCGCAGGAAGCAATCTGAAAGTGCTGAATTGCTATTCACACTCCCTGGTTCACCCCATGGTAAGATAAAATTCTAACCCCTCTGTTGCCTACAGATTAAATTCCAAAGGGCTTTTGTAAAAGCCCCAATTTCATATTATTCACAGCAAGTAGTTTAATAAGTGTTAGATAGAGGTGAGTTTGGTTAGCGTGTCCTTTCTTCTAAATGGGGAAATTGCATAGCCTAGGGTGTGTGCGTGTGTGCGTGTGTGTGTGTGTGTGCAAGTGCGTGAGTGACATTTAGAAAACTCCACCCTCCATTATGCAAATATTTAGATAGAGTATATCTAGGCTTTCAGTTATTACTATCAGTACAGTAATATGTACAGATAAGTTCTAAACCCTTGCTTTCGATAAGCATGAAGAAAAAATATCTTTCCAAATCAGAAATTGATGAATGATTTTTGGCCAAGATATTTAAGTGAATGATGTTCCTGGTTGCTGGCAGAATGTCAGTATTTCCATTAGAAGATGTTATCAAATCCAGATGATATAGGGTAGAGATCACTGTGTTCCATTAATGCCTTTGAATTCAAGGGTACATGTACCTTGATTTCTCCCAGGGTGTGACACAATTCTCATTGAAGCAGGGATAAAATCGGTTGATTCATTAAACTCATGATGATATTGTAACCGAAAGTGGGGTCTGGCTGCTCGCTGCTCAAAAGCCAATAAAGAGGCCAGTTTGGTGGAAAGGAAAGTTTGCTTTATTTTGGATGCAAAAAAAAAAAATTATATTGGGGGGGGGTGACGGAGGGCAGAAGCCTGTCCAAAGGCCAACTGCCTCCCCCATCCCCCTGACAATCAGGGGACAGGAGCTTTTATAGACGGAGGGAGGGGCTAAGTGCAGAAACAGCCCAGTCAGCTCTGACAGTCATCTTGAAATTGGTCATTGGTGGTCCGACCAGCATCATCTCCATTGTTTTAGGTACAGTTAGTCTTTAGTTCCAGGGTTGGTTTGTTTCCATTTCTTTGAGGCCGATTCTTGGAATTGTGGCAGCTTAGGTCATGGCTACAGCCTGGTCATCATGTAGTTAACTTCTTCCACCTGGTGTGGGTTTCAGTATCTACAAGACAGCTCACCGGATACGGTCCAGAATATTATCTATAGCCCTTGAGGAGAAACCAGAGGTCCTTGACTATGCTTAATGACTAAACTATTATTATTTGGTTTCCTTTGACTGTGTTCCTCTGTTTCTGCATTTTCTCACTTCTCTGATTAAACTTTGGCTAAAGTTATTCCACAGACAAAAGGCTGGCTGAGGACACGGAGAGGCAAAGACCACAGGGTCCTGCTCCATTTCAGTATGACAGCACGCAATCAATTCAAAGACGAACCCATGCAGGAAAGTCAGGTTGTAAACACGAATATGTCTTGCACGCCCATGTGTCTTTCCTGTGAAGCTATTTTTGGGTCCATACAGCAGTTTAATTTATGAGGACTCAGAGCACCTTTTTAAGGATGTTCGTGGAATTCCATCCTTCAGGCATCCTACGCTTCCTCTAAGGAAGTTCAAGTCACACTTATCAAGAATCTTCTGGGCCTTCCCTGGGCGCAGTGGTTAAGAATCCGCCTGCCAATGCAGGGGACAGGGGTTCGAGCCCTGGTCCGGGAAGATCCCATGTGCCACGGAGCAACTAAGCCCGTGCGCCACAACTACTAAGCCTGCGCTCTAGAGCCCGAGAGCCACAACTACTGAGCCCGCATGCCACAACTACTGAAGCCCGCGCACCTAGAGCCCGTGCTCCACAGCAAGAGAAGCCACCGCAACGAGAAGCCCATGCACCGCAACGAAGAGTAGCCCCCGCTCGCCGCAACTAGACCCAACACAGCCAAAAATAAATAAATTTATTTTTTTAAAAAGTCTTCTTCAACAACCTAATTTAGCCCTAGCCCACTGTTCCTACAGGCTCACCATAATAATCACCAAATGAGTTTGGGAGGAAAAAAAATCCCAGGCCACACTTGTTGAGACTCCCATAAGGAGATATCGGGGTGGAGCCCAGTCATTCATAATTTTTAGAGTTTCTTAGGGGATTATGATCAGGCAGAATTAGAAGTCACTGGTCTTTCTCCCTGATCTGTTACCTGACAGAAGTGTAGTAGGTGAGGTCTAGGAATATCCAGCCTTCCTGAGACCCCCTTTACTGAGGACTCTTCCCTTATCCAGAAGGGGTGGGTCTTGACTAGTATAGTTTCAGTACTGGACTTTTTTCTAGGCCATGGTGATTTGACCAAGGGAAGGACTGTGGCATAACTTGGGCCAGATTTTCTTCTCTCATTTTATTTAAATTGAGACACGGAGACTGAAAGAGCTGGAGCAGAAGACACAGAGGAGCGCGATCCCGAAGGTCCATGTGCCTGCTGCAGGGGCCCGGCTGAGGTGACCCTGGTTCCCACCTTCCCTGACGCCCATTCTGTTCAACTTTTCTTTGAATTCTGCAAAACACTCTGCATTAGTTTCCTATCAACTGAGCAGCTTAAAACAATAGAAATTTATTGTCACACAGCTCTGGAGGCCAGAAGCCTGAAATCAGGGTGTTGGCAGGATTGGTTCTTTCCGGAGCTTCCGAGCAAGAAACCCTTCCTTGTGTCTCTCCCAGCTTCGCCAGCAATCCTTGGTGTTGCAAATGCAGCTTCCCGATCTTTGCTTCCATCGTTACATTACCTTCTTCTCTGTGCCTAACCTCTTCTTATTCGGACACCAGTCCCTGGATTTAGGGCCTCCCTAAATCTGGTGATGGTTAATTTTATGTGTCAACTTGGCCAGACCACGGTATCCAGATATTTGTTCAAACGCGAGTCTAAATGTTGCTGTGAAGGTATTTTTTATATGAGATTAACATTTAACTCAGTAGATTTTGAGTAGAGAACATTAACCTCCATAACGTGGGTGGGCCTCGTCCAATCAGTTGAAGGCTTTAAGAGTCAACAGAATGAGGTCCCCTGAAGAAGAAGGAATTCTGCCAGCAGATTGCCTTTGGACTTGAGCTGCAACATTAACTCTTCCCTGGGCCTTCAGTCTGCTGGCCTGCCCTGCAGATTTTGGACTTGCCAGGCTTCACAATGGTGTGAACCAATTCCCTGAAATAAATTTGTCCCTCTATATATCTGGTTGGTTCTATTTCTCTGGAGAAACCGACTAATATGGGAGGGGTTGGGTGGCCCCGTCTCCTACAGCACATACGTGCACGCAGTCCTCTGGCTGCCATGTGACACCTACATGTCCCCCACCCTCCTTTGATGGGTACCTTTGTTTCCCCGGCCACCACCGGAGTATGGGGTCTGCTGTATCTTCTCCACCTCAGTGAGGGCTGGTCCTGTGCATAAACAGGTCATTCTCACGTGTGCTGTCACTCTCTCACGTCTCTCTGTCCCCTGCTCCCATATCTTCTGCTACCTGGACAATGCCCCTTGTCCTAAACGCCATCCAGCAGTGCTGACCCGCGCTTCGTCTTTCAGGGCCGTTAGCATCGGTCTTATGTCCTCTCCCCAGGCTTTGGAACACATTTCTAAGGGAAGCCGTTGTTTCTAATCACCTTCAGAGTTATCATAAAGACCACCTTTTGGAAAAAATCAGTACATTTTTATGTTCAAATAAATTCTCTTTCTAAGGCACAGATATAAAGACTTCATAGTATGAATTTTCGTTCTCCTCAAGTTATTTCCTGAACTCTTGTACAGACTTTCAGTCATGTGCCTTAGTTTTAATTTTTGATATTCTAATCTTGATGTCAAGTTGACCATCATTTGGAAATTTTAACATCGGACCCACTATTAGTATCCCAGGGATGTTCACATTTAATTAAAAACAACCGGAGAAGACATTTATTTAATAATGTATTAGTCTATTATTAACCACTTGAGCATATAGTAGCCTTTAGGATGAAATGACTTTTATCTTCCCTCTTTTCTGAAAAATCCACAAATTAGCTCTTCTTGGTATTTGAACTACTTTCCTTCTGGGGGTAACACTCCATTACTTTACTACACGACTTCAAAGTGTGCTCTTGACCATGACCCAAGAGACTAGGGGGAAATGCAGAGATAAGGGCTACACTGCCAACCTCATTTCCACCTTTTATGAAGGAAGAAAGGTAAGGGTAACAGTTCGAGGTGTCACCTGTATCAAGAAAACAAAAGCTTTTCCACAAAGCCTCAGGTTACATCTCATTGCCCAGAATTGAGGCCCACGCCCAGTCCCTGCCGCAAAGGAACCCAGGCTGCACGCAGGTCTCCACTCTAAACCCAACCAAGGTTCTTTTGGAAAGGAAGAGAAGGGAACAAATATGGGGGTACACAAACATGCTTCCTGCAGAAAGGAAGTGGAAGCGTGTGACCAGGCAGAGGGCTTTCCCTGGGGAGGGGTATAGATTTCCCTTTTATTTGACACACTTCTTTTGCTGCTGATTTTAAAATAATGTCAAACATACAGAAAAGTTTCAAGAATAGAAGAAACTTTCCTGAACCGCTTGAGAGTAAGATGCTGTTACGATACCCCATCACCCCTGAATTCTTTAGTTTGTAATTCCTACAAACAAGGACATTCTCCTACCTAAGCGAAATGACCACCATCAAAACCAGGAAATTAACAGTGAAATCTTCATACCATCTACTCCACGGATCTCATTCAAGTGCATTCTTTTCTCTATGATTCATATATTGAATTTTCATTGATGATTTTCCTTGATGTCAGCTACTTGGGAGAAAATACAGATTATTTTTATTAAAAATGTGTCCTTCACATTGTCCTTGAGCAACCAAGGTGAGAGTTTTTCGGAACACGTGGGAATGTATGGGTAAATGTGGGGCAGATGCACGGTCTGTGATCTCAGCGCTCTGTGGAGGGATGCTTGGGCTGGGACCCCAGAAGAAGGACTCAAGTCTCCCACCCCCACTCAGTTGCGTTCCCTTTTTATAGAGCAGGCATGGGAGTGGCCTTGCCAACTGGGATGCAGTGTCTGCCTGGGCATCGGGCAGTCTGAAGTTAGATGGCAGCTGTTCAGGAAGTTAGTTGTCTGTAGCGCCTGCTGCCAGCACCTGTTGACCTGTGGGAAGTTGCCTTTGGGCACAGCCCCTCCTGCTGGGGGACGGGGAGGCTCTGGACCCATTCAGACTGTTGCCAGGCAACCTGAGTCTTCAGGGTCAGACAATCCTGTTTGTCTTTCCCCAAAGTATATAGACAATTTGTAAAGAAAGCCTATCTTAAGTAAAGTTTAGATTGTTGAGGGAACATTAAATAGGACTTTTTTGTTGCCTCTCTCCCTTCCATTACTGCTCGCAGAGGTTACAGATTTGAAAGAACTTTTAGATGATCTGCACTCACGGTCACTTGAAGAGAGGCCACAGCGGGTGGGGTGATGTGCATATAGGCTACACTACTGACTGCCTCATACCATGGTCTTTGGCCCTTGCAGTGTTTTTGATTCCTAATAGTTCATGTTTTAATTTTAGTGTGTTTATAGTTTTTGAAGCTATACTAGCAAGGTGTAAAACTGGTATGGGAAACAGTCTTACCTAAATGCAAAAGGAGGAATTAAAACCAGACGTTTATCATTGTTAGAAATTCTAAAAAAAAAAAAAAAAAAAAAAGGACCCCCTGAGCCTATGCTGTGATGATATGGTCCCAAATTAGGAGTAACCTCAGTGGAGCACGGTGATTTTACTATCTACTACTTATAGAATGCATAAATAGAACTACTCAAGTGGTTTGAGTTGAATAACTTTGCAAAATTAACTATTTAATCATTTAGGGCCGCGTTTCATCATTTTGTCTGGAACATATTTAAATCCATCCTCTATCAATGCCATAGGAAACCTTCCCTCTAGACCTGTGTGTCCAATATGGTAGCCACTAGCCACATACGGTTCTATACATTAAAGTTACAATGAACTAATTTAAATTAAGAATTTAGTTTCTCAGTCACACGAGCCACATTTCAAGCGCTCAATAGTCACCTGTCTCTAGTGGCTACCTCACTGGATAACGTGGCTATAGAACATTTCCATCATCAGAAAGTTGGACAATTCAAAACCTTGAATTGTCCAATGTCCAGATCTTATCAAAAGCCTGTTTAGAGAAGCAATATTTACAGAAGGTTGGTGGAAGAGGATCCATTCCTGTGGCTTCTTTTTTTTTTTTTTTCCGGTACGCGGGCCTCTCACTGTTGTGGTCTCTCCCGTTGCGGAGCACAGGCTCCGGACGCGCAGGCTCAGCGGCCATGGCTCACGGGCCCAGCCGCTCCGCGGCATGTGGGATCTTCGCGGACCGGGGCACGAACCCGCGTCCCCTACATCAGCAGGCGGACTCTCAACCACTGCGCCACCAGGGAAGCCCCATTCCTATGGTTTCTTTGAGCTTTAGACTCGAATCAAGCAAGACCATCAACAGCATTTTTGGATGCCGTCGTCCTGGCTCTCTACAGAGCTGCTTGCATTGAGCCACGTTTTGGGATTTTGTCCAAGAACTCATTAAGCTATAACCGCGTGTATTGCTGTGCCAGCAAGTGAAGAATCACTCAGGTATGATGAGTGCCAGTTTGAGGGCATTCACCAGCCAAATCTGGGAGAAACTGAGCAGTAAATTAAACAGGATAAAATGGATTAAAGAATAAATCCAGCATGGAAATGAGTCCACACTGATGTGTGGAGGAAAATGCTGGACCATAAAATGCCAACAAATAAATGCAGAAGGAATGATGGAATTAGAACATCACCACTTGACACCCTCCATGGTCATAGCTGTTTCAAGCAAGAATCAGCAATAAAAACTAGAGGGGGAAAGTTGGAACAAAATATTTGCTTAATTTCAAGGTATCTATTTACAAAATATTTCTCAATTATAAGAAACAGTGACTTCAGGGACTTCCCCGGCGGTCCAGTGTTTAAGACTCTGCACTTCCACTGCAGGGGGCACGGGTTCGATCCCTGGTCAGGGAACTCAGAACCACAGGCCACACGGTGCAGCCAAAAAAAAAAAAAAAAAAGGAAAGAAAAGAAATACTGACTTCACAGTGGGGAAAACCTGAGAGACACTACCTTAAGCAAGTGTTCAGAGTTGACATCATCAGGATGAGAAGAGTAGGTATGCTGTGTCTCCTGACGGGTCACACTGAGAACGCGATACTACCAAGATACTCGTGCCAAAACATGACCTGAATATAATCATGAAGGAACACTGGACAAACCAAAACCGAGGGCCATTTTACAAATATCTGGCCCGTACTGTTCAAAAATGTCAAGGTCGGGCTTCCCTGGTGGCGCAGTGGTTGAGCGTCTGCCTGCCAATGCAGGGGACAAGGGTTCGTGCCCTGGTCCGGGAGGATCCCACATGCCGCGGAGTGCCTGGGCCCGTGAGCCATGGCCACTGAGCCTGCGGCTCCGCAACGGGAGAGGCCACAACAGTGACAGGCCCGCGTACCGCAAAAAAAAAAGAGAACATCCTTGTCCTTGAAAATACACACTGAAGTATTTAGGAGTAAAGGGGCATAATGTCTCCAATGGTTTAGAAATATGTATATATGTATGCATATATAGAGAGAAATAGAGAAATTGGGGTGAGGAGGGAGGGAGGAGTGGGGAGAGAAAGAGAGAGAGAGAATGATAAAGTATATATGGTAAAGTATAACACATGCAACATTCGGAGAGTCTGGGTGAAAGTGTAAAGGACTTTGTACTGTTTTTGCCATTTTTCTCTAGGTCTGAAATTATGTCAAAATGGAAATAAACAAAAAAACGATCTCATGAAAATCCATTACTATTTTTGTTGTGGGAGGTTTAAGCTTCTCTGCATCTCTGCTGTGAAACTTAATATGAGAAAATTCTTCTAGAGTTAAAAGCTAGAAAAGCTTTGCGTCCCCCCAAAGACTTTTTCGTTTCTCTTTTTGCCTACTAAAAGTGTACCTGTTTCTCTTTTCACTTTGAGCTGCAGAAAGCTCAGAGCTAAATTTCTGGCTAACTGTAGCCACGATATAAGACCCTATAGGAAATTCTCTGTGTTCTATTTATCCCCGTTGGTGCTGTGCTTTTTATATTTCCCTCATCTTGATGTCTTTTTGGTTGTCTGTGTGTTTATTCATCTACCACGAATCCTCTGTGGACCGAAGCAGCAGGTACATAACAACTCCAATTTCTGCATCACTAGATTCTAGGCCCTGCTCTCCGTACTGCCCACCCTCTGTCTTATTTAATGTACACACAGCTCCACCAGGTGGCTGCTAATACTTCTCTCCCCATTTTGCAGATGGGGAGACTGAAGCCCGGAGGTATTAAGGAGAACACAGGTTCACGAGTTTAGGAAGCGGGGGGACCACGGGTTGAACCTAGGCAGTTGGTCCCCTCAGCTGCAACTGTTAACAAAGTGGAACTGTATTTCTTCTTGAAAGGTGAGAATCAGAGGGAGGGAAGTCATTTCATTTATGCACAAAGGTCCTCTCCGCACAGAGTCTGTTCTCAGGCAAGGGTTAAACCGTCTGGGAAATAAATATAAAATTAGCATGTGGAAATACATCATAAGAGAGAGGGAACTTTAGCAAAATAAAGAGTATTTTCCCTGAAATTTTTATATAAATAGTTCAAACCAATTACATTCACGGATGATGCACTCATGTATCATATTGGAGAAGAACTGGGTCAGGCTAGAAAAAATTTGTAGGGAGTCACAAATGCTGTAAAGATGTCAAAGTGGTAGAATGAGTGGTGATTTTTTTCCCCCCTCATTGTCCTTTGGGGAAAAAAGACTGATACAAACTGCAAACTTAAAGCCAAGAGACTGAGTAGAGAAATGTGGTTTTGGGGTCAACCGTTGGAACCTACAATTGACAATCGAAACAGCCGATGCATTTACTAGTTCATCAGCTCTGGATGTCTCCCCCAGCACCCAGGCTGGCACATCTGGAGTCCCAGGGACCCACAGAAGAGGCTGCCTTCCTGGTGTAAAGATGGGTAATCCAAGGGCTGGGCAAAGCACCTATTTCTCTCTTCCTGGAGTGCAGTTACCCTGCCACCTGGCCATCGCCTAACAAGAGCGGGACCTTCCGGTCAATCTAGCTCATAAAACCCTGATTCTTCCTCTAAAATTTACTGTAAGTTATAATTATAAGCAAAAGCACTTCTATTCATTTCTAACATAAAAGCTTGTGCAGATATAAACTAAGCTATGCTCAGCACCAAAGAAATTAACACCAGGAACAGAGGCTGGCCACAGCTGTACATAGGGTAAGCAGTTTGTGAATTTTCCAGTTGTTATCACTGAAAGTCCTGTGTCCCAAAGTAGCTTTACTATTCTGTTGTTTATCTTTGCTGCAGGATCACTGTTGGTACATACAGGCACCTTTGTGCAAATTAGGAAAGGAGGATTCCTCCTTTTGGCAGACCGACCAGAAAAGCGTTTTCCTTCTCCCGCGCTGGTGGAAGGCAGTCTCAAGCCTGGGCATGCAGCTTGGCGATTAGTGTGTGACACGGATTTTAACCCCACTTGAGGCCCTGTGAAAAGCACAAACACACATGATGGCTCTGCTTTGCTGGGATCACAAACTCATGGCCCAGGCCCTAACCCATGGCTAGGTTTATTTGGCCTGTTTTAAATATATTTTACTTACTAATGTTCGAAATTCAGGAGACCCTATGTAAAAATACAGACTTCTGCTTTTCTTTAAAGATCTAGTAATACTGCACCTTCCTTCTCCCATGGCAAAAACAGGCTGGAGTCAAGCCGTGCTGCTAATGTGTTGCTCTGCAGACCTCCGTGCTTCCCATCAGCCCAGTTGTAGAAGACTCAAAGGCCAAGTAGAAAGCGTCCTTCCTTAATGCTTTGTATTGTTTTCCCTAAACCCAACCAGCTTCATTCATACTGTGCGTGCCTAGCCCCCGTAGGCTTTTAAGCATCCCGTCCGTGTTACAATCTGTCTCTCTGATCACAAGGTGACACACAGCAGCAAGTTCAAACCTTACAGGCTCTTGGTTTTAAGCTAAAAAGCAAGAGCATCTCTGAGTCCTGCCATATCTCGCTGCATGCTATTGGCTCTTAATAGGGCCAGACCAAACCTTACAACAGCACGTGAATGTCTTGAATGTTGCATTTCTGTACTTCCATTTGTTTGCAATCTCACATTTTTCATATCTTTAAGGTATGGTGGCTTAAAGGAAGGATAATGGATTTACACTGTGTTTAGATTTCAGGGAGAGTAAAGTTTCTAGGAGGGCATTGTTCTTGAGCTATATTTAGGCGAAGGTGAAGGAACCTAGGAGCTGGATGATTATTTCAGACTGAGGGGCTGGGACGAGGAAGCGCAATCTGTGCGCAGGGTGGGGAAGGAGAACAAGCGCCCGGCACTCCTGAAGACTTTCCTGGCTACGTCTTTCTCCCTCCCTCTACAGAGACTGAAGCTATTTGTGACGCACATCTTCTGTAAGCCTCAGCCAGAAATATTTGCCGAAATAAAGGCCATCTGTCCCAATGGCTGAATGCCAAGTTGTAGGGATCTCCCGCGGAATACAAAACAAGAAAATGAATTTATTCTAGAGAAGGAAGACCTGACTTTGACCCCCTATGGGCTTTAACACTCCCTGGCCTTCAGGGGATATCCAGAAGCCAGTGAGGTCAGGCTCCCCAGTATTCCAGCGCTCTCAGTAGAGCACAAGCCTTCCAGGAGCCACTGTGTATGCATATGTGTCTCTTTTTGAATCAAAGAAGATGTCTGCTGGTCAGCATGGTGCAGTGGGCACCCAGTGAAATGGCCCAAGGGAAGGATCTGGCAGATAGCAATTGATGACGCAGCGAGCAAGGGGTGACAGCAAAGTCCTGGAGACTGTGAGAGGCAGCAGGGTTTAGAACCCAAGTGGGGAGGTGGGCCTTGGCTAGAACGGAGGTCTTTTACTCAGTGAACATCGGTGAACCTGAGTATACTCGCAGCCCAGGGGGTAGTGTGCTGGTGGGAAGATGAGTTACTTTAAGCAAGTGGTTTTCCCCCAAACTGAGGAGTGGCATTTAATCAGAGGCGTTAATGTGAGTTTTCATGGGGAATGTTGACACGGAACTTAGGATATGGGCAGGTATGAGGAGGGGGACGGGAAGTGGGAACTTTGGGGTTCCCCAGTAGCATGTGGGCGCTGTCTATGGAACAGAGGAGGGAGACAGGGAAGGGGGGACCCCAGGGGGAAGTACAGTTCTCTCTCTGTGGTTTTACTTGGGCTGCCGATGCTAGGGCTGAGCTAATGAATATTCGCCAGAATCTTTGACCTAAGTGCCCACAGACTGCTTTTTCCTGATCTAAATCCTTGCAGAAACCAAATTCTACTGAGTTAATCAACAAGGTCAAGAAAGTATAGTCCTCTCAGGGGAGAGAAGATAAGACAAGAGCTGGGGAACATGCCTCAGCCCGATGGCCCAAGGAGGAGGGACCAGAGTCCATGTCACCAGGTATTGACACAGATTCAAGCGCTTCCTTTGCAGACAGGCCTGGGACAGCTGTCTGAGTGGAGATGCCCAACAGTCCTTTCCTACTAAAACACCGTCACTCAGCATTCCTTTCACTAATCAATAAAACCAACCAGTGAGTATGGAAAAAGCACACTGTTGAAGGGTGAGATTTAGAAAGACGGAGAAAGAAATGTTAAACTGATTATCAGATTGCTTCGGAACGACATTCTCCTTTTGCTTGCGGAATCACAATGTGGGTGGCAGAACGGAGTATATTTTTGTTTTTTAATCACTGACTCAACCCAGTAGTAAAGTAACGGTTCTGCCATAAAGCATGATGTGGTTAGAATGACTCAGAGGGACAGCCCAGGTGGGAAACCGTGGGACACTAGCTAATTCTGCAGCTTATGAAGGACACAGGAAGCTTAAATAAAATGCATGATTCTGCTATAAATTTGAAGGAAACTAAAAATTCAAAGCAAGGATCCATTTGCTGACAATGAAAGTGGTAGAATGTTTCTTGCGATCTCTTAAACTGAACTCTCAGGACTCTGTTAGACGGACTGGTATCAGAATAAAGCACCCCGGACACGCTCTGGTCAGCTGGTTTGTTAGAATTCACTCCTGCAGACTTTCTGCCATCTTTGGTGCCAACTAAGCAGTGTTCTGGTTAAACACAGGATTATTTGATCGAATTCCATGGAAATCCTCACAGGCGCTTAAGGCAAGCAGCAATTTAGCATTTAGAAAAGTGGTTTTCAATTTCTAGAAAACAGCACTCACAGAACATCTTCCACCACAGCCCAGAATATAAACACACACTGGTTCTACAGGCATTGCTGAATTGTCTTTCATAAAGGTTGTATAATTTACACTCAAAAAACTTTGTAGGAGAAAGCCTGTTTCCTCACACCTTCCAAAATGGTATTACCAAACTTTTCAGTCTTTGCCAACCTCATAGGAGAAAAATGGAATCTCACTGCAGATTTCATTTCTCTTATTATGAGTGAACATCTTTTTCTTTAAGTCATTTACATTTCCTTTTCTAAAACTGTCACATTCTTTGCTCATTTTTCTATTGATAATTTCTTCTCTGAGTTTTTTCTATGTGTATATATTGAAAGTAATTTTTCTTTCAAAAAATAATTTTTTTTTCAAAAAGAAAAATAAAGTTTGTTGTCTTATTTATGGAAATTATTTCTATGCAGAGCTTTTTCATTTTTACATCATCCAACTTAGCATTTTCTTTATGGCTTCAGGGTTTTGTGTCCAACATAAGGAAGGTCGTCTCATTCTGAAATTATATACTTAAAAATCATTTTTTTTTCTTGACCTATGGAAATTACTATGATGTAAATAGTGAGACAGGAATGCCTTTCCTTTCCTCCCCCCAGGTGGCTATCCAGTTGTTCTAATACCAGTTATTGAAGAAACTGTATTTTCTACAGAGATATCATAAATTACTGTATATATTAGGTCCATTTCTGGATTCTATTTTATTTCATTGAACACAGAAGGTGCCAGTACCTTATCACTTTAATTCCTGTTGCTTGAAGTATGTTTTACTAATGGGTAGAACTAATCTTGCTTTATTACTCTTTTCAATATTTTTTTCTGGCTGTTTTAGTGTGCTTGGTTTTCCTTAAGAACTTCAGAATAAGCTTTTTTTTTTCTTTTAAAAATGAAGTTGCAAAAAAAATAAAAAATCAAGTTGCGAGTTCACTGCGATTACCTTAAATTTTTAGGATAATTTAGGGAGAATTAATGTCTCGGACAAAACCGACTTTTTGCAATTGCTCAGGTCAAAAGCTTAGGAGTCATTATTATATGATTTCTGGCTGGCGCCACACGGCTTGTGGGATCGTAGCTCCCCGACCGGGCCCTCAGCAGTGAAAGCGCAGACTCCTAACCACTGGACCGCCAGGGAATTGCCTAGGAATCATTGTTGATACACATCTATTTATTTCTCCCACATCCTTCATGTGATCTGTCAGCAAATCCCGTGAGCAGTTCTCTCAACACACATCCAGAAGCTGATCACTGCTCACCCACCTCCACCTCCCATCCTAGTTCAAGCCATCATTATTTTCACCTGCATTTCTGCAACAGCTTCCCCACTCGTCTCTCCCTGCCTCCCCTTCTGCTTCAGTCCATCCCCAACACAGAAGCCACAATAAACTGTTGAAACAAAAGTCAGATCGCCTCACTCCTCTGCTCAAAGCCCTCTATAGGATGGAATATTATTCAATCATGAGAAAGAGGAAATCCCGCCATTTGTGACAACATGGATGGAACTTGAGGGCCTTGTGCTAAGTGAAATAAGCCAGACAGAGGAAGACAAACACTGTATGATGTGTATGTGGAATCCGAAAAAAGCTCAACACGTAGAAACAATGTGGATGGTGGCTGCCAGGGGCTGGAGGGTTGGGAGATGCTGGTCAAAGGGTACATACTTCCAGCTATAAGATGAATAAGTTCTGGGGATCTAATGTCCAGCACGGTGACTATAGGTAACAATACTGTATTTTATGCTTAGCAAGGCAAATAGATATCCTAACTGTTCTCACCACACGTAAAAATAATTATATGAAGAGATGGAGGCGTTAAATAATCATAGTGTGATAAGTGTATCAAATCATCACGTTGTACTTACACAATGTTATATGTCAATTACAGCTCAATAAAGCTGGGGGAAAAAAACCCTCTAGAGGCTGTCCGCCTTACTCAGAGTAAAAAAAAAAGACTTGGAGAAAAAGATACTAAGGGAAAAACTTAACAGATGGCATTTGTCAGCATGTAGTGGGAGTGAAGTGTTTCTCTTAGCAGATGGATGGCCATTCTTGTAACCACTCCATGATTTCTCCGTTATCATGAGAATTTTAAATAAATAGCATCCACCAATTAAAATTTTATCTTTGGGCAGCCCCTGGAAGGCGAGGAATATTTAGTGTATTCCGCATTTATCGAATGAAACGGCCAACTGACAAATCCTAGATTTAGTCATCTTCAGAGAAATAGGACAGAAAAAGGAGGAAAAGTTTTCACTTTTAATTTTTCACATTTGTGTTAAAAGAAAAATCACACTATTGGGTAGAATTTGAAAAAGGTGTGATTTTAAGAATTCAAAACAGACGGTGAAAAGAATGTAGGAATTAATAAAGTGTTTGCATCCACTGAAACCTCAGAGGGATTCAGATTTTCCGAGGATACAAGGGTCCAAGTCTTAGTATGTTCCTTCGCAAATGAGGTGGGCAGTGATCCAGAGCACCTACTGCCCTCCGTAAAAACACATGCAGTGTCACCCTGTGGTAGCCGCAGAATGAAACTCTGGAGCATGTAAGGGCAAAGGATTCTTCAGTCTACACACAGTGAGGCTGCTGAAGCTTGTCCTCTGTAATTCCATACATGAAAACCTTTCTCATCTCCTTCTGCATTCTAAACACGGTCATAGATTAAAACTTTCAAGGCTAATTTCTAACCACTTAATTATGAAGCAAAATGATTTCATCTGCATCCTCCCCCCAACGCTGGGGACAGTTTCCTCCTTTTATAATTTGCATTCTCTTTTATGAATGAAATAAGAAAGAACTGATCATAGAGACGGTTTGTTGTTTAAAGCATCAAGAAGAGTGTCCCAACAGGCCAAATCTAAAAAGACCTCTTATAGCACCAGAAGGCTGCAGAGAAAACGAGCAAGGTCACTTCAAACTTCCCAGCTGCCAGCAGTAACAAATAGGGGAAAATGGGCAGGGGTGGGAGTGTTTCCTGTCTATCTTATCACCACCATCAGCAGGTTATAATTTATTTTGGAAACTGGATTGATACAACAAACCCAGGAAGAAAATGCTCACACCTCTAGAAATGGTGGGAAAATTGAACTAATTTTCTTATTTTGGGTTCTTTTCAGTATGAAATGAAAGCTATTAAAGTTATTTATGTACTCAGGTATTAGCTCTCAGGTATTCTCTTCAGTTCTTCATATAAGCAACAACTGTAAATCTGTAATAGTGAAAATTCTTGCAGGACAAGGTCATTAAAAAAGTCCTACTCCAAATCCAACGTCTTGCTCCTTTCCCATTATACTATGCAATGTGGCTTTAACTGGTCTTCGGTAATAATGCAAAATTAATGACAAATGTTATTAGCACTCTGAAAGGCATATCTTGTCTTTTTAAAAATTAACGGTTTTCATATAAAATTTGTTCCATCTTTTGTATACTTTCATCAGCGGCTTTCAAACTTTTTTTCACCATTACTCACTTTAAGAAATAAATTTTACATAATACTTACACATACACACCCCAAAATACCCTTACAACATGTAGTATATACTGGTATTTTCTGTTTAATCCTATTCTAGTCCATTCCATTAGAAAAACTGCTGGTAAAGACACTCAATTAATTTCTTCACTAATGGATCACAAACTGCAGTTTGAAAAACACTTTAGACCATACATCACTTCCTGATTTTGTCAAATAATCAAAAACACTGAAATTCAGAATCATAGATTACCAGGTAATTCCTACCAGATAACACCTCCTGTTCTGTTTTCACTCCATGGGGCTTCTTTGGAGGTCTGGATTGAAGGTGGGCTCAACATTTCAGAGTGGATTTGTGGTCATTTCTACCACTTGTCCAGAGGTTCTACCCGCCTGGTACCATCCTGGCTTGAGGGTTTTTTTGAGATTGCCCACATGGGGGAGGAATTTGGGCTGAAACCCAAGTATGAGATGAATTGTTATGGGTGCAGGAGAGTACATGTATGTATACTGACATTTTCTGCTATACCCAGAACCAAAGTTCAAGACCAGAACTCTTCCTCAGGGCCCCCACGGGGGACAGGTCTCAGCCTCACGCATGCTGTGCATGTGTGCGTGTGTTATGTCTCCCTACCCTGGGGTGACCCTGGACTTCATCTCCTGTCTCTGGGCCCCCTGAGGCTGTGAAAACTGAAGCTGTCCTTAACCTCCAACTTTCATTTAATTTTGTAGACTCTGGGTATATCTTACCCTCATCAGTTCATTTAAAAAACCTTTTTTAGTCCAACATTTGGAACAGTTTCTAGCTGGATGGTACATCTTGTACCATAAGTCTGTGCAGTTACAGAAGCAACAGTTCTCTCTCCAAGTGATGTGAAATAAAACATGTAGAAACATCACTGAGTGTAATTCAGATTTTATTGCTTATTATGTCATTCCATACAACTTTAGGTAAACAGACGTTGAGAAAATATACTGGGAGTATTAAACAGATGATGGCAATATTGATGAGAATGTTCAAGTGTTTTACATAAGGTAGTAAGAGGCACCGCTGCCACCATCACCCCCCCCCCGAAATTTGTACATTTCGTATAAAAGAGTAAAAATAGTTCATTGGCATTTAACTAGCATTATTCTTTGTAATCTATGAACCACAATATGCCTGAATAATTTCAGAATCTTCAGAGCAAAACAAAGCATTTTCTTCCACTAGCAGACATAGCAGTTTGTTTCTTTAAAAAACAAGCAAACAAATCAGCACAACAAAAACTATACACACAACCCCAAAACAAGAACGCTGGCATATTCAAGTGGCCCTGAATTTCGACGTTTCTATCGTATTAATTCAAGAAATAAAATGTGACTCAGCATTTAAAAATGAGACAAGCTTCTTCACCATAGTTATACTTACTTTATAATTGAAACGATTTAACTGAAGCCAATGTTAACCCAGCAAAAACCATGGATATAACTCAAACTGCTCTTTTGATAAAGAAATTTCTTTAAAAGTTAACTATTCTTTAAAAACCCAGACCCGAGCTGCACAGGTGTAATTGAGGAACCAACAACTGACTCTTCCAGAAACCACAGCAGTAGTTCTAAGTGCTTTTCAAGCTGGGGAGTACATACAGAGTCACTGTAAATCGCACATACACATCAGTAACTTCCTGCTAAAACAGCATCTGAAAGACTTCTATGTCTATTTTTACAAAGATGAGTGGGCTCAGACATACATTTGGATACTTGAAAAGAAACAATGCTTGAAATGTGGTTTTATGTGAAACCACTTAGAAGAACTCAGTTATCAAACAACTAAAAATACACAACAACAGATAAATAGGAATTTATGAAAACCATTGTCTCTAACAATATAAAAATTAAATATTAAGGCATCTTTTACCCCCATTTTGGTATATGCAGCAAAGGGAACGGTTTTAAATAGGAACCAGCACTTCTAGTCAAATGCTTTCTAATGTATTTGGCAGATTTGTTTTTTTTTTTCTTTCTTTCTCCTATTCCACATACCATTGAAAGCTCTCATGATCAAACATAACCCAAACCAGGAGGAAAGTATAAACAGATATTCATTTATTAAAAAGCAGTTCACCCTTGAAAAATAAAAAGGAACTACAAAGAATATTATGTATAAAGTTCAAATACTAGTATTTAAATTTCTCTGAAGCAATTTATGCTTCAGTAATTAAGAGAAAGAAGGGATGAAGACATAAAGACGAGAAGCCTATTAATATGGATCACGCTGTGAACTCACTGTTCACTCAGTCTTCTGCTCCATTGGGATGAGAATTTGAAAAGCGCTTCATACTCCTTAAAAAAAATCACATCCACCAGAATAAGATCACATAAATTAACACTGATGATTTATAATTCTCCATATTTGTCCATTTATAAAGGCCAATTGGCTTTATAAAGTATACTAAACAGTAACATTTTCACCTTTTATTAAGGCAAGTTTGTGAAAGTAATTTAATACAACCAGATCTCGTCATGAACTTTCAGCTTAAAACATGTTTTTACATAAGAAACATACAAAAAAAATTGTTTTATAGAAAGCCACCTCAATACCAGAAAAGAGTAATGAAAGATTTTGAACCCAGTTTACTTTTTAAAGGATGCTGTTCCTCCCTCGTCTCAAATTCCAAGTGCTATTCATCATCTTTAGAGCCAGTTTTGCTTAACTATAAAAAAAGATGAAAGAAATATTCAACAAACTTAAGCTTTCATATTATTTGAGTTCACTATTTCCACATCATATCAAGTCAACATTTACAGTTAATAGAACAACAGGCAACAAGGTTCAAGTAACTTGCACCATCTACAGCTTCCACCGTATGGAAATACTTTTCAACTTTAGCCTCAGCTACTTTAAACAGGATTCTTTGAAAACATAACCTCAACAGAACAAGAGGGGTAAAAAAATCCCTTGAAGCTTTCCAAGAAATAAATTGGAACCAAGAGTATACAAAAGGTACCATTTATAAAATGAATGATATTCTTCTATTTTTGTTTTTTTACAAACAATAAATTCTAAAATTTTAACAATGTATAAAACACTTAAGACTTATCATCTTAACTACATAATTCTTACAGTTTTGGAAACGTGACACAAGTCTCAAACTGCGCTTCTCAAACATTTTGGCTCCGGGACCTCTTCCCACTCTTAAAAATTGAGGATCCTAAAGAGATTTTTTGTTTTTTAAAATGTACATTATACCTACCTGCATTTGAAAAATGAGAAGTTTAATTCATATAAAAATAACAGGGGCTTCCCTGGTGGTGCAGTGGTTAAGAACCCACCTGCCAATGCAGGGGACATGGGTTCGAGCCCTGGTCCTGGAAGATCCCACATGCCGCAGAGCAACTAAGCCCATGCGCCACAACTACTGAGCCCATGTGCCACAGCTACTGAAACCCACATGCCTAGAGCCCATGCTCTTCAACAAGAGAAGCCACCGCAATGAGAAGCCCACGCACCACAACAAAGAATAGCCCCCACTCGCCACAGCTAGAGAAAGCCCATGTGCAGCAACGAAGACCCAACGCAGCCAAAAAAAAAAAAAAAGTAAATAAATAAAATAAATTTAAAAATAAATAAATAAAAATAACAATAATGATAACCCAGTCACATTTTAAAAATGAAAAACTGCATTTTCTAAAACAAGAAACCAAAACTTAAAGTGACGAGTAGTGTTGTTTTACATTTTTGCAAATCTCTTTATTATCGAGCTCAACAGAAGATAGCTGGGTGCTCACAAATCTGCTTCTATAGTAAGGCAGATATAATGGAAAATGGCCAACAAAAACACAGTCCAAGTACTAGGAACAAACGGAGTGAACAGAGAAATGAACGTACTTAGATCCTAAACCCACTTACTATCTTAGAAAATTCTGGAAAACGCAAGAATATAAAAGCACACATTCCATTAGTGCTCTAATAGAGAACGTAGTGATGGCATCATCACACTTCATGCAGCCTCTCATATTTTGATGCAAATAGTCTGAACCTGACAGTCCCTCAAAGAGGGCCTCCAAAGACCACATGTGGAAACCACTAGCTTAGAGTAATGGATTCTGAGTCCAAACCGTGTCTTCTTAAAAATCTCTCTCCCATCTCCCAAGATTACTGGATTATTTGAATTTTACTTTCTTTTTTGGCTTAAAATTCTAATTTATATTAAGAAAGTCTCTCTTAAAAACAAACTGGGGGCTTCCCTGGCAGTGCAGTGGTTAAGACTTTGCCTTACAATGCAGGGGGTGTGGGCTCGATCCCTGCTTGGGGAACTAAAATCCCACAGGCCTCACGGCCAAAAAACCAAAACACAAAAGCAATATTGTAACAAATTCAGTAAGATTTTAAAAAATAGTCCACATCAAAAACAAAACCAAAAACACTGAAAACGACACTTCTGGCTCTCGGGAAAGAGGCGCATGATCACTTGAGATGATGCATATTCTTCTCCTTTTCATGCTTGGCTGCGATGGGCCACACCAAAAAGATGGATCCTTACTCTGATTTGGGAGACAGCTCCTTCTGGAGCAGGCAGCATTTTAAGGGGAGAGCAGACTTAGCTGGTGAGATAAATACAGGTGCACCTGGGACAATGCTAAGTATCTATGAAGGATCAGTGGCAGGGGCCCAAGTCAAATGAGAGAACGCCAGAGGAGCTCCACCCACACAGATCGCTTGTATAGGGTCAGCCTCTTCCCAGGAAGGCAAGAAGTAGTAAAGGCCGACCTCAAAATTTTGCGGGTTGGGTTCCAGATGACCGCAATAAAGCAAACATCATAATAAAGCGAGACACACGAATTTTTTGGTTTCCCAGTGCATATAAATGTTTACACTATACTGTAGTTTATTAAGTGTGCAATAGCACGATGTCTAAAAAAAGATGCACACACCTTAATCAAAAAATACTGTATTGCTAAAAAATGCAAACCATCGTCTGACAATGTAGGATTGCCACAAACCTTCAATTTGTACACAACAGTATCTACGAAGCAAGATAAAGTGAACTGAAATAAAACAAGGTCTGCGTGTACTGTGTTTCTTTATTCCAGTTGTGGCTCATGTCTCCCTACTCTCAGGTAATATTTTTGTACTAGATTTTAGAAGCACAAAAATTACTTCAAATAGGTTCTATAGAAAAGGCATCCTATGGCCCAAACAGCTGGCTTCAAAATAAACTTTAAGAATACATTGCTTTGGGGCTTCCCTGGTGGCGCAGTGGTTGAGAGTCCGCCTGCTGATGAAAGGGACGCGGGTTTGTGCCCTGGTCCGGGAAGATCCCACATGCCGTGGAGCGACTGGACCCGTAAGCCATGGCCGCTGAGCCTGCGCGTCCGGAGCCTGTGCCCCACAGCGGGAGAGGCCACAACAGTGAGAGGCCCGCGACCAAAAAAAAAAAAAAAGTTCCAAGTGGAAAGTAAACAATTTTCAACAACAAAACCAGAAAATCTTTCTTGACAATGGTGGGAAATTTCATTTAGGGTCTGCCGTAAAAAAAATACTTAACTTCTACTAAGAAATCAAAGCACTCCTTTTCATGGCTTGTTTCAAATTCCATATTATCTATAATTTAGTCATATTTTAGTACATCTATTCTTAAGATGTACTTACATAAACAGGCACACTTTACTGTAGTTATAACTCATTTCTACTTTTCCATTATTAAAAAAAGAAAACCTAAAACTGAGGGTGTAGGGAAGAGAAAAATGTGAAAGATATTTCAAAAATACTTACATGCTGAACATGAAAAAGGAAACAGACATCCCAGTAAAATCCAAAGGTTGAAGGAGAGAAAATGGAAGATATAAATTTCATTACTTGATGGTAATAACTGTAACAATTTTTTGAAGACTGAAATATAAATATTACATACCTTCACCACATCAACCCAGTTCCAACCTCGAGGAAGTTCTCCTTTGTGATCTAAAGGATGAAAACAGTAACTATATATCTAAGACCAATCAGTAATATTTAAATTTAAATAAGATTTTATATACTACTCTACATAACAAATGTTATTAAAAATTTAAATAATAAAAGGTCCTTGCTTACTGAAGTGAGAAGTTGGGTCAGTTTGCTCTTTTGTGAGTTAGTGTTCATACCAGGAAGCAGGCTCAAGACAAGAGGCCTTCTCAACACGTCTGCCTGCAAACCTAAGAGGACGCCGGGCCAACTTATTTATTAACTGCTGTGCTCTGATAAAATATCCATTATTTAACCTGACATTCTTTAATCAGGGCTTTAATCTGTTGGGAGCGCTTAGAAGCAAGCTCAACCCTTTTATAAGAATTTATAGTTTATGAAGTAATTTCACTCTTTTATTCAAATTTGAAAAATAGTTTAATAAATGTAGTCTAAAAATTTTCAATCTAAAATATCTTGATTTCCTCTTTGCTTCATGTATCTATATATGTCTCATTTTATGAAACCTTCAAAATCTGCATTCAAATCAAGGACATTAATTGTATAGTAAGAGAAACAGAAACTAACCCTGTGATTCTTACAGGAGAAAAGCTGTATCACTGGAGCTCAATTTTAGATGCTAATGGCTCTTTTCTCCTTCATGCCAATAAGAATCTTATCTCACTGGTTATAAGGGGGAACGGGGACAGATCACCAATTCTGGTAACCAAAACTCACCCACAATGCCACAACTGTCCCATTAAATTTTTATTTAGAATGCAAGTTTCAAGTCACAAGCTCCTGCACCAGACTGATAGGAAGATACGGAGTTTAGGGGGGCATCACCAAGGAGAGGGAGGTAGGGAGATAGTAATGGAAGGGAACAAGTGTACGTCATTATGTATGAAAGCAACAGTAACAAACTAACTGACATATATGCTAAAACATTCTGGAAAGAGATGAACCAAAATTCTAAAAAACAGATTATAATGGCTAACAATTTACTGCTTCAGTTGTTTATACTTTAATGCTGCTTTGACAGTAGGTATAATGGAGTCCCAGATTTTCTATCTCATAAACCAATACGATCTCAAAAAATGTATTTTGAGGGCCAACACGGTTGCTTTCTTTTTATTTTGCCACAAATGACATTGAACAAAACATAAACAACCAAAAACTACCATAACTTTATAAAAGAAAGGGTGTTATTTTAAACCTCTTCACCAAAGTAAAAGGGTCACTTCTTTTAATAAAGGGCAGCTTGTAACCATACAGCAATAACACACACATACAGACATAAGTATACGTACACACTTGTGTATGTGGATAGAAATAGCTATACGCACACATGATAATGTCCTCATTTTCCTTAACTGGAAAAAAGTTTACAGATTGATGTCAATTTGCAAAGTTTTAGGTTAAATAAAGAAAAAGGACAAAATATATATTCTTAAATCTTGTTGTATAAGTAAGTCAACTACAGACGAAAACATTAAATTATTTATTGTGTTAAGATTTGATGGTATACCAGACTTCATTTCAGATAAAAGCTATATTTCAAAAAAATTTCAAAAATACACTTATCTGTCATAAAGGTAAACAAACAGGAAAATTCCAAACATGTCAGAGAGGGTACCAGTAGGACACACATCTGTACACTATTCTAATGGTCTACAATCTTCAGATTCATTTATAGTTACTTTGCCACTTGACCTTCTTCTCAAATGTTTATCTCTTGTGGTAAAGTAGTAGTAAATATTTTCAATATACATCTGTGACCTAAAACAGTCTCTGATCCAAATGTTCCAAGAATGAAGAGTATAGAGAACTAATCTTCTAAATCTAAATATACTTATTAAGCATCCATATGATACCAAAAAGCAACCCAGTTATGTGTGTTATCAAAGAAAAAAAATAACACAAACCTGTTTTATCTGCCAGCTTACGTTTCTGGGCTTTTGAGAGTTGTTCTTTTTTGTCTTTTTTCTTACTTGATGGGGCTGTGTTAGGAGTTTCAACTGAGATGATATTGCTTATGGACGTCTAGAAAAAAAGAACAAATTCTTAGACTCAAGCCTTAAAACTTACTGAATTACACTAAATATGGCTATATCCTGAAATGAGTTGACAATTTTTAGGTTTGTGAAGTAAAAGAATCCTTTATTATTGTATTCATTTATTAGATCAGGAACCTTAGCACATTATTGGTTTCACTCTCCTGAAAGTTCACATTGAAGGCCAAAAAATTAGTTATACTGTTATAACCAGGTCCCTGAGAAACAAGATCTGATCCCAGGATTATGCCGAAGCTCTGAAGTGCCAAGGTAATTTTACAATTCAGTTAATGCGCTAGTATTTGAAAGTTAAATGTCTTTAGAAAAATCACATATGCCTACTTAGAACCTCCTGGTTCCCAGAGGAAATGAAGGGAATTTTTTAAATATCTGGGGTCACGTAGTCAGATAGACAAAACTTAAAATGCTCACTACGTGCCAAGCACTGCCGTAAATGTTGTACAGCTATCACTCATTTGATCCTTAGTACAATCTCATGAGGTAGATACTATTATAATCCCCATTTTACAAATGAAAAAACAGAGCACCGAGAGACTAAGAAACTGCCCGAAATCACACAGCAAAGGAGTGCATACTCAGGGCCATGCGGTCTGGCCCCCGGTCCAGGAGCTCTCACGGTCCAGGAGCTCTCGCCCTCCACTGCTTCTCCAGCTGCCTGTCAGCGTCCACTTGTGTTCATGGGGAACGTGGAAGCCAGAACTGCTCGTGGCCTTTGGTTTACAAGACAAAACTCAACTGATACTGACCACTGAAAGTCTTGGAGTGCGTGACTTGGTGCAAAGGGGTCTAACACATACCTGCTTAAGGTTATAAAAGATGATTATTTCCTAAAATAATTCTACAAATAAAATAATTTTTTCCTATTTAATGAAGTCTCCTTAAGCTGCAACACTTTCCAATTGAACTGTGGCAGGACTACTTCCAACTAAATAAGCCTCGTGGAGAAAGTACGTAATTTCATATGTATTTCAGCACTAGGTAAGAAATCTTCTGTCTGAGCTTTATGAAGATGTTAAATACACTTGAAAAAGTATTTGGTTCTACACAGCTCAGTTCTGGCACACCCATGAAGTATTCTAGGCTTATGTGAAGGGTAAAATCTAGAGAATATAATTTCATTTTTAACGATAAGCAGACACTAAGAAATCTAAAATTCACTGTTCTTATTTAACTCAGATGTGACTATCATTTTAAATCTAACACAAAGTCTCCCTCCAATTTTTAAAAAATAATAACTAGCAAAAATGAATTACTAGCAGAGTGAAACCAAAACAAACAAAGTATGGTGAAACTGAATGCCCTGCTCACAGCCGAATGGACAGGATGGTGATTCTCCATGAGCTGCTCTTTGCTGTCCTTGGCATATTCAAACAATGTGTAGGTCATGGCCGTCCCGAGATTGACTTCCACTGCTTCCTGTAACTTGGCTAATATGCTCTGCTTTACAGCAGATGATCTGCAATGCACAAGATATACATCGCTAAGAGAAAAGTAAGAGAGACAGTTACCCTGCCCCCGCCCCCCAACAGAAAACACCTCATGAAAACGGAACACTACTCACATGGTGTTGTTAAAAAAGGCGTTCATAGATATGATTGGAGGTGTCTGGGGATAGGTTTCTGTCCAGGAAATCTCTATTAGGAAGGCTTTGGGATCACCATTTTCACCTATCTGAAGAAAAGGGAAATCTTAGGCTTGTAGAAAGTGCTACAAGGGCAGAATATTAAATGATGATCTTTAAAATGCTGACTTCTTTCCAATGCTCGTGATCAGATCAGTCATGTCATATCTTGAAAAGTTCAGGGTTTGGGCTAAGACCCAGCAGAGGGTGAGGGCTCAGTCTTTGATTAATCTGTCTTTTAACTCACTCCTAGGCTGTTTTAAACAGCTTTAGCTGATGTCCATGGCCTGTCTCTCTCATCAGCCCTCCCATCTTTTCGAGCCCCGAGATTATGTGTGACACATGTATTTTTTTGTTTCATCAAAGCTTTCTGAGGACAAAGATAAGACATCAACTATGGGAACAAGAAGAGAATGGACAAAAATGAAAATCCACAAACTTGAAACACCTCATTTTTGTCTTAAGTTTTCCAATTGCTAAATCATAAGAGGCTTTAAGAACAGGTAAACTGATATGCATTTAGCACGATCCCAAGAAAGTAGAAAATGAAATGTAAAATTTATAGAAAAAAGGAAAGGGTAGAGAGATAAGGAAAAGGAGTGCCTTAGGCTGGACATAAACTCCTGAAAAAGTTTTAAAAAATTTTAGGGACTTCCCCGGTGGTGCAGTGGTTAAGAATCCACCTGCCAATGCAGGGGACACGGGTTCCAGCCCTGGTCCAGGAAGATCCCACATTCCGCGGAGCAACTAAGACCATGTGCCACAACTACTGAGCCTGCGCTCTAGAGCCTGTGAGCCACAACTACTGGAGCCCACACACCTAGAGCCCATGCTCCGCAACGAGAAGCCACCGCAGTGAGAAGCCCACGCACTGCAACGAAGAGTAGCCCCCGCTCGCCGCAACTAGAGAAAGTCAGTGTGCAGCAACAAAGACCCAATGCAGCCAAAAATAAATAAGTAAATTTACTTAAAAAAATTTTTTTAATTGAGGTATAATTGACATACATTATATTATTCAGGTATACAACATGATTCAATATTTGTATATATTGCAAAATTATCACCACAATGAATCTAGTTAACATCCATCACCCCACATGGTTACAATTTTCTTTTTCTTGTGATGAGAACTTTTAAGATCTACTCTCTTAGCAACTTTCAAAGTACACAATAGGGTATTATCAACTGCAGTTGCCATGTTGTACATTACATCCCCACAACTTATTTACTTTATAGTTGGAAGTTTGTATGTTTTGATCACCTATTTGACCTGAATTTGATATCTTTTCTATTTCTTTTGCTCTCCCCAGCTTTTTATTTTGAAAGCTTTTACAGAAAACCTAGAACAATGAACATTCACTGACACGTATCTTATTCACCACATACCTATTATTCCACCTGCCTTCTCTTTCTTCCACTATAGGACCAACTCCCTTTCCCCAATGTATGTGATTTTTTTCCTTTGGCATTTGTTGAACCATTTGAAAGTAAACTGCAGACATCATGAAATGTCCTTAAACTAAAGTATCCTAAGAATAAGGACCTTCTCCTTTATAACCACAAAACCATTAACACACCCAAGAAATTCAACATTGATACAAAAATATTATCTAATTCATAACTTATATTAAAAGTCACCAATTGTATCTAAAGTGTCCTTTAACAAAGCACTCCCTCAACCCCCAAATCCATAATCCGTTGAGGATCGTGGATTACATCTGGTTGTCAGATCTCTTTATTCTGTTTTAATTTAGAACAGTCCCCAGTACCCACCCCACCTCCTAAATGTCTTTCATGACAAAAAGAACCTAGGCCAGTTTTCTTGTATAAGTCCCCAGATCAGGACTGACTGTTTCCTCTGTTCAGATTCAGACTAAACGGCTTTGGTAAATGGCTTTGATAAAGATACTGGGGAGGCGATGTGGTGCACTCCCCCAGCACCAAATAATGAGGCACGTAAGATCTTCCAGAATCATTAGTAGTGATAACCAAGTTTGATCACTTGGTTAGGGTGATATTCTCCAGACCTCTTCAATGGAAAGGTATCTTTTTCATTTTGTAATTACGAAGAAATCTGTGGGTGGTACTACAAAACCATGTGCATAGCTTGTTTCTCAACAACTTTTCACCCAAAGGTTTCAGTATCCATTAAGGATCCTTGCCTGACACAATCATCACATTGGTTGTTGCAGAATGATGATTTTCGAATAAAACTATGGAATGATTCATGAATCGGCATCTCATTCTTGCACAGGGCAATGCTAATCTCTTCTGTAGTATTTTTGGTATATGTGCTGCTTTGTGGGTTTTTAAATACTTAATATTAAACTTCAGTCAAGACTTAAAAAATTTTCACCCTAAATTGTTACTTGACTCACTTTTATTTTCTGACCACTAATGTTTTTATTCACATCTCCTTACCCTCAATCATACCCCACATCAATATAAGGTGAGGCTTAGAAATTATGTCAAATAAACTTCGGGATCTGTTGCTATACTTACATAAGTTGATTACCTGCATAATGGACGTCATCGGTTTATGCTTGTGTTTTAAGTAGAGATAATTAAAAAGTAATAAAAGTGGTGGGTGGGATGAATTGGGAGATTGGGATTGACATATACACACTAACATGTATAAAATAGATAATTAATAAGAAGCTGCTGTATAGCACAGGGGACTCCACTTTGCTGTACAGTAGGAAAAAAAAAGTAATAAAAGTTACTTGCTTTATGCAGTCACTAAACCCTTACTCAAAGTATAAGTAGAAACAAACTGTCACACGCCTCACACTGTGCGTCACCCAAGAGACAAGAGCACTACTGTCTTCAAGGGAGACAGACCTTCAGACAACTCACTAAACTGCAGCACTAGGAAAAGTTCCAAAGCGACAGAACATAGCATGAGGAAATGGGGACTAGTCGATCCTACTTTGAAGTCAGGGGACAGAGAGGAGACATGGCCCACGTACGCCACAGAGGAGGCTTGGGGTAAGCATTAACGGAAGAGTAGGATGCATGATGGAGGAGAGGCGAGGGCAGGAGCAAACAACGTGTCCCAAGACAGAGTAGTAACGACAGTGCAGGGAAACATTTAACAAGGTATCATGTCTAACAGATGCCAGTGCCAGGAAAGTCTGGAGACACAGTCCAAAGCAAACAGAAGGCACTGGGTGTCAAGCTGAGGAGTTTAGTCCTCATTCTATAGGAATGGAGAAACCTTTTTTTTTTTTTGGGTTCGCGGGCCTCTCACTGTTGTGGCCTCTCCCGTTGTGGAGCACAGGCTCCGGACGTGCAGGCTCAGCGGCCATGGCTCACGGGCCCAGCCACTCCGCGGCATGTGGGATCCTCCCGGACTGAGGCACGAACCCGCGTCCCCTGCATCGGCAGGCGGACTCTCAACCACTGCGCCACCAGGGAAGCCCATCAAACAATTTATTTTAAATGGTGACAATGTTAACAACCATAAATCTTGCATAAGTCTTTTATAAAAAAAGTTTTCCATACCACCCACTACTACTTAAAATCATTCAGATAAACGGTTTATGTTATTTATTTATAAAATAAAATACTGGTACTGTTCCACGTTGAAAAAGAGTTATAAGCAACCTTTATTTTAAAGAAAAATTGACATTTCACATACTCATAAAATATTCACGCACATTGGTAATACAGAATTAAGAAAATATCAACTTTTCTTGACTAAATTATAGGGTAGTAAAAAGAATGCTAGACTTGGACTAGAGACCTGGATTTTAACCCTAACATTTATCAATATTGGCTGTGGGAGCTTGGGAAGTTAGGACTGAGAAGTTATCTTTAAGATTAGAAGGTAAAACCACATAATTTCTAATGTTTCTTCTGTTTCTAACATTTTAAAATTCTCTTACAATAAAAACGTTTATCTTAGTTTTTAAAAGTTCTGAATTAAGTTTTCAAAAGTTGAAAATAACTCATGTCATAGTGATGAGTTTTCATTTAAATGATTCAGCAAATCCAAAGACATAATAAGTATAAACCACTAAATTAAAAAAAAACAAACAAAAAACCCCAGCATTTCAAAAAGCAACTTTCGTCTTTTCCCACAAAGTAGTAAGTGCTTCTATTCATGCCAGGTCTTACCCTATATTGAAATGAAACCGGACTTAATTCCCGGAAACTTTCATCTCCTTCATAAATAGAACGCAATGCCTCCAGTTCCATCTGAAAGAAATGAATCACAGGAGCGTTGTTTAGTCATATAAACGGATTAGAAATAGAGGATCTTTTGTTTCTGGTTCAAGTCCACTCAACAGCGTAAAACTTGGCTGACTTACATGGCGTTCGACGTTTATGACCAGGTGCTATACTAACACATCACAACCCCAATCCTTTCTTTAACACTATGCGCCAGGCACCGCTAAGCATTTTGCAGTGGATTATCTCACTTAATTCTCACATCAATCTCACATCAAAGATCTTACTGTTTTCTCCTTCCCACTAGGGAGGAAAATAAGATTCAGTTTAAAGCAACTCCAGAGCCTGCGCTTTCTCACTCTGCTAAAGGCTAGCCTGGGGTAGAAAGAACATTAAACTTGCGGACGAGATGAAACACAAGTCATTCCCCATGATTTACACATACTATTTATATTTGTAATCCCTACCACAGAAGGACACAAAACTTGAAAAAACACTTACAGACAATAAAAAGAACTTTTAAAAAATGGTAGTTAGAAAGAGGTTGACAAGTATCTATCCAAGATGGGAAAAAGGACTGCAAGAGAAAATGTAACTAGCAATCCTTGGCTGGAAATACTTCTTAGAATGCTGCAGGCTTACAACTGAGAAGACCCAATCACTGTCGTGATTACTGACAAAGACCTCAGAAGAGGTAAAGAAAAGAAAGACTGCACTTCCGCAGATATTTTAGTTTTCAAAAAGATGCATGTTGAGAATTCTACAAACTACAGGATGGTGAGTTTGACCTACACGGACAACATTTTAAGACAGATCACTAAAGAAAGAGTTTGTGAGGACCCAGCAGAGTTAAGGAGTAGCCATACGACTTGGGAAGAATATGAAAAACAAGGTATATGTTCACAACCCTTCTTAGGGAGGGTGACTGGATTGGTACATTAGGGAAAGAGACAAAACAGTCTACCTGGATTTCAGCAAGGCCCCATGGGTTTCTCTTGCTACCTTCACAGAAAAAAAAATATAAGAATTCAAACTGGATCAAGGAATAACTGAGATGGGATTAGAAAAACAACATTACTCAAAATGTAGTGTTACTCCTTCTGTCCTTAATCCTTCCCTATATCTCAATTAAATGACTTGGACAGGAACAAAAATTGGAGGCAGGCTTATCAAATTTGTGGATGACAATTTGATGGGATAGTGAATCACGCTGGCAGCAGCAGAAGAATTTTAAAAGCCCTTTAAAAAAAGCTAACAAGATGAAACTTTACAGGGTAAGAAGAACTTGTCCTTAGGTACCTAAACATACAGAGCAGAAGACGAAAGACAAACTGCTCTGCATAAAGCACTTTAAGGGTTTTTGTTGACAGTAAATCTAACTGTAGAAAACTGGAATGCCCCAATTTTAAAAAAAGAACATAAATAAACTTATAATGTGTCCACAGATACACAGTTCCAGAAGAGTGAAGGAACTAAAAAGAATGAACAAATGGAGAAGAGCTAAAAGGAACCAGTTGGCATGAGAGGAGGAGGTCTGAAAAACTGGGCAGGAAAATGGTCTTCAAACATCTGAAAAACTGTCCTGTGGAAGAAGATGCTATTTTACTGTTAAATGGAGATGGCTGGTTCTCACAGCAGGAATTTCAATTCAGTAAATCTGAGCTAGAGTGCAGGTAACTGTTTTTCTAACAACCACCCAAACAGTTCTAGGCGGTGGTCCATGGGCCAAACTTTGAGAAACCTTACACTATACGCTCCATGCTACACAGTAAGAACTGTTCACGCCTTAGCTTAGAAACTCAACTGACAAGAATATTTTAGAAGGATTCAGAGACATCACAGCTTGTTGAACTTTGGGTCTTCTTTAAAGGTAACTTCCAATACCGCGATTCCATGACATGTGTCATGTAAAAGTACTAACTTTCAAGCAGTATACTCTAAATGAAAAGTGAACACCTACTTACAACTCTAATATCATATGATTCAATGTCAAAGCGGCATTTCACGAGAAAATATCTGAGTGTAAACCATACAATTCCGGTAGTACATGGATGGTCAAAACAGACTTCGTATCCACTGGACAACTATCAGATGGATATATTAAATGATTCCTTCCACCACGCAATATGGCCAGAAGACACTAGTGTCATTATTTCCCTGCACCAGAAATTTAACTAACTCAATTAACTTTCTCTACCAGCCAACAGATTTTAAAATGTAAAGGTGATTAGATTCCCAAAGAGCCTAACTCAGAACACAGGCGCTGCACAACACACGGGATTTAAGGCGAGCCAAGTGCACCGGGTCGCGGGCCAAGGACACTCGTCCTCGTTATCAGGAGACCTGGGGGGAACCCTAGGGTTTGCAAAACTCAAAACTGCAGTGCGGGGGAGGAAGGGCAGAGGTGGTCCCCTACCCAGGCAGGCGCGCTGGGCCTCTCCGCGCAGGACACCCGCAAACATAGGGCACCTCATTGAGGCTGCCGCCGTAGAGGCGAGGGCACGTGCGGGGCCGGGGAGGGGCACCCCGCCTGCGCGGGAAAGGAGCGTCCACCGGACTCACCTCCTGGTCCTCGTTGGCACTCATCGCGCCGGTCACGGGGCGCCTCCTGGGCGGACGGCGTTCGCGACAACGAAAATAATGCGAGGGCAGTGGCCCCAAGGCCGGGGCGTCCCTCTTCTGCGCCTTGGGCTGCTGAGGCACACCCTTAGCACCGCAGACGAGAGTCTCGCGGGTTCCCGGTCCCCGGGCAGCGCGAAGCCGTCAGCGGAGGATTGCAAGCGAGGAGCCAGCGGCCTCCGCAACAGTGGAGCCAGCGAGTCGCAGGAGAGGGAGAAAGGCGGTAACGGCAGAGACCCCGCCCCCTCCTTCTCTCTTCTCCTATTGGCTCCTTCTCTCCCCGCCCCCAGCTCCTGCTCCTCTAGGAAGCGGAGCGTCTTCCTTACGTTTCGTGGAGCAGCGTAGAGTTCCGGGACGGCGATTGGCCTAGGGCGCTGTCGGTCAAGCCCAGAAAGTGCTTCCTGTGCCTGCGCGGATGGGCCCTGGGAAGTCTCGCTTGTGGGCCCCGGAACAGGGGCGGTGGTGGTAGGGACGGACCCCGGCGTTTTGTGACACCCACACCCCCCCCGCCTGCTTCCCCTGGTTCTCCCCCGGCTGGCGGCGACCGGCCACAGCTGCAGCGGGCTCGGGGCGTGCGGCCTGGGTGAGTCCGGGTCGGGAGACCAGTGGGGCCGGGCGAGACCGCCGAGGGAGATTGCTAGCGCTTAACGATGCTGGTTTGGGGGGCCTGTGATTTCGTACAGCATCAGCGAGTGCATTTCTCTTTTAGCTTCTAAAGAAAAGACACACCTATTTCTAGGGCTTCCAGGTTTAAGGGGGGTAGGGGAGGAGAGGAGGAAGATAGCGTCTGCCTTTAGAGCTGCAGCGTTTCTTCATTGGAGCTACCGGAGCAGGATTCTGCGACCCTGGGGCGGTATCCTTTCCTAAGTTGGGCAGTTGCTTCGCATCCTCAGCATCAGCTTTTGTTTCGCCATCCCGGCCCCAAACTGTCCTTCCTCTTTTGATTGTTTTGTAGTTGGACATCTTTGAATCCCATCCTTACTGGCCTTGTGTCCTGCATCCCGAACCTCCGTTAATTAAAAAATAGTGACTGCATTATTTTTTTTAACCTGCCACTTTCATTAGGTCACCTTTCTTTGCAGTCCGTCATTCTTTCTAAGAGTCTTCCTTATAATTTTATGACCACGCCAGCTTCCAGACGACTTCCGTTGCACTACACGATCTCCCATCCAGAGTGTTCGCTTCCTACTTCTGCACCTCCTTCCAGGTCATGGTTTGGTTAGTTGCTTCATTGGTTTTTTTCCAGGAGATCTGGAAATTTCTCCTATAGGCTGTCATCGAGATCCATACAACCTCTGCACTTGTCCTTTGCTGATATTCTTCCCATTTTTTGCCACCGAATAGGCACAACCATTTCAAATGCCAACGCTTTTAAGGTACAGTGTGGCAAGATTTTCTGATACAGTTTTCGTACAGTTATTTTGGGACAGAGTTACCGTAATTTAGAGCTGCACTGTCTGATATAGTAGCCAGTCGCCATAGGTAGCTATTGAGCGTTTGAAATAGGCTAGATGCGCTCCGAGTGTACAATACACACCAGACTTTGGAGACATAGTATTAGAAAACGTAAAACATCTCACTAATAACTTTTATAGTAATGTTGAATTGATAATATTTTGGACATATTGGTTAAGTAGAATATTATTAAAATGAATTTCATCCCTTTCTTTACTTTTTTAATGTGACTACTAGAAAATTTTAAATTATTTATGTAGTTTGTATTATATTTCTCTTGGACAGGATTGTGATTTTAAGTGATTTAAACGTAATTTCTGTTTCCCCTTATTTCCACTCCATATTCAAAGGACACAGCGAATTCTCTTGAGCCTCTGGGGTTATTAAAGGAAGTGAGTATTTAGGGCTCTAATCTAGACTCTTTGGGATCAAGCAGTGGTACCTAAATTGTGTTTTGACCATCTCTTTTTTATTTTCACCCCAAATTCACTAGAACTAGAATCTGTTTCTGAACATGCAGTCCTTTGCCCTCGTACCTTAATCCTGTCCTCAGAATATCTGTTTAAGCATTTCTAAAACTTCTGTCTATTGTGGACATTTGTCGTTTCTGATAGACTTTCCAAACCAATTATCTAGTACCCATTGTTCCGTCAGTACTTAAGTGTGAGAAGCCTAATAGTCTTTACTAAATTAACTTTTCAGTTAAAAATACTGTTTTGCTGATCAAGTGGTAGCCTAAGTGCTCCTAACTTCTCACAGAAGTTGTGTTTGAGTCCTGTATGATATACTGGTGGAGATCACCTTTTAAACCAACCATGTGATACATGTTTTTGAAAATCAGAAATTATTCTTAAAATATAATAATTTTGTTCACAATAAACACTTTTATATAATTGCTTTTCAAAACGTAGTGCATCTTGGATTGATATAGACCGCTTCTCAGCTAAAGGGCACAGTAGAAACATGTCCTCTTAGAGGTTTCCATTCATTATTAGCTTTTCCCTTGTAGATTTTCCTTTAAGTAGTACATTTGTATTAATTGCGGAGAAATGAGAAAACATAGCTACTTAGATAATTAGCATATTATTTTAATGCTATCTCAGGAAATCAGAAATTAGATGTTAGCAATTACAGAGAAATTAGAGATAGTTGCACTTTATTGTATATGTAAATCAATCGTTGTTTTTCTTTATAACTGAAATCAGAAGTTTGATCACCCTCCTGCTTTCCTGGTCTGTTTATCCCAAAGTTTTGTGTGGTTTTGAGATGTTACTGGAAATAGTGATTTGTCTTAAAGTTGACTGCAACCCTTGTATATGAAAGATTTTTTAAAATATTATACCAATAGTTATTAAATTTTAATAGGTCCAATTCAAGAATTAAAGTTTGCCCTTTTGCTCTCTTCTTTTGGATTTGCTCGACAGTTTGTAGACACTCAAAGACTTTCGCCTTTTTGTAATGTTTTTCAAATGGTGGAGGTTCATATGTTAGATGTGGATGTGGGCTTTTAAGAAATTAATTATTAACGTATTAACATTTGTATTTCAGAATTTTCCTGACACCTTGAACATGAGCCCCACACAATGGGACTTCCCTGTGGAATTATGTTGTCGGCCTATGGCTTTTGTTACTCTCACAGGCCTGGATGTGGTTTATAATGCTGTCCATCGAGCTGTCTGGGATGCTTTCTGTGCCAATCGGAGGGCTGATCGGGTACCGATTTCTTTCAAGGTGCTCCCAGGTGACCATGAGTATCCCAAATGTAGACCCAAGGTAATGACATTATGATTGCAAGGGGACTCTCCTTCTCCGTCTGTCTCTTTCTTTGCATGTGTGTATCTTTTCTGTTCCTATATCTGTGCAGGAAAACCCCTGAGTTTATCAAGGGTATGGTTACAGTGGTGCATGAAGAAAACTCCAGACGTTTTCCTGTATGTAATATACTACAGATGTATCTAATAATCCCCTCTTTTTTTTTTTACTCCAGAAGAATAATTACTTTATAATTATTAAGCTTTCTATCCTATGAGCCTAGGTTTTCCATTTTTTATTTGTTGTTAAAACGAGACCCCAAGGCTCCATAATTTTAACAAAGACCTCTCTAAAAGGAAGGTCTCACCATTGCCAGTATCATTATAAAATCCATAGTCTCTGCAGTTTGGTTTGATTTCACAGACATATTTTGAGCACTTGCTTTGGTTTAGAGTACCTGGAACTATGCAACAGGCTGGTGATAAAAATCTAAATAATACATACTCTCTGTCCTTGATGAGTTCTACATAAACTAAAACAGTTTATTCAGTGTGGAATAGGAGGGGTATTAAGTTCAAAACTGACTTTTAGAATGAACATCATGGTAGAGACTCTGATTTACTTAGAAAAAAATACTTAGAATGATGATAGTATGAATTAATAATAGCAACTCATACATGTGTATTGCTTATTATGTCAATTTGCTTTTTAAGAAAGTTGTGTACATTGACTGATTTGTCATTTATTGTAATCTTTTCAGGTTGGTCTGAAAGTCAGTTAATAAGACACATTGATTAAAATAAACTGCCTACTTTTTCTTCCCCCCCTAGAGCAATGTTTCTGACAGACTGGTCTTTGGACCAAGTATGTCATCACTTGGGGTGTTTATTAAGCATGTCAATACTGTCTGTCCTCAGTTCAAGTTGGGGGAGCGTAGGCCCTGTAGATTTGGTCACCTGCTGATCCTTTTGCATGTGTTTGAGACTCACACACCACAGACACAGTTTCATATATCCAGCGCCAGGAACTATGAGCTTTCTCTGAAACTGTGGGAGCAATAGCACCCCTGGCTCTTACACACTTCTTTTAATGCGGTGTTTGTGTCAAGGAAGCCCAGCAACCCAGCAGGACTCACCCCTTTCTTCCTGGATTCATTCTTCAGAATCCTCATTTTCCTCCTGGTTCTTTCCTGAGTTCCCAAGGTGTTTTGTGTCAGATTTCCTTCCTGTCCTCTCTTTCCTCACGTGGAATAACCGTTGGACCAGCGTGAACTGGAGTAGTCTGGCCAGTGCGGGTGCTTTGGGGGTAGTTTGAGATTTCACCCGGCTTCTTCAGGGCATCCCCTCCCCATGACCTGGCACTTAGCGCTGACCCCCAGTGACTGCCCTTACGCTTCTGTATTTAAGAATTGTCCTTCATTTTTTTCTTTCACCCACAAGTGAGGTGTAATGCCATCCTGGTGACACGACTTTGAAGCATATGAAGCCATATTGGGTTTTAGAGAATATTTGAGCAGCTTCTACAAGAACGGAATCTGGGATGGTGAGGAATATAAGTAGAATTTATTGGGAAGAAGGCCTGTTTACTTCCAGGGTATTTGAAAGCCTTGACATCATTAGAAATGCTTTAGCTTTGGTCAGTCTTTAAATGGAAATGGTACTGGCTCTAGGGTTGAGATGCTACCTCCAGTACTTGCTAGCTCTTACCTGATCTCTGTTAAGCCTGAATGTCCTCATCTTAGAAATGCGGCGTGTGTATACTGAATGAGATATATACAGAGAAAGTGCCTGCACTCCATAACAGGTGATTTCTGCTGCTCTTGTTGTCAAAATACCTCTTTTCAACTTTGGCTAATGTTTGCAGAGAACTTCGTATGAATGGTACATTCCCAAAGGGATCCTGAAGACAGGCTGGATGAATAAACATCTGAATCTGGTGCCAGCCCTGGTGGTTGTGTTCTACGAACTAGACTGGGATGAGCCCCAGTGGAAAGAAAAGCAGTCTGAGTGCGCGACCAGAGTGGAAATAGTTAGGTATGTCCCGTTTGTCAGGTTGACTGTGTTGGGTCAAACTCACATCTGGAGTTTACTGACATTTATCGAAGGCAGCTGAGTGCCGTTAAGTCTGCAGTAGTCATTTGGGGATCACTGGCCTCCAATGAAACCTGTTCACTTCCAACAGGTAGCATTAATATTAACTTAAGGAATGGTAAGCAATGTGAAGAAATTTCTAAGACAAATTGACCTGAAGTTCCAAATGCTTTTCTTGCATTTATAATTTTTTTTTGGGGGGGGGGGAGATATAGTGATTTGCTGTTTAGTCTCATAAAACACTTTTTGCTTTATCACCATTTATTTCAAAGTAATTCTTTTGGATGACTACTCTAATATATCACTATAAAGAAATAAGTTGCAGTGTAACTTTTACATTGAAGTATATTTTAAACTTTTGCCTTTAAAGCAGGTTTTTGTAAGGAACAGAAGCTTGATCTGAGATTATACTTTTAAAATTTAAATCATTGTG
This sequence comes from Delphinapterus leucas, assembly GCF_059928025.1. Classification (NCBI taxonomy): domain Eukaryota; kingdom Metazoa; phylum Chordata; class Mammalia; order Artiodactyla; family Monodontidae; genus Delphinapterus; species Delphinapterus leucas. The sequence goes on from NC_143149.1 coordinate 12,253,208, forward strand.
GCATGTGTGTTTCTTTGTATGTAGGAAAAGAGTTCCCCCAATCTTGGGGTTTTTAAGTTGCAATTTGTCTTTCTTTGAATTGTCAAGCTTGTATTTTATGTAGTCTTGAATACATTTTTTAAGTTAAAACAGTTTAATTACTTAATTAATTTTATTGTTATTTTTCCACTGCAGGCAGAGTTTACAAGGGAGAAACACAAAAGTTGCAGTGGTTCTGATTCAGAAGAAAACCCCTTTGCCCCCAGGTAGCAAAAGGTTAATTAATAACTAATTGATTGGTTTATCCCCCCAATTCTTATTACCAGGAGGCTTAGTTTTTAATGTTGAAATCTTTCACGCATTCAGTTATGGGAAATATGGTGTGTTAACTTTAAAAAGTACCAATAATGCATGAGTAAATGCTTATTGTAAAAATTAAAAACATTAAAGAGTGCAGATCTTCTCAAGTCCTGCTGCCTAGTTCCCCTTCCCTCCAGGGAGGCACATGTCAATTGACAAAAGAGTTATTCACTTGATTTTTAAAAAAAAAGGTTTTTTGCTTATCTGAGATCTATTTGAAATTGTATTCCTTACGTAATATTTTTTTCTTAATTTGCAGTAGAGCAAAGAAAAATGCTGTAGGATTTCTAGTTTCCTATAAGAAAATGTCCTGGTTTCAAATGCGTATTTCTTCTACCATCTCAGACTTCAGAAGCCAAAATACTTTTGTTTCTATCTTGAAACTTGAAGCATCTTAAATAGTTTTGGAAACAACTTTCATGAACTATTGCTTCCATTTTTAGTTACGGTTTTGAAACAGTTATGCGATATATCTGTTGGCATTACTTGGCCTGTCTTGGCCTAGTACAAAATTCCACAGTGTTCTCCTAACATATATGTACTGTGTAACTTCTAAGCACCCCACAGAGCTCTCAAGGATTCCAGGGGTCTTATAGACGTGGTGAAAAGTGGTTTGGGTTTTTTTTCTTAATTATATTGTCCTGATTTGGGGAAATGTCCATTTAGAAAAAATGCATTAATTATTTTCTCTCTTTATGGCACTTATTGTCAACAGGAGAAGATGTCGTTGCTTCAGAAAGAGCTGCAGCCTTGTGCAATGCGTGTGAACTCTCGGGGAAGTCTTTGTTTGTACTGCCCCATACAGACCACCTTGTGGGCTATATTATAAGGTAAATAACCTAGAATATATACTGAATCTTTTAAGTTTTGACTATTCCATTTTATTTCATTTTTTTACATATTTTTCTTAGATGTATTTAAACCCTTTGAATGCAGCTTCAGAACTCTGTTTTATTCTGAGGAGGAAGAACCTTGAAGTTCAATCCTTATCTGACTTTGAATTCAGCTTTCTTTCATGCCCTAGGAAGATACTTCGGATATGTACTTATTTTCACAAACAGAACTTTGAGTTGTTTATCCATCTCTGGGCAAATTTTCTTGGTTCCTCTGTAGTCTCATAGTTATAGAATGAAGCAGGATTTCATTTATACAAATGTTATTTTCACCTCATTTGCCAGTTCTCATTTTTGGTCCTTTTCCCATTATTTTCCTTAATCTTTAAACCCTAAATGTCAGAGTCACAAAAGATAATTGAATCTAGTTGAGTATTAGATATTTGTTTCTTTCATACTTATAAAATTATAAAATAATAGATTATTAGTGATTACCTAATTTTTACAAATTATAAGAAAGTTATTTTTATCAGTTATTTCTTAGATTGTAAAATTTTAAATGGCTTTTGGTGGGTCTTCTTTTTAGATTTTTTTATCTAAAAATTTAGCTTATATTTTGCTTTACTTTTTATCTTAATCATGAAGTAAAGCAGACATTATCTCTGTCAGGATTTTACTTTCAGGTCTTATAAATATGATTCTTGAAAACACTTTGGTTTAAAATAACTTCAGTGTTTGAACGTTGGTCTTTTTTTTTTTTGCGATACGCGGGCCTCTCACTGCTGTGACCTCTCCCGTTGCGGAGCACAGGCTCTGGACGCGCAGGCTCAGCGGCCATGGCTCATGGGCCCAGCCGCTCCGCGGCACGTGGGATCTTCCCGGACCGGGGCATGAACCCGTGTCCCCTGCATCTGCAGGCGGACTCTCAACCACTGCGCCACCAGGGAAGCCCACTGAATGTTGGTCTCTTTTAACAGATTAGAAAACGCCTTTTATGAACATGCACAGACTTATTACTACACTGAGATTAGAAGAGTGAAATCTCATAAAGAATTTTTGAATAAAACAACACACCAGGTACGTGTCTCTTCCTAAAGAAGGAAATAATAGCAGCATTCTAGAGTAGATTATTCATCATTGATTATTTCTGAGGAGATGATTTAATGTCTTTAATACTTTGATATTTTTAAATGGCTTCTGTGCTTCTGAAGTTTTTTTTTAAAGCGTTTAAAAACTATTTTGTCTTTTGTCCTCTTTGCCTTTAAAGCTCTTGAAGATAGATTTTGGTAGCCTTCTTAACTACACTTGTTTACTGGAATAATTCTTGAACTTTAATTTTGGATATTTGCCTTCATACTTTTAGGTCTCCTCTTAAACGTTATTGTAATTTTTACATTTTTAAGAGAATATGTGTAATAAGGATATTTTTTTTCCATTCTTCTTTTCAGCTTTTATTTGTTAGACATCAGTTCAAAATAGCTTTCTTCAGTGAGTTGAAACAAGATACACAAAATGCTCTGAAGTAAGTTTCTAACAGTTGTCAAACTTTTTCTTTATGTTAACAATAACATAGTGGTGGCAATTTCTGAATCTCAACCAAACTTTAAGTTTAAAATGTTTATGTTGGTTAGAGTCAGGTTTGTAATATTCACTTTAATTTTTCTAGTTAAATGGAATATATTTGAGTTTTTTAAAAAATATATCCATTTTATTATCAGAAGTAAATTTTATAGTGTCCGAAAGCTTTCTGGTGTAATTTAATTAAATTTCATGATCTAAAGAAACAGTAAAATTTTTCCCATTCTGTTACCTACTTCTTCTTTGTATACTCAGTAAAATCCTTGTTAAGACTGATTTTCAAAGTTTCATGTGTATTAAACATTATCTGAATCAGACTGAATTTCTTAATTTTTTTTTAGTTTATAATACCTGCCAGTAGCATCATTTTTCGTTCTTTTTAAAATTTATTTATTTTTGGCTGCATTGGGTCTTCGTTGCTGCACACAGACTTTTCTCTAGTTGCGGCGAGCGGGGACTACTCTTTGTTACGGTGCGCGGGCTTCTCATTGCAGTGGCTCCTCTTGTTGCAGAGCACGGGCTCTAGGCATGCAGGCTTCAGTAGTTGCGGCACACAGGCTCAGTAGTTGTGGCACACAGGCTTAGTTGCTCCACAGCATGTTGGATCTTCCCTGACCAGGGCTCGAACCTGTGTCCCCTGCATTGGCAGCAGATTCTTAACCATTGCGCCACCAGGGAAGTCCCATTTTTCATTCTAAGGCTCTGCTTAGAGCTTTGAAGAGTAGTTGCAGATGTGTTGGCAGTGGTTAGGCATTTTATCCCTTTGCTTTTATTTTACTAAACACAATTTAATAAAACACCTCTTTCTAGCTTTAACTCAGTTTTTTAAGATTAACAGTGCCAGTGTAGCAAAAGGATAAAAACCAGCTATATATCCTAAAACTGGGGAGAGGCTAAATATACATGGGAGGGTGGAACAGAGAAATAAATAAGTCTGTCATTCAGAGGAATATTGCAGAAACCTCCTCTCTTTTGTTGCTAATGAGGTGCTAAGCACCAAATTGTGTTCTATAAATCTCAAACTTCGTATAGTTTTAGTTGGTTCTAATGTAGTTCATTTTTTATCTGTGGTATTAGTGAAACACCTTCAATTCCAATTCTGTTCAAACACAGTTCTGGAAAGAAAAATGTTATGTGGAGAAGTTAGGAGCAAACACTTTTCTTTGGAGAAGACTGAGATTTTCTCATTACCTTCCATCTTCTATCAGACTTGCCTTTCTCACACTATTCTCTCCTTCAGTGCTAGCTGCCCTGAGGGCATCCCCACTGCAGCCCATACCCGAGACCAGTGATACCCGTTTCAGTTGTGGAGATACTTGGGTTTAAAGCTGTTGACCCATCTCTGTCTTGATAGCACCTTCTTCGCTAATACAATTTCTATTTGAGAAGCTCAACGTGGTACTTTTAAAAAATACTAATTGTTTTTAACAATGTTAATTTTGTCATGTAACTCTGGACACTTTTCCACTTTCATTTTGCAGCTGAATTCCTATCAGGTACAGGCAGATGTTAATGACAGCGGTGTACAGTGGTTCTGTTCTTAGAGAAAAGCCATTGATTCCTCCCACACATAATGAATCAGTATATCATTTTTCAGGACATCAGAGATTGTTATGTATATGTTATTATTGAGCTGTTGAGTGCTAAGAAATGTTGAGTAAATATTGTTTCTGTTATTTCTAATAATTTTGCTCTTAGGAATCTTTTCTTAAAATTAATTTATACCATAATTAACTACCTTCCCCGTGTCTATATTAGGAATTACAGGACCGCCTATAATCTTGTACATGAATTGAGAGCCCATGAAACTAATATTCTGGAAATTAAGACCATGGCAGGATTTATAAACTACAAGGTAATAGTTCTACTTCCAAATAAACAAAATTTGGCTTTAAATATTGGAGTATCTTTTTAAAGTTTGGAAATCCAGATGACTCACTTGCTCTGAAAAGTGAGTATTTGATGAATTATGCTATGCTATTTTATGTCCTTTATCTCAAGGAGCACCCTGGTTCTTAGCAGTCTAATTGTAATGCTTGGTTTTGAGCTATGGTCCCAGAGTTCTCATTTAGAGGAGTTTTATCTTGGTAAAACTCCTTGAGGAGGGTCTTTTGTTTGTTTTTAAGTGGGTGCAGGAGGGAGTGAGAAGAAAGCTGCCTACAGTATTGAATTTTAGAAGCTGCAACTTATTAGAACTGGGTAAGCCTTCCTTGGTTTAATGGCCAGCCGTAGAAAAGGTGTACCTATTCCCCTTAGAGAAAACTTTTATATCTGGTATGTGAGCATTTTAAGGTTGTATATGGTGGAAATAGACACCCCCAGAAGGCAGATGAGGCTTTGTCTTTTGCTTTTAATCTTTCCACACTCATCTTTTAAAGAGGCTGGCACTGGGTTAGTGATGTAAGGGTAGAGGGACACTTTGTTCACTGCGTGTGTAAGTGTAAATTGGTACAGCTTCTATAGAGGCTATTTTTGCAATGACAGTGCAGATTTAAAGTGGATATTCCTTTTGACCTAGCAATTCCATTTTGGGAAATTTATCCCACATATGTGCTAAGACTTGCAAATCACATATGTAAGGATATTTATTGCCTCTTGTAATAGGAAAAGGTTGGAAACAACCCCACAATAACTGACTGGTCAATATAAATTATAACTCCAAACAACAAAATATTATACAACTATCAAGAATGAAGCAGCTCCATGCATTGAAATGGAATGATATCCAAGATATATTGTTAGGTGAAAAAAGTAAGGCACAAAGCAGCATATTTAGTGTGATGCTATTTGTATAAAAATAATAGTTTATTTGTAAATGCACATACTTGTCTGTGGACAGAATATATCACCAAATGTATGCTGGGAGCTTGTTGTCTCTAGAGAGGGAAATTGGATGGCTGAGGGACAGGGATGGATGAGAGATTTAACTTTTCATGTATTCCCTTATACCTAAAAAAATAAAATTAAAAGTGGTAATAAGCATGTGGAAATAAATTTAGGCTTTGTTTCTTCTTTTTTTTTCATTTACCCTACATACGTATAGATTATTACTTTGAAATAACATCCCAGATAATTTTTCAAGAATTTCTGTAATCCTTGTTTGATATGGAGGCTACTGTGCTCTAATTGTTCTACAAAAAATCTTTTGCTTTCTGACAGTTCTAAAACTGAAAGTTAATCTGTCCTTTCTCAGTTACCTGTTGGAAATACTTCATTTTTGCCCGTCTTTATGCTCTTCATTGGGTTTAATATTTCTTTATTCTATGCTTTAAAAAACTTTGTAAGGTATAGAATAGATTTCGTCACAAATAGTGAATAATTTTATTTCATTAATCAAAGGGACATAACCTCTGTTTTTAGCATATCCTTTGTAATAGAGAAAATCAGTTCTGTTGCACTTAAGTTCTACTGAACTTCAGAGAAGGAAATTCCATACTCTTTTTAAAGTTAGTCTCAATTTTTATATATTTTTAAATGAATACACCTTTTGACTTTGGTTTTCTTCTTTACTTTGGGGTTGATTTTACATCTTCCAGATCTGTAGGCTGTGTTTTCAGCACAACACCCCACTGGACGCAATTGCTCAGTTCCGAAAGCACATCGACTTGTGTAAGAAAAAAATCGGAAGTGCAGAGTTGTCTTTTGAGCACGCTGCATGGATGTCTAAACAGTATGTTTTAAATTATATTTTCAGAATGTTTTTTAAACAAATACTTGGGGTTTGGAGGAATGGAGTTAGCATGGACTTTTGTTCTAAATCGAACTAAGATTTTTGTCAGTAAGTAGGTTTTTAATGATCCACCGTAAGTATGTTCCCAGTAATGGTAGATACTGATTCATACAGTTTCTTAATGGAAATTAGCTAGTTCCTGGGACCATCTCTTTCATTCAATATATATATATCAAGTTTCCACCATGTGTCTAGATACCGAGAATATAGCAGTGAATAGACAGTATCCCTACTGACATGGAACTTGCCCTCTGAGACTGATGACTAAAAATCGCTAAAATGAGAAATTTCCCAGAAACATGGATGTATTTGAGTGGTGGGAACTATGTTGACATCTGGCTTGATGGTATATTTATAAAGACCTGCTAACACAGAAGAGTTGACTTAAAGAATTTTTCTGTAACCTACGATTAGTGTGTGTTAGTATTTACAATGAAATCCCCACAATTAATGGTTCAGCAGTAGCATTATTTTGATACAATCTGCTGAGGTTATGGTTCCAGGATGAATAACTACTAGAAGTAAGCTGCTTTTTCTTTCCTTTTTCTTTTTCATTCCATTTTTTTATTTCTTGATTTTTTTTTTTCTTTAAGATTCCAGGCCTTTGGAGATTTATTTGATGAAGCTATCAAGTTGGGGTTGACAGCTATTCAAACTCAGAATCCTGGTTTCTATTACCAGCAGGCAGCATACTATGCCCAGGAGCGGAAACAGCTTACGAAAACCCTCTGTAACCATGAAGTAAGTCACTGACTCCTGTATTAGCTGGCATTTAGGACATCTATTAACCTTCTCTTGAAAGAAGAAATGCTGATGGGTGTTGATAATTTTTTCCAAGCCTTTGCATGTAACAAGTTTTTATCTTTTATATTTTCAGGAATTAGGATTATTTTCAGTTTTAGCCTGAGTACTCTGTTTTCACCTGTGAATTAAGCAGAAGTTTTTCTTTGAAGAACTGATTTATGATTAGCCATAAGTCAGTGATTTAGAGGAGAGAAAGTTACTTTAAAATAAAAGCCACAGTTTAGTCCATGCCATACTGTAAATCCATTGTTTTGTTTCTGTGATCACTGCTAGAGTTTGAAGGACACTGAGAAATGTGCTTTATGTTGACCCACTGGAGAGCATAACATTGGCCTTCTTTCTCTTCCTGGGGTTCTCCTCCATGGAAAACTCTAAAGAATCTGTTTGAGGATGTTAACTGCATATTTTCTTAAACTTGACATTTCATTTTGCTTTTCTCTTGGATGATTATATTTAAATACCAGTTTCCCCATAAGCACCTTTAAAATAAGAACATGGTGTGTGTATATAGATAGAGATATTTACATTCACATAGTTATATCAGTTTATTTTCACTTAAAACCTCAGATTTCTTCTCTGAAGATAGGTGAATTTTAACAACAGTGCTACTTAAAAAAGTGTAAAAAAAAAAAAAACAGTTTGCATATTAGTACTTTAAATGCTTGGATTTTTTCCCCTTAAATCATGATATACCTAGACTATTTTCTACCATGTTATTTGTATATGATGTATAATTTCATTACATGTATTATATTTTAAAAGTTTGGCATATTATATTTGAGCACAGTATTTTAAAAGGTGATTAAAACTGGATCTTGTATGTATATGAGAAAATGGGCATTAGCAAATATTGGCTGGAATGTAAAATAATATTCTGTCAAGTAATAAATAAAGAAGCCTCAAAATCATGCCTTTCTTTTGACCCAGAATTTCATATTCAGGAAGCCTAAGACAGATAAGAGATCCTAAGAGATAAGTATTAAAATTTATTTATAGAGTTGTTCTGACAGATTTATTAATAGTAATGTAAAATAAAAATAACAATGTGAACAGCTATAGGGAATCTGTTACAATATGGAACAGCAGGCAGCCAAGAAAAATAACATTTTGGAAGAATCTTTAATGATATGGTGAGATATACAGAATGTATTTAAAAGAAAAAAGCAGGTTGAAAAATTATTTCAGCTGATGACGAATAAACGTTTGCATACAAAATCTGGAAGAATAATGTATATACATTGTTAACCGTGGTAGTAGGTCTATAGGTAATTTAAATTTTTATCATTTTCCTTTTGGACGTTTTCTGCATTTTTTAAACAATTACTTGTATTACATTTTGGTTTTAGAGGGAAAAGTTATAAAAAAGAAAAGTGGTATAAATTTGTAAATTCTGGTGCCAAAAGTATCCTCCCCCCATCAATACCAAGACTTAATACACATGCGATAAAAAAGGAAAATAGTGTCTTCTTTTCAAAACTCCTATAACATTATTTTTATTTGCACAAAAACCACTTCTACATATGGAATAACCATCAAATTTAATTTGTAATGTAGTTTTACTGGTTTATAAATTAAAAGAAAATGTAGAGCAGTTAGTTACTATGAAATCATTTGTCAGAATCAGGTTGATTTATTCAATTTAAGTTTTATAAGACTACCTAATATTAAATGAAACATTCTTGTTTAATTTTATGGACATTTAATTTATGTTAAAATATTCACAACTTTGATATTTGAATGTGTTATTCATATTTATGAAAGCTTTTTTATTCTAACAAAGATCGAGGGAGAGTTGGTCTTGATGGGCTGTGTTTTGATTTACAGGCTTCTGTAGCGCACCCCAGTCCTGATCCCCTAGAAACACAGACAGGAGTTCTTGACTTCTATGGACAGCGACCATGGCGACAAGGAATCCTAAGTAAATAATTTTTTCCTCTTTCCCTTCCTCTCAACCTCAAAAGCACAAGGTTGCTATCATAATTTTTCCATGGCTGCACAACATAATAACAAATTATGTTGAGGTAGGGCTTCCCTGGTGGCGCAGTGGTTGAGAGTCCGCCTGCCGATGCAGGGGACACAGGTTCGTGCCCCGATCCGGGAAGATCCCACATGCCGTGGAGCGGCTGGGCCCGTGAGCCATGGCCGCTGAGCCTGCGCGTCCGGAGCCTGTGCTCTGCAATGGGAGAGGCCACAACAGTGAGAGGCCCGCGTACCACACACACACAAAAAATTATGTTGAGGTAAAAATATGTGCTTTTTAAACACTTTTTAAGACTTACTTTAAAAATGTGTTGTTTTTATCACTACGTCTTAGAATGACTTATAGTTAAAGATGTAGATGTGACTAAAATATTTGGACATCTGTTGTCTTAAATGACACAGTTAGTAAGCCACTCTGGTCTATTTAAATATTTTAATTCCAGTTAAGTTTAACGATTTTTTTATGTTTGACATTTTAGAACATCATTACCAGAACCACCTTAAAAATGATTTCTCTATCTTTTTTGTTTTATACACACTTAATCTGAGCAATTTCTGTGGCCATTAAACTTTTTGTTAAGAAATTATTTACTTTAATCTACAGGAAATGTATTTTGTCTAGAAAATGATATTGGTATTACTTTTGAGGTGGTTGATTCCACTGGGCAAAAGAGTACAGAGCTCAGTAACGTACCCTTCAGAACAGAGACCACAGAGAAGATTCCATGCTAATAAAGCTGTCTGTTAGAATCTTTAGAATTCTAGAATGTTTAAGAATCTTAAGTACATTGTATAGGATTCAGGGAGTGTACACGTCCAGTGTTCGTGTGAAGGATTTGTGTTAAATGAGCTATCTAAAATGGGTTGTGTCCTGTCTTACACAGGTTTTGATCTTTCTGATCCTGAAAAAGAGAAGGTGGGGATTCTTGCCATTCAGATGAAGGAGAGAAGTGTTGTTCACTCTGTAAGTCTTTTTTCCAGTATAAACTATTTTTTACAGTATTCCAGGAAAACATGAGATTATTTTTATTGAAATGTTTCACATTTTATCTTTTCTAACAGGAAATAATAATAACTCTTCTGAGCAATGCTGTTGCGCAATTTAAGAAATATAAGTGTCCAAGAATGAAAAGTCATCTGAGTAGGTATCCGTAACATGCCACAACTTTGTGCACCTTTGAGTAATTTTAAATTATGTTCATACAGTCTTTTTTCCTTTATAGTGGTTCAAATGGGAGAGGAATATTATTATGCAAAGGATTATACCAAAGCTTTGAAGTGAGTTCTGTTCACTATTTTCACAAGTATTCTGATTCTCTTGCAGCAGAATTAGCATGGAAATCTGTATTGAAGGATTTATTATTTCCATATTTATTCCTACTTCTATTAAACACCATTTCCGTGATATTTTTTCAAGTATTGTCTGCAGGTACAGTCATTATCAGAGTCTAAGGAAACCTCACATTTACCTAATGTGAAAATACCTGTTAAACTATTTCAGTAAGATTTTCTGAAGTTTATATAAAATGAGTAAAGCACTTTTATTTTAGTTTCTCCATGAACTATTCAAACCCTTCCTCGTGAAGCTGTCTCGGCCTGTCTGACATTTTGTCCTCTGTCAGGTTGCTGGATTATGTGATGTGTGATTATCGGAGTGAAGGATGGTGGACCCTGCTCACGTCTATACTGACCACAGCTCTGAAGTGTTCTTACCTCATGGCCCAACTGAAAGATTACATCACTTATTCCCTAGAACTTCTTGGAAGAGGTAACTCGATGTTCTTTCAGTAAAATTCTGAATCTTTACAATTACATAGCATCTTTAAGCTTCTTTAAATTGGAAGAATAATTCAGTATCAAATATCTGGTAGTACTGTTATCACATGCAAGTCACTTTGCGGAGTGAAGAGGTTTTATACTTTATTGGAACTTATTAGAGTTGAAGGTCTTATTGTAGTTGAGAAAAATCTGCCTTTTTAAAATATGGCATAAAATAAATTTTCACATAGAGTTCAAACGCACACACATAAAGCATTGGGGCTGACTTTTAGCAAGCTGTGCTGTCAGTTTTCCAGTGTTGTGCTTAGCCATCTTAGAAGAGAGATTTATCGGGCTTCCCTGGTGGCGCAGTGGTTGAGGGTCTGCCTGCCGATGCAGGGGACGCGGGTTCGTGCCCCGGTCCGGGAAGATCCCACATGCCGTGGAGCGGCTGGGCCCGTGAGCCATGGCCGCTGAGCCTGCGCGTCCGGAGCCTGTGCTCCGCAACGGGAGAGGCCACAACAGTGAGAGGCCCGCGTACCGCAAAAAAAAGAAAAAAAAAAAAGAAGAGAGATTTATCTGCAGGATTTTAATACCTGAAATGAGGGTAGTGGGCTTACTTGCCTGTCTTATAGTTCTAATTTTCTTCCTTCTTCCTTCCTATCAGCTTCAACTCTGAAAGATGACCAGAAATCTCGGATAGAAAAGAACCTCATAAACGTTTTAATGGTAGGCTGGAATTCTTTATATAACATCTGTATCTGGATGTGTGTATTTTATAAAACTAGCTGAACAGATGTTTAACTCCATGTTGGCACAGAATGAAAGTCCTGCTCCTGAACCTGACTGTGACATATTAGCTGTGAAAACTGCTCAGAAGCTGTGGGCGGACCGAATTTCTCTGGCCGGCAGCAATCTTTTCACAATAGGCGTACAGGACTTTGTGCCATTTGGTGGGTAACCAACGTCTACAGTATTATTTTAGAGAAATCGTCCTTATTTCTACAAAATAAATAGACACAGAATCATAAAGTCAAAGAATTTTCCAAGTACGGTCATTTTGTAGATGAACTGTGTGATTTTTTTTTTTGAATTTTCTGCCCATCGACTTTAAAGATGGTCAAAATTTTAAATACTTAGTTGAGGTCATAACATTTACTCTGTTCGTTTGTAGTTCAGATGTTATTTGAAATGCATTTGGAAAGACAGTTATTTAAAAAGTTTATTGTCTAGGCAGGTATTTTGAAATACGTTAAAAAAATAACAAAATGGTTCTTTTTTCTTTAAAATCCTATGTCAGTTACATTTTAGGAGGAACCATGTTTTTAAAATTAGAGAGGTTTTGGAGCTAGAGTTTGTTTAAATTTGGCTTGATTTATGTCTTTTGAAATGCCTCAGGTGCAGAAGTCAGTAAGAATATCCAGTGTAGCTGTTTCCTTTCTGAAGAGCATATGTGGATCAGAGAATAATGTGTGTGTGTCTAGAGTGTCTGATGGTGTCTGACTCGGCCCTTTTTGTTTTATTTCTAGTGCAATGCAAAGCCAAGTTCCACGCCCCAAGTTTTCATGTCGACGTTCCCGTGCAGTTCGATATTTATCTGAAGGCTGATTGCCCACATCCCATTAGGTTTTCTAAGCTCTGTGTCAGCTTTAATAATCAGGTAATGGCACCTTTTAAGGTGTTTTTACCATGTGTGTATCTTATTGTAGCTTGCATTAAATGAGGTAAAATGTGTTTAGTGAATTTTAGGTCTTAATGGTTTCATATTAACAAATGTATTTTGACAGTCTATTTAAGAATAATTGTATTTATAGTTCTCAACTTCTGTATCCACAATTCAAGTTTTACACTTTTCTATTCTAGTTTTTGTTTTCACTCCCTGCTTAGGAAACCTAAGAACTTTGTCTACACATAGACAAAAAGTTTTGTAACATGTATCTTGAATTTCAAATAAGATATATTCAGAATGAATATAATTTTCAAAACCATTTGTTTTATTCTAACATTGGTATTAGCTTTATATATAAAACTGTTATATGTTTGATGTTAAAGCAATGAAAGTGGAATAGATGGATATAAAGTAGAAAGTAAATGTGTGTTCCTCCAATTCCGTTCCTTAGGGGGCGTCACAATTAACTTCGTGAATAGTCTAGACATCTTATGTGCACACATATATAAGCAACTTTTTTCTCCAGAATTGGGATTGTACTATATTTCCTACATTTGAACATTTTTATAGTGTGATATAGTCAAGTGCTTGATTACATTCTGTTTCAGTTATAAGCTCACTTCTAATTTTCTGGTCACACAGAAAGTGTACTGAGCTGTAACCAGCAAGCATTTATTGAGAGTTACAATATTCTTAGCATCATGGTGAACCTGAAAAAGTTTAGCATATATCAACCCCACTAAAATATAAGCGTTTTGGGAGCAAGGCCAGGACTGGCTCACAGATGGCCTAAATGTGTGTGTAGGCTAGAAATACTGTTATGGCAGGCATGCTGGAGAAAAGAGGAAGTTTCAAAATTGAAGATGCAATTAAGATAGGTTTAAAAAGATGAGAGGGAAAGGATGTGTTTGGCAATGAGGAAACGCTGAATGGAAACAGGAGTGAATGTTCTGTGTTTTTGGGCAAGTGAAGACAGCAGCCTCACGAGAGCAGAGGGATCATAGGTGGGGTGAGTGGGAGTCAGGCTGGGTGGCTTAGAGGAACCTGGAGAGTTAAGCAGTCAGTCTGGGAAGTATCAACAGAAGCCTTTTAAGATTGATTTATTCATTCATTTATTCGTTATCTATCTGTTTATTTATTGAATGGTGGTAAAGAAAGAATGTTGCCTGTTTAAATAGGTTTTTTTTGACTCATAAGAACTGAGCAATGTCCCTGTAATAGAATTGGTTAAATGAACCTGGGTCACTTGAGGATTAGTATGTTTTATTCAACTTCAAACCATTACCCAAGGATTCCAATTATTTTGAGAATTTTAAAGCAAGAGCATGAAATTTATGTTTAAGAAACTTTATTCCAGTAGCAAAATAGAGGGAAAGAAATGATACTTTAGAGACCGGAGGCTCTTTGTATGAACCCAGGTGCGAAAGCATGAGGATTTGGATGCTAGTGATGGGAATGGAGGCAAAGGGGTAAGAGGCATTTAAAATAGGTACGTTTGGATTGCTGAGTATATATAGAGGATACAGAATGGGGATAGGATGGATAAAGGATGGGCCATTTGGTTTTTGCAGGCCCAAAACACTTTATTTTTCCAGCTTCATGGAGATATGGCATATAAAATTGCGTAACTTTAAAGTGTACATGATGATTTGATACACATATTTTGCAAAATGACTACCATAGTAAGGTTAGTTAACACATGCATCACCTGACGTAATCACCTTTTTGTTGTTGTCTTTGTGAGAACATTTAGGATCTACTCTTTTAGCAACGTGCAAGTAAATAAATAATACAGTAATTATAGTCCCCATGCCATACATTAGATCCCCAAAACTTATTTGTCTGATAACTGGAAGTCTATACCCTTTGACCGACATCTTCCCATTTCTGCCAACGCCCAGCATATGGCAATCCTCATTCTACTCTCTGTTTCTATGAGTTCCGTTTCTGTAAGTTGTAGATTCCACATATAAGTAAGATCATACAGTATTAGGACAGCAGCTTTGTATGTGCTGTTTCTTATGCTTGGATTGGTCTTCCCTCCTCTTTTATTTGCTTAGTTCCTCCTCATGTTTTATCCCCTTAAAAGCCTCACTTCCTCAGGGACACCTCGCCTGACCTACATGACTGATTGACCTAGCCAGGCTCACATAACCCTTCATAGTACTTGTCACAGCTGTGGTTTCACTCTTGTCATGTGATTATTTGGTAAATTGCTTGTTTTTCTTACTAGAATGTAAGCTCCAAGAGGACAGACATTTTTTTTTTCACTCACTGTGAAATATTCTAAATCTGGAATTTAGAGGGTCAAGGAAGGCACTCTCATTTTACCTTTCACATCATAGCCTACTATTGCATTTCTTTTCCTTCCTTCTTTTTCCCTTTTAGCAACACAGACCACATCTATAATTAAACTAATAAAATATTAAAATAAAATATAAAGCAATTTGTTTTGTTTGTTTTTTTTTTTTTTTGCAGTACACGGGCCTCTCACTGTTGTGGCCTCTCCCGTTGCGTTGCGGAGCACAGGCTCCGGACGCGCAGGCTCAGCGGCCATGGCTCAGGGGCCCAGCTGCTCCGTGGCATGTGGGATCTTCCCGGACCGGGGCACGAACCCATGTCCCCTGCCTCGGCAGGCGGACTCTCAACCACTGCGCCACCAGGGAAGCCCAATTTGTTTTTAAAGTTGTATTCTGAATATATGTTATTTGAAATGCAGGATGCAAATCACAAGGAAAAAAGTAGCGGGTACGAGATTTCATAAGCCTGGAATAGAAATGAAAATTAGAAGGAAGGTATAAAACTTAACTGTATTAGAATCTTCTGTGAAGATAATTCACCTGCTGGGATAGAAGATGGCTCTTGGAAAGTTCTCAGTATTTATTGAAAGGATGAGAATGGTGATCCCTTAGATATGTATATGAAAGATGTCTCTGTTTATTCATCTGTAAGGAGTGTGCTTTTCTGGGAAGGTAGCTTGAAGTGATAGTGGAATTATCCCTGAGACAATTGTGGATATAAGCTTTTAGTTAAGGAATAGGTCAGAATTAGAAGTTTTTATGTGGGAGATATTAGCACAGAGGTGCCGAATACGTAGACATGGATAGACTTTGCAGTGAAGTAAACATAAAGAGAAAAGCAGAACCAAAAGCCAAGGACTGAAACTTTTGGAACCTCCGAATGAGGGGAACAAGAGGGAAAAAAGACCTTTGAGGGAAAAGCAGGAGAGTGAGAAACAGGAGCTATTATAGTGTCACAGAAGCCAGGTAAAAAGGAAGCTCTTTAAGAAAAGATGATAGACAGTAGCATCCGACGCAAAACAAAGAGTAAGTCTTTGTTTCTGTCTCCAGGAAAGGGATGGCTAAACAAACGTTTTCAGAGGCCAGCTTCTGTGCGAAGCGTCTTTATCATGTGGCGGCAGTGAGTGGTTAACTGCTACCGTCTGGCATAAAAATACTTTTTCTTTTATTAATAGAACATTCATAATGCTTCGGTATCAGTGCAGTTAACCTTAACAAGCTCCAAGTAATTCGGTGTTTAGTGTTAGCAAAACATATGACATTTGAGTTCATAAACCGTGACCCTTGCTCACCTCTTTTTCAGGAATACAACCAGTTCTGTGTAATCGAAGAAGCATCCAAGGCGAGTGACGTTTTAGAAAATTTGACTCAGGGAAAGATGTGCTTAGTTCCTGGTAAAACAAGGAAGTTTTTATTTAAATTTGTGGCAAAAACTGAAGATGTGGGAAAGAAAATTGAGGTTAGTTATGAAATGTGTTTAAAGAATATTTTAAGTGATGAAATAATGTGTATGTCAGAAAAAATTATAATAAAAATAATACAGAAGTTTATTAAGTAAAAAATGAAAATCTTCCACTTGGACTTCCCAAGGGAACCCATTCATTATGGTTTTTTGGTAGGTTTCCCCTCAGTGAGAATATGTTTTTTTGTTTTTTTTTCTTGCGGTGCGCGGGCCTCTCACTGTTGTGGCCTCTCCCGTTGCGGAGCACAGGCTCCGGACGCGCAGGCTCAGCGGCCATGGCTCACGGGCCCAGCCGCTCCGCGGCACGTGGGATCCTCCCGGACCGGGTCACGAACCCGCGTCCCGTCCCCTGCATCGGCAGGCGGACTCTCAACCACTGCGCCACCAGGGAAGCCCAGTGAGAATATGTTATACGTAATATTCAGTAGTTGGCTTTTTTTGCTTGATAGTGATATATTAGACATCATTTCCTGTTACTACATGAGACCAACCTCATTTTTAATGGCTGCATAATCAGCTAAGGAATTTTAGACTGTGTATATATATACATATTCTATAATGTAGTAATTATATTTTGTAAAATATGACATAATTCACACTAAAGATCTATATCATTTTGACCTTTAAACATTGCTGATTGCATATTTTTAAAGAAAAAATGAAGATATATACTTCAAAGGATTCATTTAATGTAGATAATTAAAATGCCTTTCAGAAATACGTGATGGAAGTCATATTTTTATTGAGCATAAACTCTGAGCCAAGCTACGTGGGTTTCAACGCCAGCTCTCTGGCTCACTTGCTTGTGGCCCTGGGCAGTTACTTGATCTCTTTGTGTCTCCGTTTCTTCATCTATAAAGTGAGGATAGTAACATTACCTACTTCTCAACGTTTCATGAGAATTAAATCAGTTAGTTAACATAAATCTCCTGGAATAGTGACTAGGACGAGGTGAGCACTCATGAAGTGCTGCTCTCCCATGGCTGGAACGGGAATGGTTGGCTAACGCGAACTAGAGACCATTTCCAAGACAGAAACTTAAGGCTGTACCCCCTATGTTCTCATAACAATTTCTGTGAATCTGTTGATTTTATTATTTACCAATATCCAGAGTTTTTGCTTATTCATTAAAAAAAAAATTCTGCATGATTTTGGCTAAATCCCTCGTGACATGTTTTAATTTTTTACAAGGTACCTAAGGAAGCCTACCAGATGTAAATCATAATTAATAATACTATTTTGAGTATATTTGTTAATGGATTTAGTGGAAAGGACATTTTTTCAGTTAATAAAGAATTTCATTGCTAATACTGTTGATGTTGTCGGGAAGAATATGTGTGGCCACTAGGAGTTAGCTTGTGAGTATGTTAACGGTTAGCAGAACATTCATTGATTTCACTCAGCAGCCACTACTGCAGGGTCTGCTCCTTCGGGCACCACGCCGAGCACTGGGATAGCAGTACCGCACCGTTGTGTCCGAGCTGGGGAGTCAGCTCATTATCCTTGTTTAAAGGTGAAGAGGTTGAAACCCCACACACGGCTAGCCAGTGTCACAGCTGAGAAGGGTCTGGGATCGGACTCCCACAGCAGGTGTTCTGACCTGTGTCACGTCGTGGGTCCGAGTAACGCCACAGCCCAGCAGCCCACCCTGTAATTTGTTGGGAGGGGATGGTGACGAACTGGTATGAGATGGCGTTTCTGACGGACCTCCTCCTTCTAGATCACATCCTTGGATCTGGTTCTGGGCAGCGAGGCAGGAAGATGCGTGATCTTGAATTGGCAGGGGGGAGGAGGAGATGCCGCTTCCACCCAGGAAGCCTTACAGGCTGCCCGTTCTTTCAAAAGAAGGCCCAGGCTCCCCGACAGCGAGCTTCACTGGGACAGCATAGTGATCCAGGCGAGCACCATGTGAGTCGGCCTGGTGGGCAGATGGGAGAAGGTCACCTCACTTCTTTGGAATACTTTGTTTCTTTTAAAAAAATCAGTGACTTAGCTAACATTTTTTCCCAAAGGATCATTTCCAGAGTTCCAAACATTTCTGTCCATCTGCGACATGACCCTCCTGCCCTGACTAACGAAATGTACTGTTTGGTTGTGACTGTGCAATCCCATGAGAAGACCTGCATCAGAGACGTGAAGCTCACTGCTGGTTTAAAACCCGGTAAACTTGCCTTTTTAAAATTTGAGCCGTATTGATCCAACATAAAATAAACATCAGTGATATCAACTGCAGGAAGTTTGTTTAAAAAATGGTTATGATCTAGTGCTCTCTATGCAGTATTAATTGTCAAGATAACGTTTGGATTTCCTGTATTTTTAAAATGCCAACATTCATACTTTTAGGACAGGATGCCAATTTAACTCAGAAAACTCATGTGACTCTTCATGGAACAGAACCGTGTGATGAGTCCTACCCGGCTCTACTCACTGACATTCCTGTCGGAGACCTACATCCCGGGGAGCAGGTGAACTTGGCCAACTGTGATTGGAGAGGAAATCGGTTAGGCTGTAGTGTTAAATATGTAGTGAGTTTTAGTTGTAGAGCATTTTAACAGCATATCCCGAGATTAAAAAAGTGATTCAACTAATGCACATTTTATTCACATTTCACATATTTAATGTGTAAAGTGTCTTCAGTTTTTATACAAGGAATTTTAGAACAAACAATGCTAATATGGAGAATTCATTGCCTGATAAAATAACTAAATAACACGAAATTTGTAGCTTAGTTAAATAACCTTTCGGTCAGCTTTTATTTCCAAGACAAACACAAAGAATTCTTGGGAAATTGAGAATGTAATAAAAAAAAAGATGGAGTAGTAATGATCCCACTCATGCTGCGACAGGAACAGCTAAAAAAAGTGTTCAAGAATTTAGCCAGTTGGTACAGTAAACTCTAAAAGGTGGGAGCATTATCCTAGAATATATATCAGGAGACAATCTCTGTAATAGTAATTAAACTAAAATACTTTTATTTTGTTGCAGCTGGAAAAAATGTTATACGTTCGCTGTGGAACAGTGGGCTCAAGAATGTTTCTTGTGTATGTTTCTTACCTGATCAATACAACTATTGAAGAAAAAGAAATTGTTTGCAAGTGTCACAAGGTATTTATTTCATAGCTACTTCGAGAAATACCATATTTGGAGTGTTTCCTATTTTGTATTATATTAGTTAACCTGTAAAATAAACAGCATAGGTGATCATAGTCCATTACAAGTTTTAATGAAACATCTGTTGATTTTTTTATCATTTACGTTTATTATAAGTGATGTGATATGGTATGCATCGCTCAAACATTAGAAAATTGGCCTATATGGTATTTTTGTACAGAGAACCAAAAGGTTTGAGATCTCGTGCAAAACAGTCTTGAGACTCTAAACCTAATCTGCTTCTTTATAAGATCACACATTAGATTAAAATCTGTAAGTTGGCTAATATGAAGAAGGTCTTGTGGGAGGGAGGTCTCCCTTTGTGGAATATTTATGTTAGTAAAAAAGATTCTTTTGAACATCATTTTTTGGTGAGTGCACATTGGTGAGGAAGAAGTAAGAAGGCTGCCAGGTCCAACAACTCCGAGGCAGCTGCTATTAACTCCTTGATGTATTTCTTATCGGTCTTTTTTGTTTCAAGAGATTGCAGGGGGACGTGTTTTTATATAGACTTAACCACATTGTATATAATGCTTGTATCCCCTTTTATTAATGGAAAATGATGATATTTGGTATCTTCTGAGACCGGCAGCCTTTTCTTAGGAACGGGGTCCTCAGTCCAGCAGAGGAGAAGCCCTAGGAATTTGGGGGTTTGTAGTTTGGTCACTGCACAGGACTGGGCCGCAGGCTGTTTTATAAGTCACTGGGAAACAAAACCATCCTAAGAGAGTTCAGGAGGATTCCCCAAGTGGCAGGGAGGAAGGCATATAATACACTGTCAAAAATTTCACCAGCCTGATGTAATTAAAAGACCTTGCTGGTGAACTAGGAGATAAGGGTGCCAGTCTCAGCACTGCCTCCTAAATCCTAAACTCAGGTCAGCCAGGTAACTCCTTTCGACCTCCGTCTCCTCATCTACAAAATAAGAACGTTAAAGTTCTGTGCACATTTGAAGTCCTGAGCCTTGGGTGTTGTTTCTACGTCTGATAATGAAGCTGATGGTAGACTTGGAATGTACTTTGAAATAACCGTTTGCTACCTCGTAACTCTCCTGAACTCGAGCGAAACCAGTGTGCCGCTACATCTTTCAGCAATGTTCTCAAGACATGAGATCATCGAGGTACATTGCACTTTTTTAGAGAAGAATGTATTTATTCTTCTATCAGCCAGTCCATTACCAAGATGTGCTTGTAAGGGACGCTAATTCTGAGGAATAGAAATAGATATTACACAAGAAAAGAATTAATTGGTCAAATATGTTTGGAAAATACCAGGTTAAAGGGTGTTAAACTGATATTTTTACTTCAGGACTTAGCACAGCATTTAAATTTGCTAGTGTGTATTGTGAAGCTTCGCAAAAGGCTGTAATGATTATTTTTCAAAATTATTTTACCCGGGACGGGGAAGGGTGAGCTGGGACAAAGTGAGAGAGTGGCATGGACTTACATATACTACCAAATGTAAAATAGATGGCTAGTGGGAAGCAGCCGCATAGCACAGGGAGATCAGCTCGGTGCTTGGTGACCACCTAGAGGGGTGGGATAGCTTGATAATAATTGAGAGAGGAAATAATTTGAAGCATATAATAATAATAAAAATGATGTTGGCATTTCACTGAGTGTTTTGTGTGCATTATCTCATTTAATTATCACAACAACCTTGGGAGGACTGAGACTTAAAGAGACCGTATACCCTTCCCAAGGTCACATCGCTGTGTCCAAGGTCTACATGGCTAGTAAGTACGTATCCAGCCAGGAATAAAATCCAGATCTCTTTGGCCTTACAGCCTGAGTCTTAACCCAACGTGGTCTTCTTTAAAGGTTTCTCACCAACAGTGTGGGTTGTTTTTTTAAAAGATGTCGTAAGCCCACTGTTTGTTCTCTGTTGTTTTTTTTTAACATCTTTATTGGAGTGTAGTTGCTTACAGTGGTGTGTTAGTTTCTGCTTTATAAGCCCACTGGTTTTTGAACAGCCCTGTGCAGAGGAGATGGAGCAGGATGGTTAAGAGTCCAGGCTCCAGGGTCAGATTTGGTTCAGTTTCTGCCTTTGTCACCTACTAGCTGTGTGACCACTTCATCTTAAAATGGCGGTGATACTGGTGTCTGTTTCCTTGAGTTACTAGGAGCATTTCCTAATATGTGTGCAGTGATTATAATGCTATGTCATATTACATTATTATTATTACTATTATCATTATCATTGTTTTAGTTGTCTTGAGTCAAGGTGAGGTGAAGGACTTAGACAAAAAGAAGACCCAGATTCTAGGCTTTGCACCACTAGTTTTGTGGCTTAAGGCCAATCACTTAACCTTCCTTAACTTCTGGTTCTTCTTCTGTAAAATGGTGACAGTGCCTGCCCTGCCCACTGTTGCTAGATCCTGAGATAGATAATGTATGAGAAAGCACTTTGCAGTGTGAACTGTTACAAAACCATAGATAATTAGAACTATTAGTCTGCTCTTTACATAGATTCTTACAAATACTATACCTAAGTGAAAGATCCTAGCTTCTTAATTTTTAAATTGGAATTATTTATTGATCAGTAATCGATTGTGTTTTGTATGCCTTCTGTTTTTAAAACTTCATTTGTTGTTAAGATTTAGAAAAGCCATTGATCGTGCCCTTTACATTTCCTTGCAGGATGAAACTGTAACGATAGAAACCGTCTTTCCATTTGACGTTGCAGTTAAATTTGTTTCTACAAAGGTACGTTCCTGTGAAGCATACTGGAAATCATTGAGGTTGTAGAAATTAACAGAAAAGAGAAAATGGATTAACTTACTTCCTGACAGACCTTTGTCTCCATCCGTGACAGTTTGAGCACCTGGAAAGGGTTTATGCCGACATCCCCTTCCTGCTGATGACGGACCTGTTGAGTGCCTCGCCCTGGGCCCTCACCATCGTCTCCAGTGAGCTGCAGCTTGCTCCTTCCATGACGCCCGTGGACCAGCTGGAGTCCCAGGTGGACAACGGTGAGAATGTGGATCATCCCCCTTAACTAGCAGAAAACAGTAGTGTGTGTGCGTGTGTAGGCTGGTGGTGTAAGAGTTAGCTTTTTGCTAAGGAAGGGAATTTGAGACTTACACTCACAAAAAGCAGGTGCATTTAGAATTAAGTTAGAATTAGCATCATTTACAATTTGCTTGAGTATACCTTATTTTTTAAAAAATCAGATTCTTGATACTGTAAGAAAGTGACTGAAAAATGTAATTGAAGATAAAGTGTTTTGTCATATTTGGATTTTTTATAGATTGTTTTTTATAATTTTTAATTGATGTTTACTGTTGGTCATAATTTGAAATGGGAAAAGATGTTTACCAAAGAAACTTTGGAAAATACAGAAAAGCAGACGATAAGTTTTCTAAATTATCCAACTAAAAACAGTTTATAGAGGCGATAGTACCTTTCTGGTTCAGGATACTTTGGGCTTTTGTATATTTCTCGAGCTGTTAGAGGGAATAAAAATTAGTTTGAATGTTAACCCAAGCAAACTTGGGCTCAGCTAGATGATAAGGGCACATATTGTGAGGGGAAAAAATCGTGATGTATTCTTAAGACCAAATATAAGTGAGTCATTTTATTTGCTCTGTTTAAGTGAGTCATTTTATTTGCTCTGTTTACCTGTCTCCTTGAAAAAAGTCATTTAACATCTCTGAGCCTTAGTTTCCAAGTCTCTACAAATAATGTGTAATTGATAAAGTATTCTTTTTTGTTGTATTACTTGGATGTAAAGCTCTCTTTTTAGAGATGAAATCACTATGAAGGATCATGAAGTCTCTTTCTTGTAGTTGTCTTACGGACTTCAGAGAGTGCCAGTGAATGCTTTTGTCTTCGTTGCCCATCTGTTGGAAATGTTGAAGGTGGAGTAGCAACTGGGCATTATATTATCTCCTGGAAGAGGTAAAATTGTATCAGCCCTACCTCTTCTTCATTATTTGTGTTATTCTAATGCCTTTATTATGTGTCATTGTCATTTATTTATTTACTCATTTATTTATTTTTAATAAATTTATTTATTTATATTTAGTTTTGGCTGCGTTGGGTCTTCGTTGCTGCACATGAGCTTTCTCTAGTTGCGGCGAGCGGGGGCTACTCTTCGTTGTGGTGCACGGGTTTCTCATCGCAGTGGCTTCTCTTGTTGCGGAGCGTGGGCCCTAGGCACGCTGGCTTCAGTAGTTGCAGCACGCAGGGTCAGTAGTTGTGGTTCACGGGCTCTAGAGCACAGGCTCAGTAGTTGTGGCACACGAGCTTAGTTGCTCCGAGGCATGTGGGACCTTCCCGGATCAGGGCCCAAACCCATGTCCCCTGCATTGGCAGGTAGATTCTTAACCACTGCGCCACCAGGGAAGTCCTTCTCATTGTCATTTAATAGTTGAGAGCTTCTGTCAGCCTGGAGAACAAGCTAGAAGTCACATGCTGTCATTGACCTTTTGTCAAAAACACAAAGATTTAAAAGGATAAACTTTTGTTTGTGTTTGTTACAATTTGTGAACTATTACAGATGCAATTTTAGCCAAATTAATTCTGATGATAGAACCAACCACTAAAAACATTAGGAGAAACTGCCCTTATTTACAGTGAATGGGATTGTTCGCATAGAAAACCCAAGGGGATCAACAAGTTATTGGAATTATAAAGAGTCTCAGCAAGGTTGCTGGATATAACATCAACATACAAAAATCAGCTGGATTTCCGTATATCAGTAATAAACCTCTAGGGAAAATATTTTTAAAATAGGTGTCATTTACATAACAACAAAATGGTAAGATACATAGGAATACATCTAGTAGAAGATGTGCATTACCTTTATGGAGAAAATTATAAAAATTTAAAGCATTAAAGGTAGACCTAAATAAATGGGAGAGATACAAAATAATCTCTGATAGGGTTTGGATAAGATTTAATATTGTAAATTGTTCTATAGATTCAATGCAGTGTCCTTCAGGATCTCAACAGCTTGTTTTGTTTTTGTGGAACTTGACACTCTTGATTCTAAAATTTGTATGGAAAGGCAAAGAGGCAGTAATAGTCAAAATATTCCAGAAGAAGTACAACTAGGCAAGGGTACTTGCTCTTCCAGATTCTAAGACTTATTGTAAGTAGTCATCACTATGGTATTGGCTCGGGGAGAGGTAAATAAACCAATGGAACAGAAGAGAGAGTCTAGACATAGTTCCACAGATCCACACATGGAAATTACATTTCACAGAGGTAGCATTATAGATCAGTAGGGGAAGGAGGAACTGCTTTATAATGGTGGTAAAGAGTTGGGTATTGACTTGGGAAAAAAATGGGATATCTGCTGTACCACTGTATAATGTATATGAAAATTCCAGGCTTATTAAAGTTTAATTGTAAAAAGCAAAACTTTGTTACTTTTAGTAGAAAAATAAGAGAATCATTTTATGACTTTGGCATAGGAAAGAATTTCTTTAAATAAGACCCTAAAAGTACAAGCCACTAAAATGGATAAATTTGATTTCTCAAAATTGTTTCTCAGTTCATTAGAAAACACCATGAAGAAAGTGAAAATACAAACTGGGGGAAGCTATTTGCAACATCTAAAACTGACAAAGGATTCGAATTCAGATCAAGAACTTCTTCAGATCATAAGAAAAACACAAGTCTCTTAACTGAGAGTTGAGAAAAATACTGGAGTAGGTAGTACAGTGATCAGAAGAAGCTGGATGGCCAGTAAACATAGGGGGAGAGAAGGTCAGCCTTATAAGTTTATCTGAGATTCAGCTGTACTCCCACTACTTTGAAAAAATAAAAAGGTTAGTGCAAAGTTTGTCAAGAGGAGGAGTATAAATTAGAACAATTGCTCTGGAAATATATTTGGCAGTACCAGGTAAAGCTGATGGCTATACCCTGCAGTCCTAGAAAAGATTCAAAAACATACACAAAGGGGACATGTCTGAGAATGTTCATAGCGGCACTACTTACGATAGTTAAAGGTTAGAAAATAAATGTCCACCAACAGGAAATTGGATAAATTGTGGCACATTTGTACAATGGAATATTATATACCAGTGAAAATGAGGGAACCAGAGCTACACCTCTCAGCCTATTAAAACTAAATGAAACAAAGCAACTGCAGAATATGAACAAATTGCATATATATAGTATCAGAAAACACGTAAAACATATGTTTCTTAGGGCTGTACGTATAATTTGGAAAAGCATAAAGAAACACGTAGGAATGATAGAAGCCAAATTCAGGCTAGTAGTTACTTCTAGAGTGGAGGTTGGGGGATGCAAGTGGGAAGGGGTACACGGGAAGATTCAGCTATGTTCTTATGTTCTCTTAGGCCAGGAGGTAGATGCATGGTATCTCATGTGTTATTTTCTTGGCATGGCTCAATTATTTTATAAGTCTTGAAACAGTAATTAAGATACTAAAAATGAGAAAGGAAAAATAGGTAATTTTATTTTTAAAAAATTAACTTGTCTTTCTCCCCCCTTGAATTTACCATATTGATGTTTAGTTTAATTCACATGTTTATAGGAATTAAAACAGCATTTTGAAGGTGCTGCTTAATTACTCTGCTGTGTTACTATAAAGACATGTATTTCTTGGGGCTTCCCTGGTGGCGCAGTGGTTGTTGAGGGTCCGCCTGCTGCTGCAGGGGACACGGGTTTGTGCCCCGGTCCGGGAGGATCCCATGTGCCGCAGAGCGGCTGGGCCCGTGAGCCATGGCCGCTGGGTCTGCGCGTCCGGAGCCTGTGCTCCGCAACGGGAGAGACCACAGCAGTGAGAGGCCCGCGTACTGAAAAGAAAAAAAAAAAAAGATATGTATTTCTTAATGGTGAGAGGTTGGGTGCTTTTGCCCATCAGTGGTTTGCACTATTGTAATAGTGTCACAGCTGTTCCACCTCTACGTACATGCTGTTCGCATGGATTGTCCTCAGCAGTCAGATAGATGCCAGCTGCCCCTGGAGTTCCCACCCTGACTGTACTACAGGGAAAAATATCTGACAGTCTCATAATGTAACTCACTTTATCTCAGTAATGTTGGAATGCCACTGTGTCTACTGATAGTAAAATGTTTTTAGTCTTCAGTTTCTCCTGTGCGTCCACAGTGCAGTTTCAGCAGGGCATGTCCAGTGGTCTGGTGCTCGTCTGGAGATGGTCCTTGGTGTGAGAAGGTGTTTGTGTCATAATGTAAAGCACCGCAGTACTCCCGACATTGAGAACATTTTGCTACCAAAACACTATGTTACGTGGTGTGCTCGTGGTGCAGTTGACTTACGTTCTGACGCAACTCCTTACTTCATCACTGGGACCAAAGAGCAGCCTTGAGTTATAACATTTGTTAATCGGAAATCCTCAAAACAAAAATGGGATTGTAAAAGCTCTTCACAAAACGCCTTCCATTAATAAACTTTTAGAAAAGGGATAGTTTATATTTCCTTCGTAATTAGTTGGTGAATATACGTGTTCCCTGGTTTTGATTTATTAACTTCTCACATGAAATGTGGATTTAAAAGGTACCTTTTTCTGCTGTAGGACTTCAGCCATGGACGACATCCCTGTCATCAGCACTGTCATCACTCTGCCACACGTGATTGTAGAAAATATCCCTCTCCATGTGAACGCAGGTAACGGCACTCACGTTTTATTTGATCAAAAAAATCCAGGAAGAATATTTATTTTAGCTCCTAAGATTTTTTTTAACTTTCTATTATGAAAAATGCCCACCATTTATAAAAGTAGATTGTGACCAGTCTTGTTTTATCTATACCTCTACACACTCCTACCCTCATTATTTTGAAGCAAATCCCAGATATTATGTCATCTATAAAGATTTCAGTATGCATCTTTAACATTACTGGCTATTTTTCTAAACGTGATCACAATACCATTATCATAACTTTAAAACATAGCAATAATTTTGTAATATGATCGAATTCCAGTATTGAAATTTCCCTAGTCGACTCTGAATGTTCTTTAGTGTGTTTTAAGGTCCCTGCATTGCCGTTCACGGATGTCTAGACTTTTGAAACCCATGGGCAGGCAGACTCCCTCTCCCCCAGCTCCACACCACCGCTTCATCACCTCCTGTGCCACCTCCACCTCCTCTCTCGCTTCCTTGGTGTTCATTTGTTAACGAAACTCAGTGCCTACAGCCTGGATTTACTGATTGCATTGTATCATTTTTTTAAGTGTTTCTCTGTCCCTATAAATTGGTAGTTAGATCTGTTGGCTTGATCAGATTCAGGTTAAAGTTTTTGGCAAGAATACATCACAGTTCCCATCAAGGGGCGCATAATGTCTGTCATTCCATCTTCAGCCATTATTGATATTTAGGGAAATCTTTTGTAGATTTAAAAAATTATTCCTAAAATATAATTCCGCTCTTGGTAGCCAAGACCCCATCTAAGTCAAATCAATTGTAGAAGGAGACTGATTCTTCTTAGTCTGTTTTATCGGCACCCTGTGGCTATTGTCCAATCAGAGAATTTTCTTATTTAGCAAGAGTGCAGTACTATCTTTAATTTAAATAATCCCATGTCTATAGTGAGATTTATTTACAAAAATAACCCATAGGGGCTTCCCTGGTGGCACAGTGGTTGAGAGTCCGCCTGCCGATGCAGGGGACATGGGTTCGTGCCCCGGTCCGGGAAGATCCCACATGCCGCGGAGCAGCTGGGCCCATGAGCCATGGCCGCTGAGCCTGCGCATCTGGAGCCTGTGCTCTGCAACGCGAGAGGCCACAATAAGAGGCCCGCATACTGCAAAATAAAAGAACCCATAAATGGTGAGCTTTTTTTTTTTTTTTTTTTTTTTTAAACCAAGAGTAATGTGTCACCTTTCTCTGCAGATCTGCCATCATTCGGGCGTGTTAGAGAGTCGTTACCTGTCAAGTATCACCTCCAGAATAAGACTGACTTAGTTCAAGATGTGGAGATTTCTGTGGAGCCCAGTGATGCCTTCATGTTCTCAGGTCTTAAACAGGTACAGGTCATATCTCTGGGTTGTTTATGAAGACACAAAAGTATGGCCAGGAAGTGGGAAGCTGTACGTTTCGTGTACA
Organism: Delphinapterus leucas; assembly: GCF_059928025.1. Classification (NCBI taxonomy): domain Eukaryota; kingdom Metazoa; phylum Chordata; class Mammalia; order Artiodactyla; family Monodontidae; genus Delphinapterus; species Delphinapterus leucas. Next base: position 12,281,848 of record NC_143149.1, read on the forward strand.
AATGAATTGATAAGGCTGACTGTGGTCCCTGTTGTTTTGATAGTGGTGAATCTTCAGTCACTTTTGAAGGTTGATTACAACTTGCTATAGAACTGGGTCAAACGGGCAACCCATTTTGCTTTGAGATCACACATATAGGTTCTTTCTCCGTATAAAACAGGAGTTCACAAATTCTTGGACTACAATAGAATTCCTGAAAATTTTAAAATGTCCCTTTTATTACTAATGAGTTTGTGAGTGTGTGTGTCTTTTAATTTGAGGCCTTGAGGCATGACTACACAGATCAAAGCTTAATTCCCTTCTGAACTATCAATACAGTTTTTAAGAGATTTTGATCTTGTATGGAATTTACTTATCTTTGTTTTGTGTAGGCACAATTTTGTATCTATACATAAAAATAAGTGATTCAGATGTTTTGATTCATCTATTCAAATCAGGGGTAGAAAAGTTCATCAGATTTTTGGGTGGGACACTCTCAGGCAAAACCATGTTGCAGTGAGAATACTGTCCTCCTCTTCAAAGTGGCCACAGAGGGGATCTCTCTTGTGGCCTAGTGGTTAGGACTCTGGGCTTTCTGCCAGGGCCTGGGCTCAATCCCTGGTCAGGGAACTGAGGTCCCGCAAGCTGTGCGGTGCGGCCAAAACAAAAACAAAAACAAAATAAAAAAGAGTGGCAACAGGGACACACCTCAGTGGTCAGTAAGATAAGGATGTAATTAGAGCACAAACTTGTCATAACACCTAGTAGCATCCACCCTGACTCACCAGCCATGCCATGGCTGGGCATGTCCTGAGTGCTGTGTTTGCAGTTAAATGAAAGTAGAATTACACATGAAGTATACTGTAAATCTGTACAGTAATTTAAATTTATAGTGTATACCAAATATAATATTAGCTGTAATATGTTGGTTACACACACACATGTATTATCTCTGACGCAACACGCACCATATGTACTCATTTGCAAATGAGTAAGCTTTTCTTGATTGTTTTGATCTCTTTCACATATTGACTTAAAAATAATTAGATAATGTAAGATACCAAAAATCTTACCTGTTGGTGTTCTTTCCTAAAGTACAAACATCTTTTCTTCCCCTGAAGTTACTTACCTTACCTCAAAGGTAGAGTGCCTAACACAAAACACAGGAAACAATCTGTCTCATGTTGACATAATGTTGACATAATGTTACATAATGTTTACAAAGATGCTTTTCTGCACGTTATCCCATAGCGCCCTGTGCCTATAAAGCCTGCCTGGTCTAAGGCACAGGAAATACTGATCCACCCTGTGGTCCACCCTGTGATCCACCCTGTGGTCCCATTGTTAAGCAGGTACAGGTTGCCTTTTAGATGTTGGTAGAAACTGAGAAATCATGCACATGTTTTTGTTATGTTTGTTAACTGCATGATCCTGACCTCATTAATTCAGCTGTATATTTTGGTATCTGTCTGGAAGAAGGGATAGGAGAGGGTGTGAATATTTCACCAGAAGGATTTAGGTGTCCTGTCATTTGCTAGTAATCTGTGGGTAACGTCGTATAGATATATTTGATATCTGTATTTGATCATCTTTCTCTACAACTTTTGTGATTTAGATTCGATTACGTATCCTCCCTGGCGCCGAACAGGAAATGTTATATAACTTCTACCCTCTGATGGCCGGGTGTCAGCCGCTGCCATCTCTCAACATCAACTTGCTCAGGTTTCCCAACGTCACAAATCAACTGCTCAGGCGTTTTATACCCACCAGTATTTTTGTAAAGGTGAGGCTTAGACATTTTCTGCTTTTTAAATTCACTGTCTTGAAAACAAACAAAAGAAGATGTTTTTTCATGTAAACTTCACTAAGTATTTGGAGACTAACAGGATAGGGCTTTGACTGTTACTGTATAAATTTGGCAATATTGCTATTCATTTCTGTAAAGTTATTATTTTATAGATTTTTTTTTTTAGATTTCTATTTTATAGATATTTTTAGATGTAACTTCAAAGATTTTTATTCCCTTGGGTAAAGGTTTATCTTTCTGGCATCCTTAAACATGGTTTTTCTTTGGCGTTTAGTAAAGTATATTTCTATTTTTGTTTTTCTTTTTTTTATTTCTTTATTTTAATATTTTGTTTACTTTTTAAAAATATGTTTTAAAATTGTAGTTAATTTGTAACTATTTTTTAATCAAAATGGATTAACTTTCTGAATACAGTCCCTGAACTTTTCTGATTCTAACTATGTAATACTACTGGATTTGGGTCTTTTCTGTAAACGATCACCGGTCAGAAACTATACCCTGGTTTAATGTTTTGATTTTTTAACAGTGATACGATTTCCAGGTTCCTTCAGTAAAGGACCCTGTAGGATTGTCATCGCTTTGCCTCGGGTTAAGCCACTCTTGATGCCTAAATTAAGGCTGTTTCTCCAGATAGTTCTGGTTTCCCTTGGTAACCAGAGATACATGAACATATATGAATCCTGTGTGTTCTCTTTTTTTATTGTTGTTGTTGTTGTGTTTTTTTTAAATAATTGATAGAGGATCACACTGGGTTTTTTTTGTTTTGTTTTGTTTTGTTTTTTTATTTTTGGCTGCACTGGGTCTTCGCCGCTGTGTGTGGGCTTTCTCTAGTTGTGGCCAGCGGGGGCTACTCTTTGTTGCAATGCGCGGGCTTCTCATTGCAGTGGCTTCTCTTGTTGTGGAGCATGGGCTCTAGGCGTGTGGGCTTCAGTAGTGTGGCATGCGGGCTCAGTAGTTGTGGCTCGCTGGCTCTAGAGCGCGGACTCAGTAGTTGTGGCTCGCTGGCTCTAGAGCGCAGGCTCAGTAACTGTGGCGCATGGGCTTAGTTGCTCCGCGCACGTGGGATCTTCCCAGACCAGGGCTCAAACCCGTGTCCCCTGCATTGGCAGGTGGGTTCTTAACCACTGTGCCACCAGGGAAGTCCCTTGTGTGTTCTCTTTTTATTTTAAGTTTATACCCCCTTTTTGGATGACAAGTTACAATTTCCGTTTTTGTATCTGTCAGGCTTTGGGGAAGCCTTGTTTATATAATCTGGGATTTGGTAAATTGTAAGTTAGCCTGTGTTCATGTATGTGTCATAATCATCCCACCTGTTACCTTTCTAGACTTACACAGTTTTGTTGTGTTTTTCTTTTGCATCTGCAAAAAAAATCATTTTTATTAACCCTCTAAGCTTCTATTCTATACCAAACTTTTATTTTTTTATTTTTATTTTTTTAACATCTTTATTGGAGTATAATTATTTTACAGTGGTGTGTTAGTTTCTGCTTTACAACAAAGTGAATCAGCTATACATATATCCACATATCCCCTCCCTCTTGCGTCTCCCTCCCACCCTCCCTATCCCACCTCTCTAGGTGGTCACAAAGCACCGAGCTGATCTCCCCGTGCTATGCGGCTGCTTCCCACTAGCTATCGATTTTACATTTGGTAGTGTATATAAGTCCGTGCCACTCTCTCACTTCGTCCCAGCTTACCCTTCCCCGTCCCCGTGTCCTCAAGTCCATTCTCTACGTCTGTGTCTTTATTCCTGTCCTGCCCCTAGGTTCTTCAGAACCTTTTTTTTTTTAGATTCCATATATATGTGTTAGCATACGGTATTTGTTTTTCTCTTTCTGACTTACTTCACTCTGTATGACAGTCTCTAGGTCCATCCACCTCACTACAAATAACTCAATTTCGTTTCTTTTTATGACTGAGTAATATTCCATTGTATATATGTGCCACATCTTCTTTATCCATTCATCTGTCGAGGACACTTACGTTGTTTCCATGTCCTGGCTATTGTAAACAGAGCTGCAATGAACATTGTGGCACATGAGTCTTTTTGAATGATGGTTTTCTCAGGGTATATGCCCAGTAGTGGGATTGCTGGGTCATATGGTAGCTCTATTTTTAGTTTTTTAATGAACCTCCATACTGTTCTCCATAGTGGCTGTATCAATTTACATTCCCACCAAAAGTGCAAAAGGGTTCCCTTTTATACCATACTTTTAAATTATTATTTTTTAAATCTCATAATTTTGGATCTCCTGTGTTTAAACAGTGGCCTTTTTGTTTTTTTAAGACTTTATTTTTTTTAGAGCAGTTTCAGGTTCACAGCAAAATTGAGGGGAAGGTACAGAGATTTCCCATATACCGCCCGCCTGCACACAGCAGTGGCTTTTTTTACATTTCCACCTCATCACACTCTAAAGCCATTTCCCTTGCTGTTCCTCACTGTCATGTCTGAGGTTACCCTGCAGGGGAGAAGTCATGACTGGGTTGGGGAGCGGCGGTGGGATGGGTGGTCTCTGATGTCCTTTTAGCTGTTTGACCCTCCGAAGTTTGCTCTTCCTAAACTCAGAAGTATGGCTTTCATCAGCCTGAAAGTATTTATCGATGTACAGACCTGATCGTATTCTAGCCGAACAAACAGAGCTTGTTTGAGATGTGAGAGTTGGTCATGTTGAGGAACCAGCGTTTTGTTCCCATCAATTAATCTCTTTCGTTCCTTTCCCTGAAGTGCTCAGAACACCCAAACTAATCCAGATAAATCTGGCTCCGTCTTCTGATTTTCTTTCACAGCAAACCTCTTCTGGGTGGTGGTGTTTTAGGTCCATAAGGAAAGGTTCCAGAAAAGTAAACATTCATAAGTTTCAACCTAATCAGCACACCCTTTTCTAACTGCCACGATCCTTTCTCTAAATTTAAGAACCATCTTCTAGTAACTTGACTGCTGCTAAAATCATTGACTGCACTATTCAGAGCCAGCTCCTTTATTAACTGGGAAAACTCAATAATTAAAATTGCTTTACCTGTCACACTAAGGGCAGTGAATGAGGATTACCCTTTTTCCACTTCATGAACAATCACCGACTAAAATTTTACCTCCCGTCATACCTTTATTAAACTTTAGACCTGTGCTATTCCAGTATGGTAGCCACGAACACATGTGCCTATTGAGATTCAAATTAATTACAACTTAACTTAAAGCTTAGTTACCAGTTGCACTAGCCTATCTCAGGCGCTCAGTAGGCGAGCAGCTAGCAGCACTGATGGGGAGCGTTTCGTCTTCACGGAGAGTCTTGTTGGACAGTGCCGCCTAGCGCACGCTTGGATCCATATTTTTCTTCCTTCGCAAAATAGATTTGTTTTCTTATTGCATGATAAGAAAACAGATTTATTGTTCTCTGTCCCTGTTTGTAAAGCTGTGTTTGTTAAGGATTTGACCTGGTGGAGCCATTTATTCTGTTTCTAAAACTAAACGTCCTCCATGAGTCCTACAAATTCCATGACGTATGAAAGACCAGCAACCTGTCCTTTCATTCATCCCATTCAGATGGCTGTTGACTCACACACACAGGCACACATGCATACATACGTACATACGTACATAAAGCTGCCCAGCAACAGATCAGAGCGGGGGCGCCCCCTTTGCTGCTCCAGGGAACCCACAGGAGCCAGCTGCTTGAAACACAGCAGTGGGCTGTGGTGCTGAGGTTGCAATGCTAATCTAGTTCATGTCCCAGACACCGTCTCTCATGCTTTTCCCACAGAGGCCTGCTAACATACAGCAGTAAAGTAGTCATTTGCAAGAATTTCATTCTTTTAGCTACTCGATGACTCTCTGGGGTGTTGCTGACCTGTCAGAAATTTTACACCTAAAAACAGTCATGATACCTTTTAATCCCTCTTAGTTTTTCTTCTTCTGATGTGATGTTTTAAATTTTTTCAATCACTGAACTTTGAGAAAGGGAAATTTTGTTTTATCTGCTGCTTCAGTCCTTGCAATCTTCGTTGTTAATACCTTAGAGTTCATTGTGAATCACTTTTTCTCAAACAGGAGATTGGGAAGCCTTGAATCCCAAAGAGCTTGCTGTCAGCTGAGGTTTGTGGCCTGCTTAAAGCTCGGGACACAGGCCGAGCAAGGGAGAGAGAGGATAGAGCGTTACCGCTTGAGCAGGAATGGTGGCCATGTTCCCTTTCACGCGCGGTGCATTGATAGATTGGTGGTAGCTGCCAGAACACCGGGTTAAGAGAAAAGTAGTGACGAGGTAGATTCCGCGGGTGGGTGTGATCGGCTGGTGATGTCTGCCACTGGGCACAGAGGGAGTGTGGCAGCACGGAGGCTGTGCCGTCACCATCCCCGGCTCACGTGAAGAAAGAGGGTGGGGGGAAAGGAGGAAAGCAACACAGTTTGTTTGGGTACTTGCACACGTCTATTCTGTTTTCGTGAAACAGTTCCAAGAACGTCAAAATCTCTTCAATTAATAGCGCTACTGTTGCCATTACCATTTTGTAAACCCGTTTTGTTTTCCACTCGGCAGCCCCAGGGCAGACTCATGGACGACGCCTCCATTGTTGCCGCGTGATGTTCAGGACGGGCCTCGGCTGTTCTTACGGAGACGCCGGACAGAAGTGTCTACGTTTTCCGTGGTGAACCGTAGCTTGATTGTGGTGCAAGTTAATCTTTGCTGTTTGTTAATGGATGTTATAGCAACTCTTCAGAGGAACTCATGCTTAAAATATTAGGAAAATCCATCCTCTTTTATAGTTTTCACTAATAAATATTTGAAATCTGTCGGTGTGACGTGAAAGGATGTCAGTCCTTTGTTCCTGTTGAAAGTCATTTTATGGATAGTAACGTCTTTTCGAAGTAAGGGATTTGCACTTGCAGTGGCCGAGGAAAGATAAGCATCTGAAATATGACCGGACAAGGGGAACACGCGCCAGTGTCTGCCCCAGGAAAGTTCTGAATTCAGAGTTGGCTAAACCGGAGGTAAATCCATCCTCATAAATCTAGTCTGTGCTCAGAATACACACACAGGAACCGGAAAGTAGTCACGTGACTGATGCAGAAAACTTCCAGAAGGTTTTAATCAGAGCAATTTAAGATGTCTAAAAAATATCTTTGCTTACCATCAAAACATGTCAGATAGGTTCAGCTTGCAGCCAAAACACGGATCATTTATGAAGCAGGTTTGTATTTATAAGTATGTTAACAAGATCCTTACCCGTCAGTATCTGAACTGCAAGATTCTGATTCTAAGCATAATTCCCTAAACTAAAAGTTTTTGAGACAGGTGCAATGTCTAAATAAGAGATTTTAGTTATGTTGTGCGATTTGAAAAGAACTATTTAAAACTTCTGAAAATTCATGTAAATAAAAATCATATTGTGAAAATCCTCTTTGTTAAAATATCTTAATTTAAAACTACCCCATTTCCCAGAGATTTTTATTGTTTAAAAGTATAGGAGTTTCAAAAAGGAAAAGAATCATGTGAATAAATATGTTCTCTTTCAGATATGCTTTTATGTATCTTTTATTTATTTTGCGCTTGTTTGATTTCAGCTTCGTGGAGCAGCTTTTACTAAGAACATGGTTGCAGAGGTATGGTGGGGTATGTAGGACTGGAAATAGATCCGCCTTCTAGAGCCGGCGCTGCGCGTCTGCGGGGAGACTGGGGCGGTGACGGTCTGGGAGGACGTGAATTCCCTGTTATCACAGCTTTACAGGTGGAGACCACAGGAGTTTGTCGGATTGTCTAGGGCCAAATCCCAGCCCTGGTGACTTTGTTCATGTTGCCCTTTGTTTGTCTCTGTTCTTACCTGTAAGATGTGGATGATGGTAATACTACCTCGTAGACTTGGTATGAGAATGATAAAAATTAAATACACAAGAGGAACTGTAAACGAAAATTTCATGAAATAATACTTTCTATATGCTCTTACATTTTATATCCCACTCTGTTTTGTTAAAAATATTCCTGGTTTAACCTGCTGAATTGATTTCATGACTCACTAAGGGGATGTAACCTGATGTTTGAAAAATTCAAAGGTCCATCTCATGCCGTGCTTATGTAATAAAGGTCTCATGTGTTAACACGGCCATCGTCAAACACAGAGTACTCAGTGCGTGTTAGAACGGATGGATCATTGGCGTCCACTTTAAAATTGTTAGCCTTGATGTCAGTGTGATTTGTGTGAGTGTAAATACACCACATAAACAGGTCTGCGCTTTCCCTCAATAGCGTAATCCTTTCTCAACCAGGAATTCTCCCATGTCGTTCATTTTACTGTGAATGTATTCTATTCACTTGTTTTTAAATTGCAAGTCTTAATTCAGAAATACATGAAATCATGATCTTCCTGGGTCCCCAAAACAAAACTGTCACAGTATTGCAGGAGCTGTTGACTCACTGAGGTTACAAGTGTCCAGAAGGAACTCAGAGTCTTTCCCTTCCTGCCTCTGTGGCCTCTGTGCACCAGCCACAGTCATCTGTCCCTCATGAGAGGACCCTGTCTTCTGTCTTAGTACCGTGTTGCCATTTGATTCTCAGTATTACTCCTTACCAGTATTATGCACCACTCAGGGGTATAAATTTTTAAATAAAGCATTTAAAATTTGGAATTTGGGGGAGCTATGTATTAAAGTTTGGCCCCTGATTCTTGAAGGTAAGAGCCGGTGGATAATCAATGTTGCGTGTTACCAAGAGGATGAGGATGGTATTGACTTTGGCATAAAATTAATTTTCCAATTTGCTTAATTTTATATATCTGTGATCCTAAAAGTGCAACTTCAACTCAGTTTTCCTCAGAAAGTCTTAGATTCTTTATCCTTGACTTCTTCTTTTTATTAAGAGGCTTTCCAGAGCACGGCTCTTACATTGAATTTTTAAAAATGTCTTCACATTACTTGAAAAAAAAAAGATTCTTTACGTTCATTTTCATTCAGTCATTTCTTTCATGGCCCATTAATAACTCCACCCAGAATATTAAAAGCCTCTTTCTTGATACTGTTCTTAACAATACGTGTTAAGGAATCTGAGCTGTAGGGCTTCCCTGGTGGCGCAGTGGTTAAGAATCCACCTGGCAGTCGGAGCCTTTGGTGTGTGACCAAGCTTTGCTCCTTTCCAGTTGCCAGGGCCGTAGGAGGGACGTCATGGCCCGTTACCCCTGTTCTCTCCTTTGTGCCGGCACAAATGCCATGCCACAGCCTTGGCACCGGGGCTGCAAGGGATTGGGTTTGGTGCCCTAACGGAGCCCATGGCTTCGGGACAGGGGTCCCCACCCTCAGAAGAGGGAGTGAGACAGGTGGGCTATAAGATGTCAGCAGAGGCAGGAACACGCGGTGGTTAACGCCGATCTTCCAGGCCCCAGGCTTGCTGGTTTTTCATCTTGCCTCCTACTCGCTCCGTGAACGCGGACTGTTTATTTAACCTTCCCCCTGTAAAGCAAGGATGCAGATATCCACACCACTGTATTAGTTATCTGTTGCTGAAGAGCGATGCTACTACACACACAGTGGCTTGAAACAACACGTATTTATTGTCTGCATTTTCCGTGGGTCCGGTATCCAGGCACAGCCCAGCCAGGTCGTCAGCAAGACTGAAGTCAAAGGGTCTGGCAGGGCTGAGGTCTCATCTGAGACTTGACTGGGGGAGGATCCACTCGCAAGCTCACCGAAGGTGTTAGCAAAATGTGTGACCTTGTGGTCGTAGGACCAAGGGACTCATTTTCTTTTTGGCTGGTGACCAAAGGCCACTTGCTTTCTCAAAGCCAGCTGGGGGGGGAGAGGCTCAAGCAAGCCAGGCACTGTAATCACACACATGTTATCATGTCCCCTCTGCTGTATTCTAGTGAGTAAACGCAAGTCCCAGGTCCCACCCACCACTACTCAAAGGTATGGGTGGGGTCATGACACACAGGCATGAACACAGAAGATGGGGATCCTGGGGTCACCTTTAGAGTGTGTCCATCACAGTGCCTCGTAGGGCTCTCGTGAGGAGGCAGTGAGTTGATACGCGTCAGGCTCTTAGAAGAGGACCCTTTCTCAGGAAGCACAGTGAGTTGGTTGTGGTGGAGCTGCTGGTGTTAACCACCATCAGAAGAAGATGCCTCTAACTTGTACTTGCTCTTGGAAAGTCTTTGAACAGCCTTTAGGGAATCTGGGATGACAGGATTCAATTTAAACAAACAACTGCAATAGTTAATAAATGAAATAATTCCAATAACCACTCTCATTTAATTTCATTTTCTTAGTTGGAGATTGCATGGCGAGTGGGAAATATGCAAGGTTTGGAGTTTGAAAAGCAGTGAATTCATAGGCAGCTTTCTCTGCACTACACAAATGTTGGCTGTCATCTTCACTTCTTAAACTGGATTTTACAAATGATTGGTTTTTTTTGTAATTACGAGGTTTAAATATTAAAAAAGTATGTAAGGTACTATAATTGCCACTGTTTTTTTTTTTTATTGAGGAGGTATAATTGACATACAACATTATATTAGTTTTCAGGTGTACAACATAATGATACAATATTTGTATGTATTGCAAAATGACCACCACAATAAATCTAGTTAACATCCATCACTAAAAAAAGAAAGAAAAAAAGAATCCGCCCGCCAATGCAAGGGACACGGGTTCGAGCCCTGGTCCGGGAAGATCCCACATGCCGCAGAGGAACTTACCCGTGCGCCACAACTACTGACCCTGCACTCTAGAGTCTGCGAGCCACAACTACTGAAGCCCACCTGTCACAACTACTGAAGCCCGTGTGCCTAGAGCCCATGCTCCGCAACAAGAGAAGCCACTGCAATGAGAAGCCCGCACACCACAACGAAGAGTAGCCCCCGTTCACCACAACTAGAGAAAGCCCATGCGTAGCAACAAAGACCCAACGCAGCCAAAAAAAAAAAAAAATTCTGAGCTGTGATTTCCACATTGGCATTGCAGTGAAAGAGGGGGTGCTTTCAAGGACAAAACAAGTGGAAAAGTTAAGGTTACTCTTGTAATGGGGAGGGTCTGTGTAGTCCCAGCACACACCTTACCTCTTGACCTAAAACCCCAGAAAAGGCACTGAAAGTGTCCCAACTCCTAGTGTAAAAAAATACTTGAGATGGGTTGTGTTATTTAACGGTTGAGTGAATAAATAGTAATGACTATAATTGTCAAGAAGCAGTTAGGTGCAGCATTAGTGATTAGAGATTGCTGAATGAACACGATACCGAACAGAAATGTGCACTTTCTCTTGCTTGTGGATTTGTTCTGAAACATTTCTACCAAGGGCTCCTCAAGCCATCCTGTGGTGAGCCCCATCACCATCTTCCTTTTATTTTAGCCAACGATGCCATTCTCAGACACAGCTACTAAAGAACTGCATACAATTCACCGAATGAGTATGAAATGCCATGTTTTCATGCATGAGAAAAGAAATTTGTAGTTTAAGTATATTCAGGTTGTCTTCGAAGGTCATATTTATGAGAAACTTTCCCTTCCACTCAATTTACTTGTGCCTGAGAACAAAAGAGAAAGTGATCACCGGGCCTTTTGTGTCTGCTTTCTGAAGCGTGTTTTACCAGAGGGGAACATGTAACCAAAGTCAACCCTGCCAGGCACCCCTGCATTTCAGGTGACATATACCATGCAAGTGACAGGTCGAGCCATGTTTTAAATTGTTTTCTCCCCAGTCGTTGAGAGGATGCAAAACTCACAGCCACCTTGAAGTAGTTTTTCATTTATAGAATACGCCCTTACCCAGAATGTATCAGCCTGCCTGGCAATATGAGAACTGGCAATATGTTTATTAGGTTGGTCAGGATTTCTAAACCATGTATATTTCCCAAATGATAATTACTGATATTATTGAGGGCTACAGTGTGCCGGGCAACTTTGTTCTTACCTCATTTAATACTCATAAAAGCCCACCGTGGTGTGGGTGCTGTTATTATCCCCATTTTGAAGATGTGGAGACTGAGGCACAGAGAGGTTAAGTAACTTGCCCAATGTTCTGGTTATCACTGCAAAACAAATCATCCCAGTACTTGATAGCTTAATGCAGCAATTATTTTTTATGGTTTCAGTGGGTCAGGAATTCAGGAGGGGCTTGGCCGGGTAGTTCTGGTTTGTGGTCACTCAGGCAGTTGCTCATCTGACAGTAGCTGGAGTTAGGATAGTGGGGATTGTGAGAACGAGGGAGCTGAAGCAGCATGGGGCTAGCCAGGCATCCCTCCATTTAGTCTCAGGACCTTCCCGTGTGGTCTTTGGGCTTCCTCACAGTATGGCGGTCTCAGGGTAGTTGGATGCTTACATGGCAGCACAGAGCTCCAGTGTGGGTGGTCTAGCCAGCAAGGAGGAAGATGCATTGCCTTCTATGACCTGGCCTTGTATATCACATAACATCACTTCAACTATGGTCACAGGCGCATTCACATTTAAGAGGAGGGAATATAAACCCTACCTCCTGATGGGGAAATGGCCACATCCTAGAAGAACAGGGGGGACAGGAGAGATCATTGCAGTCATCTTTGGAAAATACAATCTGTCCTACCCAATGACACGGCAACTGGTGGAAGAGCTGGGATTCAAATCAACGCACTGCCTGCAGAGCCCACGTGCTTAACCACTATGCTACACAGCCACCACTCTAATGCTGCCAGTGTTTGCTCCTAAATAAATGAGTTTGGGCTAAATATGGATTTGATGACTGAGGCGTTATGCATTCTGTGAATTAAGACCCGTTCTTGGGACTTCCCTGGTGGTCCAGTGGTTAAGACTTCATGCTTCCAGTGCAGGGGACGTGGGTTCGATCCCTGGTCAGGGAACTAAGATCCCACAAGCTGCGTGGCGCGGCAGAAAAAAAAAAGAGGGAAAAAAGACCTGTTCTTAAGTCTATGGCAATAAAGCTGTTGACAATTCAATTACACATTGAATTCCAAGTGTTTATCGACCGCCTGCCATGGGCCAGTTTCTGTGCTGGTTTTGCTAAAACATAAAGGAATCCTCTTCCTGAAGATCAGTGGTCCAGCAGGAGACACTGGCATGAAAACACATTCCACTGCCATGAGATTGCTGCAGTAAAAGTGGGTACAAGACTGGTGAACTGATGGGATGTGTGGGAATTGCTTTAAAATCCTCCAGAAGACAAAAACAAAAAACAAACCAGGTTGGGGAGAAGTGGATGAAACAAGATTTTTTAAATGTTAATCATTGTTAAAAGTGGGTAAAGGGTGCCTGGGGGCTCTACTTTTGGATATGTCTGTAACTTTCCATGATAAAAATAAGTAAATAAAAGATACAAGGTAGAAAGGAACCCCAGTGGAGGTGATTATAGGGTTTGAGTGATGAAGCAGCAGAGAGGCACGGCTTCCTCCAGAAGTGACCCTGGAGTTGTTTTCATGATCGTCATGAAATTACTCTGTTTTTCTTGTATGGGAATGTGTTTCCATCATCCTTGAACAGATCCTGTTATGTGAGCTGGGTTTGGAGGGCACATAAAATTTGTAAAGTAAACATATCAGGGAAGAGCTTTGCAGGTGATGAAGGGGTGCTGGCTGGCGTCCACACCAGACGGCCCCCAGGCTCACCAAGCGTTCATAGTGTAGACAGACCTGTCCAGCGCTGAGTAAAGCTGGCTCTGCTTTTCCTACCCGAGAGGTTCCTATTCAGTGATAAGAGAATTAGGGGAGGCCTGAAACTCACTTACAACTGAAAGAATGCTTGCTGCTGTCAGCACCGCTGCTTCTGGAGGGCAGGGCTTTTTCTGTTGGAATTCGAGGATTTTTGAACGAAGCGCGTCTTCTTGTTAGTTGTCTAATGCTAATTAGAGTATTGAAGAATTGTAGCTTGAGAAATCTTTGACCCTGGGTGATAATCAAAAACCACTGTCTCAGCAAAGGACTGAATCCCAAGTGCCAAATTTAACAAGAAACAATAAGAAGCCCTACATTCAAGATGTGTTTGAATATTGAATCGTTTAAACACAGGGTGGGAGGAGCTCTGTGATAGTTCATGCGTTTATCAGAGGTGTGAGCGCTTACCAGTTGCTCAGAGTACGTTTGCAATATTTTCTCTACTTCTAATCGCTACCCTTTATTTTGTTTCATTTTTATAGTGAAAATTTTCAAACATACACAAAAGTAGAGACAATAACACACATTCATGCTTGTACTCAGCTCTGTAGCCATTCATACTTTGCCATCTACCATCTACATGATATTGCACCCACACCTATTCCCCCCTTACGTAATTTCACCCATAAATAAAAGGACTTTTTATAAACATAGCCACAATACCTTATTACATCTCATAATTACCAGTAATTCCTTCAAGGTTGCCTGATACACGATCTATGTTCAATTTTCCCTGATTGACTAAGGAGTCTTTTTACAGTTGGTTTGTTTGAATCAGCATCAAACAAGGTCCATCATTATATTTAATTATGTCTCAAGTCTTTTTTGAGTTTCATTTAATGTAGAACAGTCCCTTCCTCCTTTCTATCCCTTATCATTGACCTGTTGAAGACATGCAGTCAGCGTCTTGTGAAATATTCCCCATCCTGGTGTTGGCTGACTGCTGCCCCAGGGTGTCATTTGGCTTGTTTCTCTGTCCCCTGGATTTCCTGTGGACTGTTACAGTTCAAAGCTTGTCTGAGTCCCTTTCTGCCTGCCTCCCCCCTGCTTTTTTTTTTTTTGCGGTACGCGGGCCTCTCACTGTCGTGGCCTCTCCCGTTGCGGAGCACAGGCTCCGGATGCACAGGCCCAGCGGCCCCGGCCCATGAGCCCAGCCGCTCCGTGGCACGTGGGATCCTCCCGGACCGGGGCACGAACCCACGTCCCCCGCATCGGCAGGCGGACTCTCAACCACTGCGCCACCAGGAAAGCCCCCGCCCCTGCTTTTTTTCTGTAATAATATCTCATAGTTGACATGCTACACATCCTATTGCCACACAGGTCTGATTGCCTCACTTTTAGTCATGCTACGATGGATCAGTGGGTTTAGAGAATGACAGCCTAACCCCTTTATTATAAGGTTCAGCTGAACATCCATCGGTGGCAATTGTCTGAATCAGTTACTTATTAGAAGTTGCAAAATGTAATTTTAATATACTGTCCTGCATTTATTGGCTGGAATTATGCTATATAGAAGCTTTTTCCCCCTCATCTACTAGGTCTATTTAATTACCCTAAAATATAGTTCCTATAAGAGAATTTTTAATAACTTGATTCTTTCTCTTTATAATTTTCAGGATAATGAGTGGTAACCTCACTAACTCTCGTGTTATTCAAGAGCTTTGGTTTTCGTTTTGGTTTGTTGGTCCTCTCCTTTTCTCCCCCCTTCGTATGAAATAATCATGTAAATGAAAGGCTGCAGGACAGGGAGGTTGGTGTGATGGCCTTCTGACATCTTGGTGGCAGCTGTCACCTTCTCTAAAGGACACCCAGCACCCTCCATCTGGCTTCCTCCGAACAGAGGGATCCTATGCCTGTACTCACCTGCGTAGAGCTTCTGCTTTGAAAAGTAAAGTTGACAAGGAATCTTCAGCTGTAAGGATAAGACCAACAAGAAAACTTCTACAGACTGGTGTCAGACATCCACTCCTGCAGACCTCTGCCAACCACACACTTCAAATCAATATTATAGATGTTCCAAGTGATTCCCTTGAGGAATTAGTGCAAGAGCCTGACATGGAGGAGTGATTAAATGATGTTTAATAAATGGATTTTATATGAATTCTTTGAAAACCGGTAATCACTGCATGATGGATCTTTCAACACAGACACAGATACTGTTAAAAAAATTTTTCAGGACACCTGTTAAAGACAGTTAGCCAGACTTATTCAAGAGGGGCCATTGCAATGCGGTTTTGTAGGGGAGAGAGACTGATTCAATTCCAACACCGACAGGGACAAATGTGGATTTGTAGGCAAGGTGCAGGCGGGGGTCAGTGGATGGGAAATTACTGAGATGGGAATGGGGATGGGAAAACCTAAGGGGTAAGGGGGCTCTTGCTAGACCAACTCAACAGAATTCTGGCTGAAGGCAGCCCAGGGTGGTCAGGTACCAAGGTGGGGATTTCCATGAAACTGATTTAGCAGGATTCTTGCCCAAACAGGATTCTCCAAGGACTGGGAGAGAAGCCCAAGTCGGGCCTGGCTGAGCAGAGGTGCTCAGAGGAGCCTGATCAAAGTTTGGTCAAAGGAGAGAGCCTGTGCCCATTCCCACCTACAACCATTAACCACAATGTTTTACTTTTCAGGTTAATCATTCCTCCTCCTCTATCAGGTAGTAGAATGTTTACTGTTCTCAAAGTCAAGTGTGTCTGAGCGCGCTGGACAAGCTGAACCTTTCAAGTGTTGCTTCCCCCTCCCTCATAGAAAACGAAAACCAAGGCTGGTCCTTCGAGGCTCGAGGTTCCGTGCAAGAATAACTCCGGCTCACTAGCCAGGACCATGTCGGATGACTGGCTCCGGGTTCTGCGAAGCAGAAAGAAATTTCCAAAGTGGTTAGACAGGCTGGATGACTTCAGGACAAGGAGCCTTTATGTTTTAAAATCGGAACCCAGCTGTGACGAGCAAGCAAATAGGTTTTCTTGTACCTGCTGGAATGACCGGCAGAAACATTGGCTGTGCGGGCGAGCGCTGGACTCTGCACGCAAGCTCCCTGGCGCGCATCCCCGCATCTCCCCGGGCACGCGCTGCATCTATGCGGGGACCCGGCTCCCGGCTGGAGCGGCAGCGGGCTGAGCCTGAAGGAGATCACAGGCCCCCAGCGCCTCTGAGATGGACGTTCACCCCGCTGCGATCACCCCTCGCTTAAACGTGGTGCAGCCACTTCCAGAAAGCGGGCAGGATGCCACTCTCAGAGAGGCCTCCACAGCGAGTTTCTAAAGCTAATGCAAAACGCCTTCTAAGGATTTTGCAAAGCCCACCTAGGAGGTGAAGTGGTATCAGTTTTACCTTTTCTTTGCAGGAGGAATCATAGTCCGGAAAGACAGAGGATGTGTCTAGCTCAGAACCTCCAGGCCACTTGCAGGTGTCTGGGGTCTGTGGGGGTCGTTCCACCCCGGAGGCCTAACACCCTGGCATCCCCAAGCCCCCCTCACCCCCACCCACCTCGGATGCCGATGAGAAGAGGGGAGAAGCTCTGTGTCCAGAAGAAGGTGGCTGGTATCTGAAAGGGAGGCCAGGGGATGAGAGCAGTGGACTCAGGTGCCTCTGGAATGTCCTCGCCCGGAAGGGAGAATGGCCTGCACTTTAGATGCCAGCGCTGCCAGACCCAGGTCCCTCCTTCATTCTTTCTTTTCTGTTTGGTTTGGCAGAGCTGCAGAGCTCTCAAGTGGGGCCTGAACCCCAACAGACAAATCTTTCTTTGTAAGAAGGGCCCTCCTCCCTGGTGAAATCACGTTTAAAAATGGTTGCTCTAGGGCTTCCCTGGTGGCGCAGTGGTTGAGAGTCCGCCTGCCGATGCAGGGGACACGGGTTCGTGCCCCGGTCCGGGAAGATCCCACATGCCGCGGAGCAGCTAGGCCCGTGAGCCATGGCCGCTGAGCCTGTGCGTCCGGAGCCTGTGACCCGCAACGGGAGAGGCCACAACAGTGAGGCCGGCGTACTGCAAAAAAACAAAACAAACAAACAAACAAAAATGGTTGCTCTATATTGTTGCAGAAAAAGCAAGGTACAAAACAGTGTGTGTGATACAATCTTGTAAGACAAAACAAAACAAACACTACAAAAACACAAATACATACTCAAAGAAAAAGGACTGGAAGTATATGCACCAAATTCTATTTTTGGATTATTGGATTATAGATGATTTTAATTTTCTTCATTTTACTTATCTGTTCTAGAATGTTTTCAGCAGTAAGTGGGGTTTTTTCTAACAAGAAACAATGACAAATGTTATTAAAAAAAAAAATCCACAGTATCACAGCACCAGTGGGAAGAGAGTCCATGGTCGGGCACACCTGGTGATACGATACCAATATACCCCCCAGAAGCCCCCGTGTGGATTCCCGGAGAGCTTCTGAAGATTCTGTTTTGCGGCCACTCAAGGAAGCAGCAGATGAGCCGCCGCTGTAGTTATAACCATGATGCTTTTCTCTTTCCCAGAAGGTTCCTCAGGTTGTTGGTGACTCTGATCTGTTGCTTGACACCATGTTCATTGACCTGGCTCTCTTCCAGTTGCCAGTCCTCTATGGCTGGGGGAATTCTCTGTCGTGTCTCAGCTTTTAGATTGTAGGAAGCAGATCTCGATTTAGATCTCCGACTAGGGGATGATGTCAAAGGGACCCGAAGAGCTTCAAAGTCTTAACTAAACAAGACCTAATAGCTTCCTTCTTGCCACAGAGTCCTAAGTGGGCCTTCCAGTGGAACCACGAGATTGTAAGTGCCCCAAAGATATGTCTCCTTCGCTGATCTGTCTCTAGCTCCTAGAACAATTCCTGACGCATTAGAAGGGACTGGTAAATATTTATGACATATGTTGGTAAACTACAGACCTACTCTTTGGCAATCTCCCAGCTTTCGAGATTTCTCTTTCCTGCTCTTTCTTACTTCTTGCCCTCTCTCCCTCTCCCTCTTCTTTGTTTTCCCTCACTTTTACATCTATACAGGAGAACACCTTGCTCACCCACCCCATGCCCATTTGTCATTTGCCCACTACGGATCCACTCATTCACTAAAAAGATGGGCCCATCTGAATGACAACGAAACCCACAGGCCACAGCCATGCCTGATCCCTAGAAGCTTCCAAGTCCCATCCCAACAAAGTCTTGAGGCATGGAAGAGCCAAAACCCAAACCCAGATGATTCCAACTGTGCCCGTTATTCTCATTTCCAGCTCCCCGTAAGTGTGAGAGTGACTGGAACATCGGTAACCCACACTAAGGATGCCAGCGATCTTTGTCAAAAAGTGAGAAAGAGAAGATTTATGAGACACTGCAGGCCGAGGGACCGATGTAATTTGTGTAATTCAGACACCAGAGGCACCGGCCTCTGTTTCCCTCTGCAAAGTCCTCTTGTCTTTCCGCAAGCTCTGCTTCTGTGTCCTGTGCCCCAGTGAAAGCTCTAGACAGTAGAAAATGCTATGTTTGGGGAAGGGGGGACTCTTCTAGAAAGGTAAAATACGATGCAATTGTAATGATATTTTGTTTTTTTGCATGTTTCTTCCAAAACTCTGTATGGCATTTTCATCATCACAAAATGGAGAACGGAGTCACCAGCCCCAGGTCTCAGTAAAGCAGGACAGTCCTAGGAGGAGCTGGACAGAGGCCCTTGCAGACGTCACTCTCCCTCCCGCGTCCTGTTTTTCTTTTTCTTGTGTCTACGGGACCCCAATTTGTAAGAAAATTGTATTTCCTGAACTTGGAGTCCAGGTCGCCTCCCTATGGATACAAGGAAGGGGAGGAGGCGTGGTCGGACTGCCGTGTTGCCCAGCTCCATCCACATTGAATTTTGTGACTGGTGGTCCCTAGAATGCCCTAGAAGGAGAGATGCTGGGACCAGTGAATCGGAGCATTATCCTGAGACATCCAGCTGGGTCGTGTCATTTCCGTATCCCAGTGAAAGTTCCCTGCAAGATTTTGCTATATGTTATTTTCTCTGCAGTAAAAGGGTGATTTAAAATTTTTTCTCATCAAAATGAAGGCATCAGGATGTGAGTCACGGATACATAGAACCTAGAACTTTTCACTCTCTGATGTTTCCCCCTTCAAGGTCCAAAGAGGCACTGTTGTTGACTGCACTTTTTTTTTTTTTTTTTTTTTTTTGCTGTACGCGGGCCTCTCACTGCTGTGGCCTCTCCCGTTGCGGAGCACAGGCTCCAGACGCGCAGGCTCAGCGGCCATGGCTCACGGGCCCAGCTGCTCCGCGGCATGTGGGAGCTTCCTGGACCGGGGCACGAGCCCGTGTCCCCTGCATCGGCACGCGGACTCTCAACCGCTGCGCCACCAGGGAAGCCCTGACAGCACATATTGACAGCCTATTCTGGGCGCCCTTCATGAGGAGCCGGCCTGTTCTCTGAGTCCTAATCAGCCTGCCTTCCCAGAGAGGAAGCTCCATCTTTTCTGGAGGCAGCTTGTCTAGCTTCGCCAGCATCTCGCGCTGACAGCAATGGCAAGTGGGCGTCTACCTGCTCACTGGGCCAGGGCGCCATGGTGGTGCTCTGGGGGTTCCTGTTGCGCCCTGGCCTCCTGCCGTAGAGCCAGGGGACCCCTGGGAACCTCATGGAGCCCACACTCACTGTCGCCCTGAACAGGCCCCTGAGGCTGATGGCTGCAGGTGGCGGGGGATGGGGTTGGTGGGAGAAGTCTGCCACAAGTGTTTTGAGGTCTGCTTTCCCAATGGTTGCTTGGAGATACCGCCCCCGCGCTCCCCCAGGAGATGAGGACTTAACATCCTGCAGGGTAAACTTTGGCAGGTGAGAGATGGAAGTGATGAACAAATTCTTCTCTCTTCCTCCCCCCATGGACTGTTTCAAGACATCTGTTAGTTTATTCAGCCCCTCTGAAGACCTCCCATAAGATGGAGAATCAGCTGTGCTTCTGAACGGCTCAGTACTGTTCTTATAATATTTGTTCTCTCTCCTTCCCGTGATCGCTCTCCCTGATGAAGTGTTAGCACAAATGCATTGTCCTTCATTCTGATTTCTAGACAACCTGGGCTAAGATAGGTTTATACCAGAATATCTTTTTTTTTAAATTAAAAAATTTGTAAAATTTTTACCTAGACTACTCATTTTCTTATTTTTACTATATTATTTTTAAGAGTAATATACATGCAGAGCAGAAGACTTGAAAAATGCAGAAAAACAAAAGGAACTCATAATCTCATTACCTAATGATAAAGACTTTGCACATCTTGGAGAATTTACTTCCAGTGTTTACTCTTTACATCAGGGGAGTTTGTTTCCTAAATAGTCTTTCCCCGAAGCAGCCAGACCTATTATTTTCAGACTATTTCTCATGCCTGACAGCGGATCCTTTCGCAGATTTTTATGTGGGCAGCTTAAATTGGAATAAGATAAATTCATAAGGTAAGTGTATTCTCAGAAATTAGTGGAAATTCCTAAAGTATCTAACATGCTTTAAAAAATGCTCTAGTCATTGGTAGATTTTCTGAACACACGTAAACTAGTCTCCTTTTCCCTTCACATGCAGTGGCACTAATAATAATCTCTCACAAGGATGCTCAGAGAACAAGAAGACAGGGAGGAGGGCTGAGGATGCATCACTATAAATAAGAATAGTCATGAGATTCAGCAGAGAGATGCTAGGCAGTTAAAGTGGTGATACCAAAATGAAGAGCATTCATGTTGGTTTATTGGAACTTACCCTAGCGTTTTGGGAGACTGACGTCGTTATTAATAGCAGACTTTGTGATCAGCCGATCCTAACATTTCTCTTTATAAGTTGTGTGATGCTTGGGTATTACTTAACCTTTTTAAGTCCCAGCTTTCTTATCTGAAGCATGAGAATAATAATAGGTATCTTGCAGAATTGTTCATTTATTCCACCAGTATTTGCTCAATACCAGCTATTCAATGAATATTTATTCAATACTGTGCTAGTCTTTGGGGTGCAGTGGCGACTAAGAGGAAGCCTCAGTTCTCTTGGAACCTGCACTGACAGCTCAGTAAATGGTAATTAGTCTCATAATCACCACTATCACCATGACTACCAGCACCTCGTCATCGAAATTTCCTCTATGTTGACTGATTTTGAAACATTGGTTAGCTCAGAGCAGTGCACTTTTTAAATTAAACTTTTTATTTTGAGATCATTATAGATTCACATGCATTTGTAAGAACTAATACAGAAAGATCTTGTGTACCCTTTACCAGTGTCCCCAAAGGTAACATCTTATAAAGCTAGAGTACAATGTCACACCAGGATTTTGACATTGGTTCAATCTACCAATCTCATTCAGATTTCCCCAGTTTTAACTGTGTTTTGCATATATATGTGTGTGTGTATTCAGTTCTATGCAATTTTCTCGTATCTTCACCACCACACTCAAGACACATATCCACAAGGATTCCTCATGTTGACTTTTTATAACCTTGTCTACCTCCTACCCACCATGTGGTTCCTAAACTCTGGCAACAACTAATCTGTTCTTCATTTCTATAATTTTGTCATTTCAAGAATGTTATATAAATGAAGCCATAGAATTTGTAACCACTGGGGACTGGCATTTCTTGCTCACAATAATTCTCCGGAAGTTCTCTGGAAACTCATCCAAGCTATTGCCTGTATCGATAGTTCATATCTTTTTATCCTTGAGTAAATTTCCATGGTACAGATGTACCTGGTTGTTTAACCACTCGCTGGTGAAGGGCATTTAGTTGTTTCCGGTTTTGACTACTGTGAATGAAGTCTTTATGAACATTCTTGTGCAGGTTTTTGTATGAACAGAGTTTCATTTCAAATTTGTCCTCTTTTCCATCAAAAAATTGATATTTGGTGGTGGTGGGTTGTGTCTGGAGACAGAAATGAGTTTATCTTTCAATTCCAGTAGCTTAATTAGAATGTATCTCACTGTGGATGATTCTGGTTGAGTTTCCCAGGTACATACTGACCCCATTCAATATATAGACTCAAGTGTCTTTTTATCTCATCACAGATTTCTTAAGATAGTATTTGCTCTGATCTATTGATTTAGTTTCCTTCTTCAGAAACTTCAGTTGTACGCTGTTGGATTTTTCTTTGCCTATTTTCTACATCTACCTTTATAAACAATCTTTTTCTTTATTTCTGTTTAATTTCCTCCTTTATAACCTCAATCTCCCTTGTTATGCTTTCTGTGACGTCTAATTTTTCTTGTGTAACTTCTAGCTTAGGCTTAGTTCATAAAATATTATGTTTTAATTTTTTCCTGAGCTCGCTCGACTCTTATTTGACACATCCCTCTTGTGGTACTGTCTAATTTTCGAACTTACATATGTCATATTTATGTCATGTTTCTGTAACTTATTACAGTTTTAAAAATTATTGTTAGTTCATTTTCCATTAGGAAACATTTCTCAATCTGCTTTGTGGCCATGTTTTTCTGGTATGCCTCTTTATCTGCCAATGCAGTATTTAGTTCATTTTTTCTCATTTTCCTTAAAATATCTTCATATTTGATTTACATTTCTTTTCTAATGTTTATACTTATATAAGATGGGTTTTCTTATAATTTGAAAGCAATATTGTCATGCAAGGAGTAGGGGCTAGACCAAGGTGCCTTCTGTCTTGAAGGCTCCCTCCCTATTGTCACTTCAAAGTACTTCGTTCCATGGATTCACCTCCACAGTTATAAGATCTTATTCCTTTGTACCTTCTTTATATCCAGTGCTCGGACCTGATCAATTCATTCTACTACTAGAGGATTTTTACTCAGGGTAGGAGAGAGTTTTTCCTCCTAGAATAGAGTTTTTGGGTTTTTTTGTTTTGGGGTTTTTTTTAAAATTAATTAATTAATTAATATTTGGCTGCATTGGGTCTTCGTTGTTGCACGCAGGCTTTCTCTAGTTGTGGCGAGCAGCGGCTACTCTTCTTTGCGGTGCACGGGCTTCTCATTGCGGTGGCTTCTCTTGTTGCGGAGCACGGGCTCTAGGCACGGGGGCTCAGTAGTTGTGGCTCGTGGGCTCTAGAGCGCAGGCTCAGTAGTTGTGGCGCACAGGCTTAGTTGCTCCGTGGCATGTGGGATCTTCCGGGACCAGGGCTCGAACCCGTGTCCCCTGCATTGGCAGGCAGATTCTTAACCACTGCACCACCAGGGAAGTCCCTAGGAGAGAGTTTTTATGGAGTATTTCTGGGGTCCTTGAAGGGTCCTCTCTCGTGAGGGTGAGCTTTTGTTGCAAGGTCTATGTTCTAAGGCTCTCAGCAGTGGCTCTAAGGCTCATTCTAAAGCTGAGATTCTTGCCAAACTTGACTGTGTCAGCTCTCCCCAGATCTGCAGCCAGTGACATTAACTATGGTGGAGTATTTATACCCTGAAGATCAGCAAACACTACAGGTCAAGTTGGTTTCTGAGTTTTGTTGTTTATTTGTTTTGGTGGTTTTTAAATGTTTTTGAGAGCTAACTTACGAGCACACCACCGGCTCCTAAACCATCAGAACTCCCTCTCATCCTCCCTTAGATCCTCACACATTTCCTAACCTATAAAGATTGTGAGTAGGTTTCGTGGATAGTGGTGGTTTCGTCCTACCCAGACCACCAGAGCAGAGCAAACCGTGTCACCTAATTTTATTGAAAATATTGTCGGAGGGTTGTTTAAATGTTGCTCTCCTATTGCGATGGGGATTTGAAAATATTTATAATGGTCTTGCCCTGATAAGCTTATTTACTCTGAGCGTAAATATTAAATAAGACAGAGACAATACAGCGCTAGGCCAACATAAATGTTAGCCTAGAGTAGTAGATTTTAGAGTTAACCCACCTCGGGCTCAGTTATAATCTCTTCTATTTACTTGCTTTGTGACCCTGAAAAAATTACGTAACTTCTCTGAGCCTCAGTTCCTTCTTTTATAAAAGAGTGCAATGCGTAAGATTGATGTGGAGAATAAGTAAGAATGTACCTGGCACATAGCTCTAGAAAAGAAGAAATTTATGTCCCTTCCCTTCTCCTGGCTTTAAGCCAAAGCAATAAGTTATGGAATTTCAGGCACCAGTGAACCAGGAGTAATATGTATGGAGGACATGAGGAAAAGAGAATACAATGTTCTGGCATTCCTGAATTACGCGCGGAGGGAACACCTCTTTTGCCCCACTTCCCCTTTTAATGAGTGTTAAAGTCTCCAATGAAAATTACACATCTGTTCAAGTAGCCTTTAAGTTCTATCAGTTTTTGCTTTGTGTATTTTGAAGCTCTGTTGTTAGATGCATGTTCATTTATTGTTGCGTGTGAGCTATGACTTGAAATATAAGATGCGATTTAAAATATGCCAAAGCCAGGAAGAACATTCCAGGAAATAGGACTAAGTATTGCAAAGGCACCAGTGCATAGCATGACATGGTCAGTGTATAAATGGCAAGCACCATATTGATAGAGTAGAAGATGGGTGGCAGAGATCACCAAATGAGCCAGAAAATTCACTATATTTCATTTTGCCAACTTTTGACCTGAATTCACCACAGTGAAGCTGAGTGAATTATCTGGACCATTTACTCTATGAAAACAATTGGTTTGGATGGTTTAGCCTCCAAAGTGTGTCATATGGGCGGTAGAGCATGATTTTGGAACCAGTCTACCTGAGTGCAATTTCTTATTTCAACATTCACTAGCTGAGTGGACTGGAGCAAGTCCTCTGATGCTTTTTCTACCTCATTTTCTCATCTGTAACAACAGAGCTTCAAAATACACAAAATTTTCTTACATTATAGTAACAATATCCACTTTAGAGGTTTATTGTAAGGATCAGGTGCAAGATGCTTCGAATGGTGTCTGGAAAATGGTAATCACTCAACAAATGACATTTATGTATTTCAAAAGCAACTGTCTCAATTAATGGAATGAACCAGGGAGAATAGGATCCCTGTTTTAGTTTCCTGGGGCTGCCAAAACTAAGTGCCACAAACTGGGTGGCTTTAAACAACAGAAATTTATTCTCCCATAGCTCTGGAAGCTACAACTGTGTGATCAAGGTGTTGGCAGGGTCATGCCCTCTCTGAAGGCTCTAAAGGAGAATCCTGCCTTGCCGCCCGAGCTTCCGCTGGTTGCTGGCAATTCTCGGGGCTCCTTGGCTTGGGATAGCATAACTCCAATCTCAACCTTTGTCTTCATGCGGTCTTTTCTCCTCCAAGCCTTTGTTTCCAAATGCCGCCCTTCTTATAAGGATGGCAGTCATTGAGCCACCCTAATCCAGCAGGATCTCATCTTAACCTGGGTACATCTGTGAATACCCTACTGCAAAATAAGGTCACGTGTACAGATTCTGGGTGATACACGTTTCAGGGAGACATTATTTAACACAGGGTAGATCTCAACTTGTCCACATCTCTTGACCACTTGCTCTAGGTAGCCAAGTTTCTGTTTTTCTATAACCCCTTTGCACAAAATATTTCCAAACTTCCTTGCTTACTTTTTGACATTTAACAATCAAATATACTCCGCCCCCTCGCCCGTCACGCACTGCTCGTTCGTGGGGAACCTGGTGCTAAACCATTCGTAGATGACCTGCTTCTGGGTCGGGGTTTCGTACGTAGCAGAGCAGCTCCCTCGCTGTGATCTATTGAAAGTCAGCCCTCGACACAAGGGTTTGTAAAAAAAAAAAAAAAAAATCAAATATACTAATTCCAATTGTACTTTTTTGGTAGACTTAGGCCGTTAACCGTCTGTCACAAAGACGTGTGACGGGGTTTGAAGTGTTGCTGCATTCTCTGATACTTGGGTTGGCAGTTTAGAGTTTACCTGTTTTCTTTCTCTTTATTGTTACTATCTGTCACTTCTCGCTGATGTTAGCGTTTATGTTTGTGTAAGCCCTCTTTCACTTCTACTTCTGTGAGTTGGAAAGCCAGAACTCCAAGTTTGCTGTAAGTGTAGAATTTAGCCTTACAGTCTTGATAACAGACCAAGGGGCTTCTCTTGAAATTATATTGCATGCAGTGCACACAGAAGTAAGCCAATATTCTAAAAGTTTACTGTCTTTGAACTTGTTGAGAAAGCTTGAACATAATGAGACAATATCATAGCTTATTTGGATAGGGATATAAACAATTCTGGGTATTGATATTGATTTCCTATTCCTAGGGATCAGCTAATAGCAATTCAGCCCTAGCTAAGGGCATGGTCCACGTCCCAGCCACCCAGAGCGCCTGACATTTTTGTGCTGTCCCTGGGCTGCTGGCTCTTCTTTTCTGCAGCAAATTCTTCCTTTTTCTTTAAGGCTCGTATCAGTAATCACAGCTCTATGTACTTGTTCAAATCAAGGCCTTGAAGCATACAAGTTTTATTAATTGATTTCTTTAGAGCAATTTGCTTCCCTCCAATATACTCTACAAAATGTGGGCTGCCTGCTTTGCAGGTTAACAGGAATGGCTACGCAATGCTCTGTCTGTCCATCTGTCTCTCTGTCCTTCTCTCTTTAACCCAAGCACTGTCTTTCCAATGCCTGAAATCTCCATCCCATCACGAGGCCCCTCTTCTGCTTTCCCGATTCCCACTTATGCACTTGCCATACAGTTGGATGGTAGATGAGTGAGGCTTTGCTGCTTTTATTTAGTCTGATAACGCGTAGAAGCTTAAGTGTCAATGGAATGTACAGTTCTTATATTACTGAGCCTTGGATTCTCAAGTCCATTAACCTCCGGCCCCTTTTATGCCAGGATTCAACAAAGGAGAATTCAAAAGTTTCACTCCGGAGTAGGAGGAAATTGACTGTGTAAATGCAGTTCTTCTAGGCGTTAAAACGAAGGCTCATCATCAAAATATCTACAAACAATAAACGCTGGAGAGGGTGTGGTGAAAAGGGAACCCTGTTGCACTGTTGGTGGGAATGTAAATTGATACAGTCACTATGGAGAGCAGTACGGAGGTTCCTTAAAAAACTACAAATAGAACTACCATACGACCCAGCAATCCCACTACTGGGCATATACCCTGAGAAAAGCATAATTCAAAAAGAGTCACGTACCACAATGTTCATTGCAGCTCTATTTACAATAGCCAGGACATGGAAGCCACCTAAGTGTCCATCGACAGATGAATGGCTAAAGAAGATGTGGCACATAGATACAATGGAATATGACTCAGCCATAAACAGAAACGAAATTGAGTTATTTGTAGTGAGGTGGATGGACCTAGAGTCTGTCATACAGAGTGAAGTAAGTCAGAAAGAGAAAAACAAATACCGTGTGCTAACACATATGTATGGAATCTAAACAAAAAAGAAAAAGGTTCTGAAAAACCTAGGGGCAGGACAGGAATAAAGACACAGATGTAGAGAATGGACTTGAGGACACGGAGAGTGGGAGGGGTAAGCTGGGACGAAGTGAGAGAGTGGCATGGACATATATACACTACCAAATGTAAAATAGATAGCTAGTGGGAAGCAGTCGCATAGCACAGGGAGATCAGCTCGGTGCTTTGGGACCACCTAGAGGAGTGGGATAGGGAGGGAGGGAGGCAGACGCAAGAGGAAGGAGATATGGGGATGTATGTTTACGTATAGCTGTTTCACTGTGTTGTAAAGCAGAAACTAACACACCATTGTAAAGCAATTATACTCCAATAAAGATGTTAAAAAAACCCAAAACAAACGAAGGCTCAGACGCTGACTGACCCCATTGTGTCCTGCAGTCATTTCTTCTGAGAAGAAATGTTTTCATTGAGCGTATATTTAGGCACTTTGCCGTTAAATCCAGTTTTGCAGGTGTAGGTCTAGCTCTGGGTAAAACTATGATCATGGCCAAGTTTTACTTTGCTGCCAGCACAGCTCGCCTCTGATTCCTCCACCTATTTGCCGGTCTCTTCTCTGCCCTGGGACCCCCACTGGCTCTCGCTCCCTTAGCCAGCACCTCCTGCTCCATATCCCCCCATTTCTCAGAGCATAGGGCTGGCCTGGGTTCTGTTCCCTCAGGTCTGAGCTGGACACTGACACAACACAGGATCCAGGAAACTTCAAGCTGAAAGAAGTCTAGAGATAGCTTAGGTGGGTTAATTTTAGTTAAGCGCAGGATAGGGGACGGACAAGCGTATCTCATTTTATTGTGCTTCACTGTGTTGTGCTTTGCATATATTGGTTTTTTTTCCTTTTTTTACAATTGAAGGTTTGTGGCAACCCCTCACTAAGCAAGTCTATCGGCACCATTTTCCCAACAGCATTTGCTCACGTCATGTCCCTGTGTCACGTTTTGGTAATTCTCGAAATATTTCAAATGTTTCATTATTAATATTTGTTATTGTAATCTGTGATTGGTGATCTTTGATGTTGCTACTGCAAAAAGATTATACCTTGCTAAAGGCTCAGATGATGGTTAGCACTTTTTAGCTGTACAGTATTCTTTAGTTAAGGGAGTGCATTGTTTCTTTTAGACATAATGCTACTGCACAATTAATAGACTGGAACGTAGTGTAAACATAACTTTTATATGTACTTGGAAACCAAAAGAATTTGTGTGACCTCTTTTATTGCAATATTCACTTTACTGCAGTGGTCTGGAATCGAACCCACAGTATCTCTGAAGTATGCCTGTGTGTGTGTGTGTATAATACACACACACTCACACATACACACAGATGCAATATAGGTATAAAGTAGCACAGGGGTGCTATGGGAGGAGTCCTCCCAATTACTCCTTATCAAAGGTTTACTCCCTCAAAAGACCTGTCCAGTAAATGATGCACAGCTGAAATTATCTCTTTGGTTCAATGAGCCAAACCCAAGATATTATGCCAGCCAGGAGGGATTAGTGAACCATTATCTTCCTGAGGAATTTTTGCTGTGAGGGTTGACTCATTGTTTACAAGGCCACAGTTTCTATAAAATCTTGGAATTCAGAATTTTTTTGTAATTAGAATTTTTATTCTGAAATAATGAGATAATCCCATGCATTTGAAAGAAATGCATGTAGTACTTTAAATTCAGGTAATCATTTCATAGTGCCTTACACACTGTGGGGTATGTTCAATGTATAATACTTGATGGATAGATTGATAAAATAACTATCATTGGAGCCTTACAAATGGTCTCTTGAGGGAAGTAGGTTTGAAAATTACTAGGCCCAGGGATAGGATGTCAATTTCCTGGGTTATTCAATGGCTTTGTGTTTGTTTCTTATGCATTTCTCATTTTTAGGGTATTCTTATTTAGTTTTTACACATACAATATGCACTTGGTCGCATTATGTCTTGCTGTTGTTAATTAGTGAGCATGAGGAAATCTGATTTGAGAAATGCTAGTACTTTCCTCACTGACCTGGTCAAGAGTGAGGGGTGAGCAGAGGGGTGCAGGGGCTGCGTGGAGCTGAGGGCTGGACGGCTGCACTTTCCTGAGGTTTTGAGGCGTCTCTGGTCCTGGATGCCCCGTGGCTCCCGGAGACCGTTCCCCCAACACGGAAGGAACGGCACTTCTTTAGACCAAACGCACGCACAGTGAATTCTATATCATTCTTTCGTCTCCCTCTAGAACCCTGGCAGGGAAAAATGCTGCCTCAGGTTTGCAGTGCTGCAATGTACAGTGGCCCACTCTCTGGGAAGCATAAATATTTGGAATTTGAAGTGGATTGGGAAATTAAAAAAAAAACAAACTTAAAAAACGAACTAAAGTTTGGGAACAAGTTAGCCAAGCCCTGGATTCCTTGAAATGCATCTGATATGCATTGCATTAAAGCTGACTTTTGGTAAGAGTTTCTCTAGAACCAAGAAATCGGATGTGAAATCAAGATCTTCTGATTGTACAGCAAAATTGCTTTTGTTTCTTTAAATCACATCCTCGGGCTTCCCTGGTGGCGCAGTGGTTGAGAGTCCGCCTGTCGATGCAGGGGACACAGGTTCGTGCCCCGGTGTCGGAGGATCTCACATGCTGTGGAGCGGCTGGGCCCATGAGCCATGGCCGCTGAGCCTGTGCGTCCGGAGCCTGTGCTCCGCAACGAGAGAGGCCACAACAGTGAGAGGCCCGTGTACCGCAAAAAAAAAAAAAAAAAATTCTGGTGAGCAGAATTCTTTATGTTTGCCCTTGCATAATGCTCATCTTTACAGAACAACCAAACCCCTGTTTTTGTTTTTGTTTTTTCCTTAGACCCATGAGGGCTTTTTCTGCTGAAACTGATGAGGACTGGAGTGTTTCTGGGGACAGGAGCCGGGAGAGTGCTGAAGCCCCCAGAGCTGGCACAGAATTCAGGCTCCTCTATTTTCCTCCTTGTTTAGAGATGGCTCATGCGGTCTGTTGGATTCTGGCCCAGACATATTAATTAAAGCCAACAAAGACATGAAGAAGTTCACATTTCCCTAACACACAGAGAGGAAATTTGGGGTCATAACTGAAAGTCACAGAACCAGTGGAATCCGTAGCTCTTAGGGCTGGGAGAATGCTTACTGGACTCAACAAAAGGACTAACTCCATGAGAGAAAGGACAACAGAAAAGAGAGGAAGGGTCTTGTGCTTTAATGGCTAAATGGTTTAATTAGAATCTCTCATTAAAATTAACCACATCTCCCAGACTTTAGCTCGCAAGAATATTTGCAAATTGCAAATGGTACACCAGGCTAGGCAAAAATGATCCATGATGTTCAGACTTGGAATTAGTGTAAAAAGCAGAGACTAACCTCACAAGGGTTGAATCTCTTAGACATGGTTAAGATGATACCCGTTTCTTTTTATTCATTCTTAAAGACTAAATGTGTCTGAAACTGGTATTACTTTTTCCCATCTTCCATTCATTCTGTACCAGAAGCTTCTGTTTGCTATTTCTTTAAAGTTTTAGTGTCATTACCTTGGGTCCAGGCACTCGTCAATCAGATAAGGGAACCGTCAGGGTCACTCCCAGCCACTTGAGCTAACACACTGAATCAAGAACACTTGGATCTCTGTTTTAATCTATATAACATAACACACATTTTAATGTATTGTTATTAAAAAATTCCATCCAGTTCAATATTGTACTCCTTCCGCTATGATCCAACACCCTTATTGGATTCCCACACATGTCCCCCCAATTTTTATTGATATAAATTGGTAAAATCTTACAGTTTGTCTGGTGTGCATTGCAACCTCATAGGTCATATTTTGTATCTGTTGGGACTTGCTGGAATTTGAGTCTGGTCTAGAATCAATGAGTTCACCCTGCAGAGGGTCACCAGTCTTTTGTAAGGCCTTGGAAGAGACCACTGCATGATCTTCTGGCATAAGGACAATCACTTCCTTAGACATGGGAGAAAGAATTTCTTCTACTGGCATGGAAGACTTGACAGAATCTGGGAACTCAAGGTCCCCAGCCATACTGACTATGCCTATATGTCTCCTTCTCAAATTTTAGGGTCCCACTCCTTTCCAATCATTGCCTTAACTTTAGCAAAACAGATAAGATTGGGAATTCAATTGAATTGGACTTTGGGCTTGGTTTCCAGAAATCTTGGCCTTGCAACTACAGAAAAAAGTTATTTGTTTTTAGGGCAATCATAGAATATTTCTCATCCTTTACCCAGACATTCAGCTGGGGATTTAAAGCCCTGAGCTCATCATTTTCTTTCCCCAACTTCTTCATTGTCTATAAAGTGATTTTTATTGAAGAAACTACTTAGTCACCCAAAGTCTTGCTTTCTATGGACATTTGATTGCAGGTAATAATTAAAGTAATTTTTGCCACTGCATCTCATGGACTACCATTATTGGTTATTATTAATAATTCTGGATCATTAATACCTTTAAATTGAATCAGATCAGAGGACTAATTTCAGATAGCCTAGAACTGGACCCGAGAACACATTCTCTAGAACCATTTCTGGTACTAATTTCCGCATAATCTGGATTCAGTTAGAGAAGCAGGACCACTGTAAGTGATGCAGAATACTGGATTTGTTTTAGGAATTAGAGCTTCCCCAAGCTGCTGGAGAGAGTCCACGCAAGGCTGTTGCCCCTGCATCTAGTGATGAGCCTGAAGTCTTCACGGGTTACCTAGGGAACCTGGGTTACCAACAGTGAGTCAGGAAAGCTAGACAGGAAATGGGATCAGCACAGGCGGATTGTGACCCATGAGAACAAGCCAGAATCTCTGTATCTCTACTGTGCACAGCCCTGCTAGCACAGGTAACCTGCTGGAGAAGCCGGTGGTCTTCACCATGGAGCCGTGCCTGGCCCGGGACTCAGAGAAGGTGAGCAGAGAGGTCTGTGGGGAAATGGACAAGCACGAGGCTGGCTACTGCCCCCTGCACCAGGCGTGCCAGTGACGACACGCGTGAGCTGACTTGACGCCTGGGCCCTGCACCTGACCTTCAGAGCCTGAAAATATGGCACAGGATTCATTTTTGGCTTCCAGATATCATGCAAATTTCTCTTGTGGTCAAACCCACCCCAGAAACATGCGGGGAAGAGGATGCTGGGAAAGCCATTCCAGCCTAGCTAAGCTGACACGGTACAGTCACTCAAGCAACAAATGGTCAGTATTCCCTGTGGTCATGGAGCTTACATTCTAGTAAGAAAATAGATTTAAACATAAATATATATACATAGATAGTATAAATATGTGTGTGCATTATTTATTACAATCTTCTGAGAAAAGTACTTTATTATCTCCATTTTACAGATGAAGAAACTAAGGTAGAAATAGGTTAAGTGTTTTTCGCTGGTTCCCACAGCTAGTAAGTGCCAAACCCAAGCTCCTGAGGAGCCCACAGCATTAACTGCTCCTCTGCTTTGTTTATTTTGCCTAAAGCCTTCCCCAAACACTCACCTCAAACTGAACACTCTTTCGGGTGATATCACAGATTTTAGCAGTTCATGGCACTCACATTCTTTTAACTGTCATTCTTATTGATAATTATCTCCTCCAGTTGAATATAAAACTCTCTGATAGCTGATACGCATTTTCTTTTGGCAGGCTTGCCTCCACTGCTAATAGTGAGCTGGCCCCTTGGAACCTCTCGTTGTACTGACTTAACGCCTCCGTCAGAGCAAGGTGTGTGGACCTGGGGCCCAAGCATCACTCAGTTGGAAAGAAAGCTTTTCTAAATTGCTTGTGTCCTTTCTTGGAAATGTGCTGAAGCAAAGAGAAGGCCGTCAGGGTGCCTTCAAAGATCCCCCAGGGGAATGGTCTCATTATCATGGTCTCATGATAATCACATAATCCAGACAAGTCAGGGCAGGGGAACAGTCAGGGAAGAAAGAGGGGTCAGAGCTGGAGCTGGTCAGATGGTGCCCAGCGTTTACATCTGCTCTGAAGAAGGATCATTGCAAAGGATTATTACACAGATTCCTGTAGCTCATTCAGCCGATGGAAGAGACAAAAACTCCAGGTCTAAATCCTGCGTTTTCCTTTATCCCCAGAATGAAAAGGACCTTTGTTGTCTCTCATTTAGATTTATTTAACATTCAGCCCAAAGAAAACGGAAGGGGGGGGGTTTGACCTGGAGGGGAAAGAGGCCGCCACCCATCTCCCATCATTTTGGCTTTAACTGTTATAGGCTCCCATGAAAATGCTGGAAAGGGATTTGTTTTGTGGTTGGGTTTCCTTTTTTTAAAAAAAAGAATCATGACTAGATCTGCAGTATTTCCTCAAATATGTGAGGGGAAGGGAGCGGTGACTTCCTAAAGGAAAGTATTTATATTTTTAGACTGAAATGTGCTTTGACAAAGCTTGTCTCAAAAAATACATAAAAAAGAGAGTTCTGAACAAAGGAAAATACCTCTTAAACCATAGTTAAGGCAGTTTGGCTTATAAAATATATTTTAATGTCATGAGGGAGAGAGATGAGGAATTTTGTTTTATTTTCAAGGATGACCAAAAAAGAAAAAAAAAATGCTTCTGGATTTTAGACTCTCTGCCTTGATTCCACTTTTCTTCTGAACTTCCTTGCTTTAGGCTCACACATCAACGGGATCCAGGAGAGAGAGCCCTTTGGGATGATAGGATCGGGATTGCATCCACACTGTGAATAATGAACTGGGGATGAGGGAGTGGGGTGGGGGGAGAAGAGGGAAAGATGCTCCTATGAGGACACAACCCACTCTGCTTTGTCATGAGCTTACGGTGTATTACGGGTCAAGGGAGTGCTGGAGGTCACCCAGTCTGGTGTTTCTGGCCTCGCAGACCATGTGCACCAGGGCGTGGGGCGCAGGAATCCACGTGCTTAATATGCAGCCCAGGAGGGTCAGCCCCGTCCCCAGCTGGTGCAATGGCCTTACTTCCCAAAGGAGCGGTGGGTGGTGCAGAGATGGGACAGAGCTCAGAACAGCAGCCGGTTTAAAGCAGAACCCACTTTGAGACACGTGGCTTAAGCAGGGACACTTCTGTGCCAACCTGGGTGTAGACAGTTGAACCTGGCCTCTGTGATATGCTTTCTGGGCTCCGGGAAGACATCCCCCTCGCCACCCCCCCTTCCTCTCTTACGTGCCCATCCTGAAATCCATGAAGTAAGTCACAAAACCTTTCCGCCACAGTGGGAGATAAACCGTGAATGCTCTTTGAAAAGGTGAGAAGGTAGCATAAACATGTTGACAGTGAAGGCAACATGGAAATGGGAGGCTGTCCATTTCTGAGCAGATGGTCACATGGGAGGAAGAGAGGGTGTGAAAATACACAGGACCCGAAAGGGAGCCTTGAACAAAGGGAAGGCCAAAGATCACAGATTAAAGGTTGGCTAGAAGATTAAATGTTTTCAAATTTTGCATTATCAAAGTTTGCAAACATTCAGGAAAATTAAAAGGACAGTATACTGATTACCTAGACAATGACCATTTATGTTAAAAAAGTTTTTTAACGTACCTCCACATTTGCATCAGCTACCTGTATGTATATCTGTGTGTGTGTGTGCGTGTGTGTGTGTGTGTGTGTGTAGTCAGAGACGAACGTTTCCTTAAGAATACAGAGTGCAAGACAGGGAAAAATGACAAGGTGCACTGCAGAGAGGTTGTCGAATTTACTTCAGGTCACAGAAGTCAGAGAAGAGGGGCTACACCCAAGATTTCAGACTCTGCTCCTTCCACTGGGCAATGTATCCTATTAGTAATTGTGACTATTCACCCTTCACCCTTGGATCATACTTCCGAGTGTTCAAGTTGCTTTCACATAATGCATATTATTTTCAGTGTCGTTCTACCCAGTGTGAAGGAAAGAAGAAAATCACAGGGAAAGGGAGAAGACATCCGGTATCTGCTATCATCTTGAAAGCAGAGTATCTTCCAGGAGTTAAGCTCAAAAGGTGAGGCGTGAAAAAAAAAAAAAGAAAGATGAGGTGTGGCCTTTCTCATGCTGATGTTTAAGGTTCTTTTGAAATTTTGAACAGGAAAAGCTGGAAAAATTAATTTGCGGCTCTCATCTGCTAAGGCAGGGCCATACCACTTCACAGGGAAACCAAAGAGGCAGTTCTATCCAGAACCTGCATTTCCCATTCTGCACACGGCTGCTAGAATCTTGAGGAATACTTACCTGCTTACGCTCCCTGCTTTAGCCGCCTCCTCTAGGCTACCCCCATGCTGTTCCCTCTTCCCAAAATACCTTTCTTCCCATCTTTTCAGCTGGGTTATGTGCCCCTCACCCCACCCACTGCTTACTCCTCTGGTTGCATTTTTACTCTGGTTGTAATTTCCTGTTCATTTATGTGTTTCCTCTGCTGGACCACAGACTTCACAAGGACTGAAGTTGTGTCTTAATTGCTTTTACAGTCTCAGTGCTAAACTCAATCCCTGCCAGTAGCAGACATGCAGTAAGATTTGTTGAATGAAACCATGAACTCACAAAGATTTGAACTTTAACTTGGTGTAGTAAGATTTCAAAGCAAGGGGAATAAAGTGTAGCAGGCTTTTTTTTAAATTTTATTTTGTGGTTTGTTTTCAAGTGCGAGAGGCAAGTGAGGGCTTTGGCAAGTGTCTGAAGAAGGGAGGAAACAGACTTCAGTGCAATTAAGACAGAGGCTTAAGCAGGTTGGACGGTAGGTCCAAGAGAATACTTGCAGAGCTAATGACCCAGTCTTGGGGGCAGAAAATATGGAGGTTTTCAAACAAAGAGTTTCTTGAGCTCTGTGCTATAGTCAGCTTGGATGGAGGGTATAAGAGAGTAGGTGGATGAAAGCACCAGGGGCGAGAGGAGAATCTGGGCGTGGCCACAGCACTGCCCGGGGAGCCACTGCCTTGCTGGGTTTTAACAAAGGGCAAATGGGATTCGTTCAAAATAAGCTAAAACTCTATGGATAGCCTGAGCAGGACCTTTCCAGTTTCCAAAGGAAGAGACTTAAGTTTCCAAAAAAATTTTTTTAATGTATATTTTAATTAAGAATGTACATAACATAAAATTCACCATTTTAAGCAATTTAAAAGTATATAGCTCAGTGGCTTTAGTACATTCACATTGTTGTGCAAGCACCATGGCCATCCGCCCTCAGAACTTTTTCATCTTCCAAAACTCTGTACACATTGAACAATCACCACCATTCTGTTTTCGGTCTCTGTGAATAGGTTCTATGTTAGGTTAGCAGTATTATAATGGTCGCATTAAAGGAGCTGATGTATAACTATATTGTGGTCGACAAGGTCAGCACTAAAATGATTAGAAAAATGTAGGTATGTTTGTAATAAATAAGGATTTTTTTTTAGGTCAAAATAATCAGTTCTCTTCTCCAAAAGAAGATTCCTATTAGGTGAATGTTTTGGTAACTCTGAACATGGGCAGCAACTCATTTCTGCTCAGTCCGGTCGGAGAATATTGATTTGAGGATTTTACAACACTAATGTGTGAGTGTGTGGCAATTTTTGTTTTGGCTCTTCTGGCCACTGTCTAGACTGGGCTTCTTGCTCCTTCCTTTATATGATCCAAGGAAGGTCTTTCCAGAGCCAGTTTCTTTTGTAATGACACGTACTTGAGACTCTCCTGGTCCTTTGTCTGTCTTGTGGTTGTGTGTTATGGACTGACTTTCCCCAAAGAGCATTTTGCAGTTACAGAACACCATCCATCCCCAGTTAAGACAATTATTTAGTCATTTCCTTTAGAATCAGGTCCAAATTCCACTACCTGGTTTTCAAGAAGGTCTGTAGTATAGCATCCAATGCAATTCCCGGTCTTGAGTTACATTTTGGAAAACATTAGCCAAGACCTGTAAACTGCCAGGTGCTGGTGGATGGTGGGTGGGTTAATATAGGTCGTAGAGATGCAGAGAAGATGCACGACTCTCCAAGATGAACTGGTTTCACCTCCTCACCGATCCAGCTGCAAGCTGTTGTTCTTTTTTTTTTTTTTTAAATAAATTTATTTATTTATGGCTGTGTTGGGTCTTGGTTTCCGTGCAAGGGCTTTCTCAAGTTGTGGCGAGCGGGGGCCACTCTTCATCGCGGTGCGTGGGCCTCTCACTTTCGCGGCCTCTCCCGTTGCGGAGCACAGGCTCCAGACGCGCAGGCTCAGCGGCCATGGCTCACGGGCCCAGTTGCTCCGCGGCATGTGGGATCCTCCCAGACCAGGGCTCGAACCCGTGTCCCCTGCATTGGCAGGCAGAGTCCCAACCACTGTGCCACCAGGGAAGCCCAAAGATGTGTTCTTGTCACGTTTCTTTCACCAGAAATATCTTGCCCTGTCCATGCAAGGCTACCCATGTTCCTTATGACCTAGCAAACATTCCTTTTCATCACAAAACTTTCTCTGACCATTTCAGTCCTCACTGATCTCTTGTTCTGAAATTTCAAAGCAACCATACTCTCTTCCATATAATTAGGCAAGGTAATATCATCATCTTTTTTTTTTTTTTTTTTTTCGGTACGCGGGCCTCTCACTGTTGTGGCCTCTCCCGTTGCAGAGCACAGGCTCCGGATGCGCAGGCTCAGCGGCCATGGCTCACGGGCCCAGCCGCTCCGCCGCACATGGGATCTTCCCGGACCGGGGCACGAACCCGCGTCCCCTGCATCAGCAGGCGGACTCTCAACCACTGCGCCACCAGGGAAGCCCTCATCATCTTTAATGTTTGCTTTATTTCAGATATATTGATCTTCTATCTCCAATATAGTGTAAAGCCCTTTTTCCAACAGTGCTGCACCCTCATTAAATATTTGTTTGGTGAGTGATAATGAAAGACTCCTCCTTAAAATGAACAAATAAACAAACAAGAACAATGCTTTCTCCCCTGTGTAAAAAGAGTATTGATTCTTCTTCTTTACTGAAGTTTAGTGGGATTTGGGGAAGATGTGTTCAGTCAGCTATCTTTGTTCCTAAGTCCAGGTAACTTTTCTAACATCACCATCTCTTAAGTGGTGGAGCCAGTACCCAACCTTAGATATTCTGACTCCAAGTTCAGTGTTCTTTCCAACACAGCAGAGCCCTTTGGTAAGAGAACAGAAATCCAGTTGCCCACAGCCAGTGGTAGTCACTGAGGACATAAATGGGAATCCAGAAAGGATGACATTTTTTCCGGACGGTAGGAATTTGCCAACTGTCCAGTATTCTTCTCAAAGGGATGGAGACATTCAAATATCTATCCTAGAAGATCTGTGACTGGACAAAGGAGGAGAGTAACCAATGGCTTGTCTAGAGATAGAGACAGAGCTGTGAGGTAAGCAGGGCAGCATCTTTTTCAGCATTTCCTAATCCTGGGGCCAACATCTGGCTTCTTCAGAGTCACAGGAGGCCGTGACGTTAGAAGCAGAGACTATGGTGTCTAACCACGTTGATTTGGATCCCAGTGTCTTCTACAAGCTTTGTGACCTTGTGCAAGTAACTCAACCTCTCTGGGCCTCCATTTCCTCATTTGTAGGAGATCTGTGATACGAGAGCCTCCCTGCTCTGAGAAATAAATGAGTAAATATTTGTCAAGTACTTAACATAGTGCCTGGCTCATAATAAATAATAAATAGGTGTTTTCTGAAAAACAAAACAAAGGACACAGTGTTGTTTGTGGATTTTGTTTTTCAGAAATGGCACAATAAGGCATTATGGAATTTGCTTTTTTCATTCAACATGTGTTTTGAGACGCATTCACTATGATACCCAGAGATCTAGTTTTCTATTTATTATGAGTGAGGAAGAACATTAACTTGGGAAAGTGATGCTATATCACTTTCAAAATATAGACATATTTTATAGCACAGGGAGTTCAGCTCAGTGCTTTGTGACCACCTAGAGGGGTGGGATAGGGAGGGTGGGAGGGAGACGCAAGAGGGAGGAGATATGGGGATATGTGTATATGTATAGCTGATTCACTTTGTTATACAGCAGAAACTAACACACCATTGTAAAGCAATGATACTCCAATAAAGATGTTAAAAAAAAAGAAATCGTTTTGGGGAGGATCTCATTTAGCTGCACCTGAATATCAGTGCTTCACTAATACCCTAGCAAATGCATCTTTCTGGATTTTTTTCAATTTTTCAAGGTAAATTTTTTAAGAGTAAATAGTATGATATTATATCATTTAAATGCAATGTTGTGATTCTTTGTTCCTCAACAGCTATTTTAAAGTTTTCCTTTTGCTCATGAGTCCATACTCGGTGATGAATTCCATTTTGTAGAGACTTAAAAAAACAGATTTTTATCAATATAACACAACGACACACACGTATAGGCAAATCTTGACATCACTTAGAACAAACCTACTGTATATATCTTTGAACTTCTTCCCACAGTGACAAGAAATAGGTAAAAATCCTACGTGTTTTCTGTTATGAATAATATTATTTATTTAATTTTAGCTTAGTTTTCCTTTTCTTTTGAGAGTGTGTGTTTAATTATCGAAGTAACACCTACTCATTTTTTGTGCACCCCTTTCCCATCAGTCCCCTCATTTTTAAATATAAAAAACAAATACAGAGCAGGATAAAATAAAATGTTAAACCCTTTATCAATTCTTCCCGGTTCCACTCACCAATGGTAACTCCTATTAACTCATTGGATCTTGGAAAGAAATGGATGGCATTCTCAAAAGGGGTAAGTGAAGAAAGTTTTATGCAGGAGTATTTGCAAAGGAGGGGGCAGCGTTAGGAGAGTCTAACAAGGGGTAGTGAAGCATCCCGGGGGTAGCAGCTGCAGAGAGTCCTGTACTGCTCTCTGAAGCAGCAAGGAGCAAGGGAAGGGAGTGGTCACCAACCCAGCAAGACCTGCCGTTGTAGAAAAGGGCCCTGGAGGGGGGCCGTGGCCTTGGGGAGAGGAACACACTACTGCCCACCCCGAAGCCTGACTGGGAATTGTCGGGGGAATAAATACCCCATTCTCTCTCTCCTCCTGGCCTCCCCTGTCTTGCCAATTTCTGGGCCAGATCTAACTGGAAGTAAGAGGGCAAGTCAGCTGTTGGTGCAGCCCATGGCAGTCAGGCTCCTGGGTGGAGAGCGAGATAGAGGAGGTTGGAGAAGGAGTTTGGGGGAGAAATGGAGACAATCCATCAGCTCGCCTACCCACAGCCTGAGTGACCCCCAGTCTCTGAGAATCTCTCCATGGCCTGTGCATTTGCAGGTTTCCCTGCGTGTCCTTTTAGAGCAGAGGCAACCTCTGTGAAGGATAATCCCTTAAAGAGGAGGGCTGACAGGGTGGATAGGAGCCTGGGGATCTGAGTCTCCCAAATGGCTCAACTCTCTAGCCACAAAAGGGCAGATCTGAGAAACAGATGTTGCCTGCGGGGACATTTTTAATATTTAGAGTCTGACTCATCAAATGCAGGTGGTAATCACTTAGATCCCTGGGCCACCAAGCAAAACTTTGAAAGAGCACTTAGCTTTTAATTAATGCATGATAAAGCATAGAAGCATTTTCCCTTTCTGGGACCACAGTGTTTGGACTGGTCTGACCATATTCAGAACCACGGCATTGTTTTGTTTAGCTGCAATACTTTCCCCAATTCGAACCATGTAGTAATATTAGTACAGGTATTAGGTGATTTGTAAAGATGCTGAATTATACCGAAATCATGACCAAGTAAATTTATTTTTATTTTCAATATATTGTTCTTTAATTTTACCCATGGAATTGATTAGGACAGACTTAAGGGGGTTAGTGATTTAGAAAATGGACGACAAATCTCTGTTGTTGAGTTCTCCGAGTCAGGAGGAAAACAGAGCACCAACAGAGAAATCAGATTTTCGTAGAAAGCATTAATTCTAGCTATGGCTGGAGTAACACTTGTCTGTGATCTTCACTGAAAAAGTAAGTCAAAGCCTGGGTTATGAGAGGATTAGGGATAGTGATGGGAACATTCTGGAGGAAATGTGGAAGTAGATTAATTGTAATATGTTCTGAGCTTGGAGTCTATACACTCAGCTGTGCAGAACTCCTAAGGAAAAGGCAACCCTAAGCCCTTCGTGGTAGTAGGTGTAACACAGCTTCCATCAGTATGATCAGAACTTTCCAAATCCTGTGCATTTTCCTCTCTTTCCTTGTCACGGTTCTCAAGCCAATCACCCACTTCTTGGTGCTTGGTTCCTAATGTGAACCTAGTAATCTGTGTGTGGCCCCACCAGCGACAATGACAGACACGCTGTCCCTAATACAAATGGAGATCCACATACCACATGTTTACATATTCCACAGTTGTAAATCAAGCGAACAAACTATTAAAATATACTCTGAGAACATACTTTACTGGATTATTTGATCATTTTTATTGGGTTTTACCTTTATTTTTAAATGCATTATTGAGATAT
Organism: Delphinapterus leucas; assembly: GCF_059928025.1. Taxonomy (NCBI): domain Eukaryota; kingdom Metazoa; phylum Chordata; class Mammalia; order Artiodactyla; family Monodontidae; genus Delphinapterus; species Delphinapterus leucas. The sequence continues at coordinate 12,323,860 of NC_143149.1, forward strand.
AATTTATACAGCATAACATTCACCTCTGTTAAGTATACAAAGAATTTTAGTGTGTCTACAGAGTTGTGCAATCATAACCACAATCTAATTTTAGAACATTTCCATCATTCTGAAAAGAAACCTCTTCTCCGTTAGCAATCACCCCCATTTCCACCCCAGCCCTAGGCAACCACTAATCCTCCTTTTTGTCTCTATAAATTTGCCTTTTCTGGACATTTCATACAATCAAAAACATTTTCGATCTGTGGTTGGTTGAATCCACAAATGTGGAACTGGCAAATACGGAGGATCCACTATACTACAGAATCTGGAACCCATCCCCCATGGGTATTGAGGGTTGACTTCATTCCATGGCATGGATATTCAACATTTTGTGTTCCATTCATCAGTTCATGGACATTTTAGTTGTTTCCGCTTTTTGGCTATTGTGAATAATGCTGCTATGACTATTGTGGACAAGTCTTTGTGGGGATATACATTTTCATTTCATTTCTGTCTGGTAGACTACTAGAAGTGGAATTGCTGGGTTTTATGTGGGTCTGTTTCGTTTTCTGAGAACTGCTAAACTGTGTTCCAAAGTGGCCACGCCATTTGAGAGTCCCACCAGCACGGTATGAGGGCTCCAGTTTTTCCCATCCTCAGCAACCCTTCTTATTGTCTGTCTTTTTTATTATAACCACGCTAGTAGGTAAAAAATGGTATATTGTCTGGGCATAGGCTCATGTACTGAGTTCTAATTTTAAAGATTTTACTTTCCTTTTTTTAAGATTTCTGTTTTTTAAAAATATTTCCATTCTCTGCTAAAATTCTCTATTGTTTTTCCACATCTTTTCCTCTATTTTCTTTAACATACTATAATTATGTTGAAATTCTTGTCTGCTATGGGTTTGTTTATAGTATATTTTTTCCTCCATGACTCAACAGACTCAATATAGTCCTTTTCCTCGGCATGTCTTGGAATTTTTTAACTGAATGCTGGACATTGTATATAAAATACTGTAGAGGCTCCAGGTAATACTATCTCTTCCTCCAGAGAAAGTTCCCTCTTTCCCTTGTTAAGCAGATGGAGTGGGAGCTGATCATTTTCGTTCAACAAGGGACTGAGCAGGCTCTATTTTGCATTGCAGTTTACCTTTGTCTCATCCATCTTCATGCTGATGCTTTCAACTGAGAACCTGATGTACATTCTGGAACTCCTCCACCTGGCGTATCGTGAGCTCCAGTCCTTGTCTCATCATTACTGAAGCCGACAAAAGCTTTGTTCTAGTTTTCTGAGGGTTTCAGCTCGGCTTTTTATTCTCCCGTCCTCTGCAGCTGTTTTGAACAGAAAATTGCCATGTTTGAGGCCTTGCAATTATATCACTCCAACTGTATAAAACTGCCAGAAAGTCTACTGGTTTCTCTGTCTGTCGGAAGCAGCTCTCTACTACTCAGAAGTCTACTCAGGGAAAGGGGATTGGGGGGACTCCCCTGGTGGTCCAGTGGTTAAGGCTCTGCGCTTCCACTGCAGCAGGCACGGGTTCGATTCCTGGTCAGGGGACTAAAATAAATAAATAAAAGACTGGCTTTCTGGACTCTTGTTCATAGCCAGGAATTAGATTAACCCATTTCCTTAGGGAAAACTGTCTGCAGGTCAGATCACCGCTTCACGGGCCTCCCTCAGAAATTTTATTCCTTTTTTTTCCTTGTTGCTTCAGCAACCACGTGATGCCTTTAAGCAGACAACGTTTATATGTTATCTAGCTTTTCTAGCTGTTCCTGGCAGAATCATTGGTCTGACATAAGCGACTCCATCCTACCTGAAAGCATAAGGTGAGGGCAAGAGGTGGTATTATATATATGTGTCATTTTTAAGTGCTTGTACTGAGAAATTTTTAGGCTATCTAGTGTGCTCCATTGCCAGAAATGGAAGACCTAAATGTACTTTTTTCTTGATAATATGTTTTCTAATAAAATATGTTGACTTTACTGTATGTATATATTTAATTCTAATATGAAATATAACTTTTAGACATGGAGTGCTTATCTAATTACTTGTTCAATTTACATCCTTTAAAATATTTAAGTAGGATAAACAGAACACATTAAAAGTGGTGCACTGAAAAGATACTAAGATTCACAATAACTGTCACAGATGGTAGACAAGTCTTGTTGATTTGCCACTTATTTTGCATTTCTAAATTATCAGGACAATCCCCATTAATAGTATAAATTAATAAATAAATAATTAATAAAATTACAAATAAAACTACTTCAACTTTTTTTTTGGAAAAAGAGTACATTTATTCATCTAGAATAAATCACCAAGAATGACTAACTATATATAATTTCTAAACTCTGGTGAGTCATATTGCTAAAGTAACTAAGTGGAAAACACCGTAGGAATCGAATTACATTTATAACTGAATGCCCGATATAGATGATTTTGAAGTTCCACTTTAACAAATACAACATGAATAAGATCATTAAGCTTTCTCTTGTGAATGACTGTGTTTCTGTCTTTTAAAATGCTTTGGTATCTGCTTGTTTCAGATAGCAGTTATCTGATTAACCAGAGCATTTTCCTAAAACTATTTTTAGTTGGCCCTTCTCTTGCCTTTGGAGATCTGCCATCTGCAGTGATCTCAGAGAAGGGAGGGTCTGTTTACTGGAGAATGCGGCACTTTGGGCAAGATGGTAGTGTCCCGGCAGGTTATAATTTCCACTGTTGGAGATCTCAGACTCTGAGCATTCACTTCCTTATCTGGAGGAGACAAAATCAGGGGTAGAACTTGGCAATTAGATTTTTTAAAAAACATCAACACATAATGAACTGATTCTATTCCAGTTAGTAGGAGAAAATATATAAAAGTTGTGTGTATCATGTTGCTTTGTTATTAATATCAGCGATTGTTATTTCACATGAAATAGTAACAAGGTGTTATATATGCTCATCCACATACTTACGAAATTAACGACAGTACAGTATGCATTATGGTAGCAGTTTGCCATGTCTTTTTTCCCCACCACAGCCTACATGGCAGATGCCATTTACATGAGGGACCCAACCTCATGGGAACACTAGTGAAATGCACAAACCCTGGCAGGGTAGTTGTAACTCCAGCCCTTTTCTTTCGTATCTAAAAAGCCTAGCAGCATGCAAAGGATTGAGTAAACTTACTACTAGAGGAACTTTGAATCTACCTTAATTTAAAAATAAATCAAAAGGAATCAATCCCAAATGGGTACTCTATCGCTAATAACTGTTTTCTTGGACACACTGCCCAGTGACAGAGACTCACCAGTGGATCACGTCCCTTAGGTTGGAAAGGGCTGTAATACGTCAACCTCGTATAATAAGTACTTACCTTTCAAGTCTTAGTTCAATATTACCCAGCGTATGAAGTCTTATCTCACTCTCAATGTCACCTATTTAATGAACCTCTCCTTCCTTTTATCTCCCTCCCCCTTTTGTGCTCCCATATAGTATGTACTTGCTTCTACTACTGCACTAAGAAGGCCTAATTCCATTTTGGGGAGATTATTTGTCTGTCTCCTCTTGCAAACTGTAAGCCCCCCCCAAATAAGGGGGCTACGTCTTAATTATTTCTCTACGTGTCATACTCAGAACACTGCCTAGAGTACAACAGTTGTTTGATATATGATTCTTAATGAACGGCAGCAAGATTTAGTAACTTCCAATCATTCAGAGTTAAAGCCTGAGGCATGCATTCTAAGGACATGGACATCCAATATTTAAAACATTCCATTAAAAAATGCACAAGAGTGCTTCCCTGGTGGCGCAGTGGTCGGGAGTCCGCCTGCCGATGCAGGGGACGCGGGTTCATGACCCGGTCCAGGAGGATCCCACATGCAAGCACAACTTGATGTGGCCAATGAAATTTTTGTTCAAATAAAATGGAATTTTGGCATAAAATTTGGGGTATGTGGAGTTGGGTTTACCATTACAGGCAGGAAACTTGTAAACTATTTTCATAGGGAAAAGTAGACTGGTTTCTACCCTTAACTGCTCCCATGCACAGGTATAGGAATCCAACAAGAACAAACCATGAATAGAAACAGAAGACAAAGCAAAATATAGTTTGCACACTGGGATAGGCTTCTGCCTTTGTAATGAGATGCCAGGGCTGGTGCCATATGAAGGCCAGAGTTCAGAAGGGTCCTGGCTGTGTTACTGTCCACAGAAGCATTATGCAGAAGCCTCCAAGAACCAGCCACAGTTCATTATTAGGCTACATGAAGCTCTCAGTTATGGTGGCAATATTAAATTTTGTCTTAGAAGAGATTCGTTCTTTGGGGGGAAAAAGAGTGAGGAATCTGGGTGGCATTTAGAAGCACTGTGAGCTACTTTGGGAAAGTGTCTCAGGCCATCAAAAAGTCTTCCCTGTGAGGAAGATCGACATAGGTCTTGACTAAGGTAAGTGTCTTTGGTATGTTGTGGGGAGAAGTGAGGCATGTGATGTACTTCTGCAGTCTTTTCAACATCAAATTCATTCTCAACCACTGGATGGAGCCAGCATCCTCAAGTAAGTGATTCATACATGTGCGGCTGTGATAACAGGACCATCACAAACTCTTTGAAGAGTGGAGGGGGCCTTCAGTGTGGTTGGAACCAGATTGCCTGGATTTGAATCCTGGCTTGAGGACTTTATACCAAGTCACCAAAACCCCGAGCATGTGGCTTAAGGTCTCTGTGGATGAGTTTCTCATCTATAAAGTTAGGATGACAATAGTAACTACCCCATAGGGTTTCCACATGGATTAAACGAATGAGTATACATAAAGTGCTTACCATGGTACATGACACATAGGAAGCACCATGTAAATGTCAGCTATTTTTATTATTAACCTGGTATAAACAGTAATAGACATTTAATTGAGAGCCTCTTTCCAGCTAGTAGGGGAGCACGTAGTCATAAGCATCAAACAAAATCAATAATACTGCGTAAATTGTGCACTACAATTAAGGGTGTTGGTGGATTACCCTTGAAAGAATCCTTTAGGGGGCTTTTAATTAGAACAAGCGGTAATCCCATGGTGATAGGAGCTCTGTGGAAACTCTGGACTCCTACTGCAGTGAGGCTTTATTGAATGGTTTGTGCAGATGTCATTCTTTCTGACACATTAATCGATTGGTGCCTCGAATTATGGACTTAGGAGTCTAAATCCACCTATCACACTTGTGAGATAGAAATAACATAGCAGGACTTCCTTTTTGCTTTATAAAAGTTGACTCTCCAGAGATGCCACGATCAGGACATCAACGAAATCTTGTTTCCTGCCGGGATTCTTATCCATTAGACTGCCCCAAGATGCGTGCAAACAATACGAGAGTAACAGCGGCCCAATTATCTATTGTTTTGTAACCAAGCACCTCAAAACTCGGTGATGAAAAACGGCTGCCACTTTATCATGCTCATAGCTGTGTGGGTCAAGAATTGAGACGAGGGCTTCCCTGGTGGCGCAGTGGTTGAGAGTCCGCCTACCGATGCAGGGGACACGGGTTCGTGCCCCGGTCCGGGAAGATATCACATGTCGCGGAGCAGCTACGCCCGTGAGCCATGGCCGCTGAGCCTGCGCATCCGGAGCCTGTGCTCCGCAACGGGAGAGGCCACAACAGTGAGAGGCCCACGTACCGCAAAAAAAAAAAAAAAAAAATTATTGAGACGAGACGCAGTGGGGATGGCTCGGTTATACAAAGTTGGAAGCTTTAGTTGGGTTGACTTGAATGCCCAGAGGTGCCTGGGACAGCTCGATTGGGGGTTACTAGTATGGGGTCTCGGGTCTTCCACATTTGGTGTCTGCTGGGCTAGAATGTCTCCTTCACTCATGTGCCGGTGCCTGAGCTGGGCTGGTGAGAACGACTGGAGTTGGCCAGCACTACTCTCTCTCCACACCCTCTCCTCGTGGCTAGCTTGGGCTTGCCCACAGCATGATGAGCTCAGCGTAGCCGTACTTGTTACAAGGCGGCTGCTTCCAAGAAGCAGAAGTGAGAACGAAGAAGCTAATCAGTCTATTCCCAGAACTGGCACAGCATCAATTCCGCTCTACTCTATAGGTCAAAGCAATCACGGGGCCTGACCAGAGTCAAGGGGGTGGAGAGAGAGGCTGCTGCCTCCTGATGGGGGAGTCACACTGCCGTAATGGGTCACATTACGGAAACGCACAAACGTGGGAAGTGTTGCAGCAGCCATCTTTCAAAAACACCGTCTGCCACAAACAGAAATTCCAAACTGAGGGCCCTTAGGCTGGAAGGCACATCCGAGTGATGACTGTCTGAGAGTCTGTTATATCCTGGCGGGACAACCAGCAACTGATAAGCTTGGACCAGAGTAGGTTTAGCAAAGCCCACTTTCCCTGCAGGAATGGCAGGCAGTTGACGGCAGGCAGTGGGGAGAAGGGCTGATAAAGAATTTCCTTCACAGTGCTCTTTCATTCTGCACAACATCCCACTTGACCTTGAACTTCACTATGGAGAAAACTGAGGGGCTTCCCTGGTGGCGCGGTGGTTGAGAGTCTGCCTGCCGATGCAGGGGACGCAGGTTCGTGCCCTGGTCCGGGAAGATCCCACATGCCGCGGAGCGGCTGGGCCCGTGAGCCATGGCCGCTGAGCCTGCGCATCCGGAGCCTGTGCTCCTCAACGGGAGAGGCCACAACAGTGAGAGGCCCGCGTACCGCAAAATAAAATAAAATAAAATAAAATAAAAACTGAGGCAACTGTTCTCCCCAGGGGGTTTGAGGGTTTATTTGACGAGCTACCCAAGAAGTTCTTCCTGAACATTTTCAAGTAAATTGGTGCAATAATTCCTTCTGAATGAAGTAATACTAGTTTATCTTGCAGGTTCTTAGTTCCTTTGGAGGCTGCAGTGTAGGCTGAGGAAACTTGGGTTCTGGAGTCATAAGTCTGGTTCAAATTTTTGGTTTATCAACTAGTAGTTGTGTGATCTTGGCCAAATTACTTAACATCTGTGAACTTCGGTTTCTCATTGGAAAAATTAGAATAATAATTGTTCCTTCTCATTGAGTTTTGCAAAAATGAGGCATTTGATAAATGTTAAATACTTTTCCTTGGAAAATAACCAGGAAATCTTACCAGTACTTGGGTCAATATAAAGGTCTTGGATACTGAACCTAGGGAAGGAAATAGTTCCTTGCCAAGAAACATTTGCACCTTCTTTCATGATGATACACGCAAATGCCTCTCTGAAGGGGATAAAAGACAGAGCACAACTTTTCTAGTGACATCAGAAGTGTGGCCTATGCAGCCTTGGCAAGATAGGCTACTTCTCATCCTTTGGGCAGGAGTAAATGCCTATCTCCTCCTAGAGACCCCAGTATCCTATCTAATGTAGGTCCTCTTGTTTCTTTTTTCTTTTTTGCGGTACGCGGGCCTCTCACCATTGTGGCTTCTCCCATTGCGGAGCACAGGCTCCGGACGCGCAGGCTCAGCGGCCATGGCTCACGGGCCCAGCCGCTCCGCGGCATGTGGGATCTTCCCGGACCAGGGCATGAACCCGTGTTCCCTGCATCGGCAGGCGGGCTCTCAACCACTGCGCCACCAGGGAAGCCCCCTCCTGTTTCTTTCTGACACTTCTCTGTTCGACACTTTCAAGGCGTGCATCTCATGCTATAATTACACTTACAGTTGTTTCCTTGGTCATTGCTCCCCCTACATCTTTTTATTTTTCCTTGACTGGTTTTATTATTTAGCATCTGAAGGATTGCCCAATGCATCCCTGTCCTAGCTTCCTGCTGCTGCAGCCGCTGAAGACTGGGGGCTGCAAGAAGAGAGACTGTGGATGGGTGCAGAAGCAAAGAGAGGGAAAGATCGAGGAAGAAAAAAAAGCTATATTTACAGGCAAATTTTGGTGAAACTGACATGGAGTAGAAACATGCGTGACCCTGAGTCCATGCATGGAGGGTACTGTGGGCCAACTGGGAACTGAGGGTTATTGAAAAGTGTAGTAAAATGCTAACACTTGGGGAATCTGGGTGAAGATATTCAATACATGGGTATTCTTTGCACTACTCTTGCAACTCTTCACTAGGTCTGAAATTATGTCATAATACAAAAATTTAAAAAATTGCTAAGTAAAAAAGAAAATGTCACAGGTACATCTTTCCTTCTTCCATTTTCCCAGCCACTACCACTTCCTCTCTTCCTGAGGCCCAGGCACTAAGGGAGGGCGAAGAATGTTGTGTCACTGGTGCCAAATTGAGGCTTAGTGCTAAAGCACTAAAAGCCCAGCAAGAAATGATCAGGTCTCACCACTCCGCGGGTGCCTGGGAGATTCCAAGGGCAGGATGCATTCATACGACCATGGCTGCCTCCCTCATGTCAAATCCAGTCCTTGGCTTTCTAAGGCCTGAGGAGCCCCTGGCTTCTGTGACTAGTGGCAGCACACATTCTCATGCTGACTGCACATTTTATCATCTGAGGCGACTTCTCAAACATGTCCTTCCTTGATGCTCTCTCCGGTCCAGAGACGTGGGCTTGAGTGGGGCTTTATCAACTCCCATTTTGCAAATGGGAGGAACTGGGGTTCAGTGACTTGTCCAAGGACACCTTCAGTAAGATTAAAACCCAGGTCTTCGGACTTGGGTTTAGTAACTTTTTCATGGTAATAGAATCCCAGGATGCCAGTAGCAAACACTTCAGCGATCCCTCCCACCACGTAACATTTTTTCTAGTTCAAAGGTTTTCAAAGTATGGTCCAGGACCAGCAGCAGCAGCAGCAGAGAATTTGTTTGAAAGAAAAAGTATTAGGTTCCACAGCTGGCCTACGGAATCAGAGACCCAAATACAGATACCTATGTTTTGACAAAAGCTGCAGGTGGGGCTTCCCTGGTGGCGCAGTGGTTGAGAGTCCGCCTGCCGATGCAGGGGACGCGCATTTGTGCCCCGGTCCGGGAGGATCCCACATGCCGCGGAGCGGCTGGGCCCGTGAGCCATGGCCGCTGGGCCTGTGTATCCGGAGCCTGTGCTCCACACGGGAGAGGCCACAACAGTGAGAGGCCCGCGTACCGGGAAAAAAAAAAAAAAAAAAAAAAAAAAGCTGCAGGTGACTCTGTGAAACACCGAAGGCTGAGAAACCCTCCTCTAGGGAAATGTAGCATGAAGCCTTGGCGTTAATTAATTAGGGCTCTAAATATACAACTAAACTTTCTCAATGAAAAATAAGCCAAACAGAGTTTGTACACAAAGAAGCTTAACGAAGTGGGGTTTTTTGGTTTGTTTCTTGTTTTCTTTTTTTAAAAAGCATAATCATTACCTTTCCTGGTAAATTTCCGTATCCTCTTCCTAAACGGAGGGTTGGGTAGGTAACGCTGGGAATGACTAGGTTTCCTCTATCTCAGGCCCACAGTACGTGATGGAGATACGGGAGGAGAGTTCCACGAGAGCGTGGGAGGAGGGACGGATGACAATTTTTCGTGGTTGACTACGTTTTTAAAAAAGCCACTTCCAAGGGCACATCAACCAGTCAGCGAAGCCACTTGTTCTAGCAGGGGGTGGGAGGTGAGGGCGGAGTGGAGCGTGGGGAGGAGCGACACTCACCGCTCCGGACTCGGTGCCTTCCATGTGTCGCCGTGCGTCCCTGGCCCCGCCACCTAAACTCACACCCCGCCCCCGCCCCGGCCATCCGCACCCCGTCGACCACCTCCTGCAGCGGACTTTGGGGGATTCCTCCGGCCGAGTCCAGCCAGGAGGGTTCCCCGGACTCGGCGCGAACTGCCCGCCCCCTCCGGCGTCTCCGCCCCCCGCCGGGGCCGCCGGGCGCCGAGGGAGGCAAGGGTGCAGAGGCTGGAAAATGAGCGGTGCAGGGAGGGTGGCCTGGAGCTGCAGGTAATGCGCGCCAGCCGTCGGCCCGAGCGGGCTCCGCACCCCCTCCCCTCCCCCGCGTGGTGACCTGCTGCGCCCGCCTGCAGGCTGCGCGCAGGGGCTGCGCGGGGGCGTCCCCGGCATCTGGGCGCGGGATGTGTGGGGAAGCGGCCTGCCCGGGGGTAGGCACTAACGCTCTTCGTTTGTCGCGCAGCGCACTTCGCGCTGCTGTTCCCGGGAGCGGCGGGAGGCGGCGGCTGCGGTGAGCGGGGTAGCGCGCGGACGCCGGATGCCTCCGAAGATGGAGAAGTTTCTGCAAATTGCGCCTCACTCTCTGGCCATCGTCCTGGGCCCCGCCGAGGGGCCGGCGGGGGAGAGGTCCGAGGCCGCCCGGCCCGCGTCCCCGGCCCAGCCCCGGCAGCTCGCCCGGCACCACATCGGCTACGAGATCTTCGCCGACTTCAAAGCCGAGAACATGCAGCACTTCTGGAACAAGAAGGTCACGGCCGCGGTGGCCGAGACGTTCTTCCTGGGCTGGATCGACGAGCAGGTCCTGCTAATCCAGGGCAAGGAGGAGCATCTGGAGGCGCTGCGCGAGGGCTGGTCGCGCCGGGCGCTGCGGCCGCCCTCGGGGTTCCATATCCGCTGCCTGGGTGAGTCCGGCCGCCGCCCGCCCTGTCCCGTCTTGTCGCGCCGCGGGAACCCCCCCATCCCCCCCATCCCCCCCCGCTGCCCCGCCCGAGCCGGCGCGCTGGCCCCGCTCCCCCCGGGCGCCCGCGCCTCTCTCCACCCCCGCGCCGCGACCGGGGAGGGGCCGGCAGCCTGGGCGAGTGCTGGACTGGGGAGCTTCCTGGCACCTAAACCGCGGATCTGTACCTTGGCGAGCACGCCGCCTCTGGCCAGCTGGCGGGAGCCTACCCGGCTGACCCGGCGAGGCTGTGCCTGCGGCCTGCCGGGTGGGCGGCGGCGCGGGAGGCTCGGCGGGGCCGCGGCCGCTTCGGGTCTGCGGGTCTCACCTTCTGAGCTCGGCTGGGGCCGGGGGCGCGTGTGCGGACGCGGGAGAAGTGGAGAGACAGCGCTCAGGTAGCTTCGGGTGGCAGCGGGCCCGGCCGCGGGAGGCGGCGGCGAGCGGGCCAGGTGCGCGGGCGCCCCCGGCGCGTCCTTTCCTGGGGAGGCGACCCGGCTCGGCCGCGTTTGCCTCGGGAGACGCGTCCCTCCGCCCCCTCCGTGTGGGTTGACTCTTAAGCGCCGCTGTGTCCTTGCAAGACTGAGCTGTAGGTTTCGTTGCCTCCAGTACATGTTTCTTCAAGTCATTTTGTGAGTTTGAAGGAAGGAAGGGACACGAGGAGGACAGTGGAAAGCCTGATCCTCAGCAAAAGAGAAAACCGTGTCCGGGGAAGAGAGCCCGAAAGGTGATATTCGCTGCCGCACTTCCAGTGCTGTCTCGACCTGCTGTTTTGTTTTGTTTTGTTTTTAATTGCATTACTTCATATGTATTTTTCTTAATCCAGTTTGCATCTCTTTTAGACTTTACTTTTTAGTTTTGTACTTTGGGCTCGGTGGCTCAAGGCGTATATAGTAAAGAGTAATGTTTTGTGAAACGATTGAGGAAAGAAAGCGTTCTTTCTAGTCCCACAGTTTAGAAATTCTTTCGTGACATTTTGGGAAGAGGTCAAAAGTTCAAACGCTAAAAGACTGAAGAGCCGCCTTTTTCGTTCGCCAGGGTTGTTAGGCTACCTTCCGCCGAAGGAATAGCTTTTACCTGCTAAAGTGCCTTCCTCTATACATATGGCAAATTTATAGCATCTTTTTTGTTTTGTTGTGTTTTGTCTATTTTCACATAGCAGAAATCTTCCTTTATAAAGCTTCCTTTAAATCGAGTAGGTAAAAAATTAGTAAAGCTTTCATCTTGTATGTTTTACAACCTGTACTGAATTTCAGAAGGTGTCTTAACTTTCTTTTTTGACGTTAGCAAAAACCTCAGTGGAGTCCCTGTAATTAAGCTGCCTTAGTAAAGGGTCAAGATCTGCTCTCCTACTGTAGAACTGCAACACACTAGGAAGTAAGAATATATGTAATCACTTGTATGCACTGTAGAGATTGCATTTTAATAGTTTTAAACTTGACTTCATGATTATTTTTTATTTTGGAAAATTTAAGCAATTTGCAAAACTCGTACGGGGGTTCCCCTCCCCACCCTTGTTTGCGAGGTTAAGAGGTTAGGATTCCAAGACCCGGAGTGGATGCCTGAAACCCCGGATGAACCCTTGTATATACTGGTTTTTTCCTATACCTCCATACTTATGATGAAATTTAATGTTAAAATTAGGCACAGTAAGAGAATATCTGAATTGCTAGCATCATTACTCTTGCGCTTTGGAGCCATTGTTAAGTAAAGTAATGGTTACTTGAACACAAACACTGCGATACCACCCCTGTTGAAGTGATGCTGGCCAGGCGGCTGCTAAGTGACTAATGGGCAGGCAGGTAACCTACACGGCACGGATTCGCTGGGCAAAGGGATGATTCACACCCCAGGACGGGGTAGGATGGGGAGAGAGTTCATGAAGCTACTCAGAATGGCACCCAATTTAAAATGTATGAATTGTTTATTTCTGGAATTTTCCATTTAATATTTTGGGACCTCAGGGGACTGCGGGTAACTGAAACTGCAACTGCAGAAGCACAGATAAGGGGGGTGTCCCGTATAATCAAAAATACTATATTGAATCCGCATGAATCCATCATCTAACTTCAAAATTTATCAGCACATGGACAATCTTACTCCATCTATAAATCTCCCCCACCATTTGAAATCCCAGACATTGTATCAATAGCATTTGATTTGTAAATATTTCAGTAGTTCACATATTTTTTCATTTTAGCAGAATGTGTGAACTTATAGGAATTGGCGATCTGTCATATTAAGCAAGGAGAACTATTTTGGCAATTTTAAAGGTTCGAGATTGCTGTAGTTGATTGACTGTTGCCTGTTGCCTTGGCAGCTTGAACTGTCTCAGGCTGACGGGCAGCTGGTGGTTTTAGCGGCTGCACTGGCTCAGCCCTTAACTCAGTACCGTGATGACAAGCAAGGGGACTACCTCCTGAAACCAGCATCAGATAAAGGAGCATGGGTGATGCCTTCTGGGATCCAAGTGGTTAACTTTTCTGAACTGTCTTGGGGGTTCAGAATTCCGGTTTTGCTTCAGTAATGATGGTAAAATGCTGAATTGTGTGCAACAGTTTATCTCCTATAAAAATTCTCTTAGGGAACCTCAGTGTCTGCTGCAAAGCTTCCTAATTTTTTGTTGCAAGATCTTTTATGAAGCCTTGAAACTCCGAAGTCTGGGAGCCCCTGATGACTGGCTCACAACCTTTTATTCCAAGTCACAATATATGTGTGGACAAGTTCATGCGCTCAAAAATACAAGAAACAAACTCCAAACCACGAAGGTGTACTCAGAGGGAGCCTAGCTGTAAATCTGTAAAGACTGAGCGCCACTGTCATAGGAATCCCTTGATTCCATCTAATTTATATACGCAAAAGCAGGAGCTGATCACTGTCTGTGGGACTTTATCATTAGTAATGCATTTCTTGCAGGATAACTTTCAACTGATCCCTCAGACTGTGCTACCTATATTATCAGTTACTTTCATGTAGTTTTGTGATTTTCCCTAATTATTTCATGGGTGTAAAACAGCCACAAAACCAGACACATAGATGAGCATTACAGAAGGCATTATATTTCCTCTTGTCGAACCTGAATTAAATTCATCAGTCACAAGTAGTCCTCTTAAATAACTGGTAGGCAAATGCCAGTTTACATTTTATTATACTTATGGTAAATAATTATTCACAAAATTTGCTTGTTTTCCAGGTGGTCTCTGAGAGCCCATCTTAGAGCGTGGTAATAAAATTGTTCTGTTAGATCCTCCCGGTGAGGAAAAGGGAGGAATGGCTTTGCTCCATCTTGAGTTCCCATTCTCCTGTGTGTGCGCGCGTGTGCGTGTGCGTGTGTGTGTGTGTGTGTGTATTAACCCACCCCGGAGTGGAGAGAGAGGGGTGGACAAGAGGTCTGCCCAGACCCCCTTTTCTGGCTGTGCCCCAGCGCAATTGAGGCAAGCCTACACTTTTACAGCAGGATTGAAAACAAGTTAGTGTTTTGCTTTGTAACTTGAAACATGCGTCTTGAAGTTGCCAGCAATCCAGATTACTTTTGCCCGTAATTCCAAAAGTATGTGGTTCTAACCACACACATTTCAGGTGGGGATTGGACAAGGAGGAGATGATTATGGATCCAACAAGAAGCAGGGAATTAAGCAACTCAAAGGAAAAATAGTTTTGACTTAGGATATTCAAATCCACTGCTTAGAAATGACCTGCTAGCATATTTCAATCCACTACTTAGAAATGACCTACTCTGGGCATGTAGAAAAAATAGTTCAGGCATTTTCTTTCCAGGACCCTCAAAAGGGATGTGTGTGTGCAGGAAACTAGGAATGTTTTGAAATTGTGCTGTGTATTCTGATTAAACTCTAAATTAAACCCCATACGTGTTCATTGAGTGCCCGCTAGTGCCAGGCTCTGTGTCCCTCCCGAGATTATAAAGATTGATGAGGCACTCAGGCTTTTCGGAGATGCTGACGCAAGAACTGAGAGCGCGAGGAGGGCTCTGAGGACGGGAGTAAAGAGCAGGTACTCCTGCCTGGTGGGCTGGGAGAGGGGTTCCCAGCAGAGAGGTTTGCTCTAAGCCTTGTGCAGATGCCGGCCGCCAGGGCCTCCAGAACAGGAGTGCTTTCCCACCCGGGCAGGACGGCGTTGGGGAGGTCCTGACACGTTTGGGAACTGGCTGGCTGGGGCTGGGGTGGGCAGTGGTGTGATAAGACAGTGGGAAGGGAAGCTTGGGCCACAGGTGATGACTGGGAAGCCCTGGTAGCTTTTGAGCAGGGGGAGGGGTGACACAGTTTGATCTTAGGTAGAATGAGAATTCTGGGGCCGGTGAGGGCGCTGGGTGGGACTGGGAGGGGGTTGGACGCAGGTGCACCAGCTAAAGGTCTATTGAAAGCGTCGTGGGGAGAGATGGTGGGTGCTGTGTGAGTGCATTTGTTCTCTTATGGTACCTTCCCAAGGTCAAGGCTCTGCGTGCTACGGAAGGTATCGCGTTAGCCTGCTTGAGTCTAGAGGGCCTTCCAGTCCCAGCCCCACACCCAGAGGCCCTTGAGCAGAGCCTCGATGCTCCTCCCTCCTGGGGCTTCTGGGGTTTCCCCACCCGCCAGCCTTATCCAGATCCGGCAATCTCCATAGATTCTCCTAATTTCAGATCTCAGGGAGCATGGCTCAGTGTCTCTGTCTTCTCCAGTGACTCTTTATACTTTCCCCATTTATCCCTAGATATTAACAGAGGACCAAATATGCTTTTTAGGCTTTAAATCAGGACTTATGTTTTAAATTAGAAAAATTTTTAGCCGGAGTATCCCTGAAGCTCACATAATATTATATGTCAGCTATATGTCAATAAAAAGAAAATTGTTTAGAACATATGGGCATCAAGCCTTCATTCTATTCCAACATCTTTATTGGTTTTCTCAGAAAGTTGCTCTCTTAAAGTGGTTTCTCCAAGTAGTAAATTTTTAAGACAATTGTTTTAAAAATGTATATGCCAAAAGAATTTGTATATATCCCAACCAACAGTTGACTCATTTAAGTCAACTTAAAATTGAATAAGTGTCCTAAGCTCATGGCTGGGATTGCCTCATGAGTGTTGTAAAGATTTTGGAACTGGAGATACTGAGTCATTCAACAATTGGAGAACCTTCTGTCTTCTAGGATTTGTTCTGGGAACTGAAGTGGAGAACAAGTCAGACACAACCCTTGTACTTTTGCAGATTCCGTTCTAGGGGGTGCAACAGACACCTCAGAAATTAAACAAAGAAATTAGAATTTCAGAGAGTTTTCAGTGTTGTAAAAATTGAGCAGATGATAGAGAGTGACGAGAAGATACGAGACGATAGCTGACACTTACTGATCGTTTACTATTTCCTAAGTGCTATCTTTTTGTTAACCAACCTTTACAACTATTTAGGTATCATTATTTTACCCATTTTGCAAATGGAGACATTGTGGAACAGAGTGACAAGTACTTCTCCAAAGGTACCTAGTTAGTAAGCTAGAGAGAGGGGGTCTGGACCCAGGCATCGTTATTTTTGTTTGCTTGTTTCTTTTTTGTCATACAGATAGGATTCAAGTTTAGGCTGTCCTGGCCACAATTTCCTTCCCAGCCCCCAGTACATACAACCTCCCAACAGTTCAGGGTGCCAGGTAGCCCAATGGCAGCCGGTTTGCTTGGAGGGGGCTAGGTTCTTCTTTTCCATTAGATAACACAAAGAAAAAGGGAAACCAGTGCTGGGTCCAGGATGCCGCCTGAGACCATCCTGCCTGAGCTTCCTTTAGGCCAAACAGGTCGGTCCATTGCTTTGTGCGGTTTAATAATCTTTCTGCAGGGCTTTCTCACAGGAGGGCGGATTCTTCATTTTCTGCCCCAAAGCCACATTCCCTGCCAGTGCTTTGAGTGACAGCTCTATAATGCCCCTTGTTTCGTGTAGCACCTGACTGATGGATGAGCTCTCGGCCAGCAGTGGAGGAGCAGATGAAAATCAGCTTGAACGCTGGAGGAACAGAAAGGAAAGCCCGTGAGGCTGGGGCTTGTTAAGCCAGCCAGAGAATGGAAGGTGTGACAGGAGGTGAGGTCAGAGGGGCTGGCCAACTCCAGGCCATGTGGAGCCTCCTGGAGTTTTATTCTGTGCTGACAAGGCATTAAGCGTCCAATAAACATAGAGCACTGGGTTGGGGTCTGTAGAACATCTAGGAAATCGTCAGACGTGGGCCTCGCTCTTAGAGAAGCTTACCTCTCATATTAAAATCTCAGGGTTAAGGTTAAACAGTGAACAGTGATGCATCTCAGGTTTTGTTCATTTCTAGCTAGTCATAAAGATATTTTTATGAGTTACCTCACTCTGGCTCAAAGAAATTTTCAGTAAACGTGTGTCAGTTTCATCGTAATAAAGCGTTTAGAATGAACTTCTGAGACTCAAGGCCTTGTTGTGATAACTGAGAGGCTTTTCAAAAATTTATCTATTTCCCCTCTTACTGCTGAATGCTGGTCTTGAGCCTATATTTCCCTCTTGCGTTAAGAGGTGAATGTACAGGTTATCCCAGGTTCTTTTCAAAGGGGCATAAAACTGAAAGGCCCATCTGTGTTTCTTGTGCTGGAGTGAGGGCACTCAGGTGCTTTCCGTTCCTGAGGTCACCACACATTTAGGGGTAAAAAACCCAGAGAGGTTTGTTTTATCCAAAGTACTTGCTACAAATAATTTCAAACGTTTCATTCTGCTTAAAATATCCCACACAAAGATGTGTGCTCACCTTAAAAATCGAATTTTCAGGTATGGGGTGGGTTTTAACATAGTCACTTGGATTGTACTTGTATCATTATTCTACCCACTCTACATGGGTAGAAACACGTTTTGAAGTCCTCCATTCTGTACTACAGCTGTAGACTTAATACAATCACAGGCATTCCTTAATTGGTAGGAACTAATTATCTGATGTATAGTTTATCTCAATGAGGCGGTTACATAGATGTATTGATAAAGTACAAGCTATCAATACAAGAATATAATCTGTTAGTATATATTATATATGCACACACATTTATCCTTGAGAAGGTCCAATGCCAAGAGCTTTGTAAAGTCACACTGGCGTTGGAGGATGCGGCTCTTGATATTTTGATATCAGTCTCTCTTGATAGAGAAGAATAAACTTGGACACTGTCAAGGGTCAGGTATCTCTTTTTTTTTTTTTTTTTTTTTTTTTGCGGTACGCGGGCCTCTCACTGTTGTGGCCTCTCCCGTTGCGGAGCACAGGCTCCGGACACGCAGGCTCAGCGGCCATGGCTCACGGGCCCAGCCGCTCCGTGGCATGTGGGATCTTCCCGGACTGGGGCACGAACCCGCGTCCCCTGCATTGGCAGGCGGACTCTCAACCACTGCGCCACCAGGGAAGCCCAAGGGTCAGGTATCTCTTTAAAGAATTTGACAAATGATTTGGATAAAGAGGTATTCATCAGAGTCTAAGGGGGTGCAGGTCTCCTAGGGGGCAGACCCAAGTAATGTGAAAGGCCACAGGATGGTGGTGGCCACCACGTGGAACGGCCCCCAGGGCTTGCGATGTTCTTGTGCTGTTAACGCGATGAAAGCATACCTCCGTGCTGGTGATTCTACTCTTAAGGCTCAAACACACACAGTAAAATTCTTCCATTTTCTCAATTTCTTGTGAAGGTCCTATAATAGAATTTTCTATAACGAGAGCCCATCTGTCGATGTAAAATGACGTGTCTCTGAAACCGGGATGTCACCTCCTCCTTCCCAATACCAAACACGTGGGGAGCCTCTAAAGCCCCCCGGTCTGCATGGGTGCTGGCTGATTAATAGTACGTCCAAAATAACCTCCTTCTCATGAATCTGTGGGTCCCCGGCGGTCCCCAAAGGCATCCCAGCGTCTCTAAGCGGTGGGCTCAGTCTGGCGGGACTGCACCTTATTACCACCTGAGATCGCTGCAGACTCTGTCTTTAAGATGAGCACGCCGGTGCTCAGAGGATGCTGCTGGAAGATGGCTGTGTCTGCATCCTCTCTTAGTATTTCCTTCCATCACTGCCACCCTTCCCCCAGTGCTGTGTCAGACACCCTCCTCCCCATGTCGTCTACTTTCCCTCTCGGGTTTGGGCAATTTTTCCTTTTAAATCTTGCAACAAAAGACGATGATTTCATCTCTGCCCTTCTGCTTCTAAGTAAAGTCCTCCCCGCCCTGAATTTTTTAGAAACTGAAGTTCTCCTTATGTGTCCATTTCCACGACACTGGAGCTCAGCACCTGCTCTTCTAAGGAACATTATCTTCGGGGATTCCAGGCTACGCACACCTTTGGAAGTGACCTTCATGAGTCCAAGATAGTGTCCAATGACACTTTCATTCTGAAAAAGAGGGGAGAACCTTCTACATGTTTAATGCCTTAGAGGGGATTGATTTTCAAAACAAAATTTTATTTATTTACAGATATTCCCAAACCTCTGGCTCTTTTGCCCCTTTAAGCTGCTTTCTGCTCTTGGGAAGGTCCTGCAGTTCCCAGCCACCTGTCAGCCGAGGCTGCCCGCAGACTGGCCTGAGGCTGGAAGTGTTTGCAGCCACTCCTGCAGGATTCCCATTTCCTCCCCTCTTTGAATTCTCTTTCTCTCTTTATTTTAATAGAATAGCTGGGCAAGTGTCCATATCTTTATTGTTTTTTTTTAGTATTTATTTTTAGGCTGTGCCAGGTCTTACTTGCGGCATGGGGGCTTCTTAATTGTGGCATGTGGACTCTTAGTTGTGGCATGCATATGGGGTCTAGTTCCCTGACCATGGATTGAATCTGGGCCCCCTGCATTGGGAGCGCAGAGTCTTACCTACTGGACCACCAGGGAAGTGGTCTCTTCGAAGTCTTAAATGACTTAAAGTGACACCTTCTCAAGGCTGCAGTTGTGCTTTATCCACAGGGTCACAGACCCACCAACCCTCCAGCTCAATTACTTAATACTTCTGCTTGTCTGGCTGGGGCCCCTGTGGGTGGGTTGAGCCGGGAGGCTGTGCCTGGGCGAGTTGGGATGGACCCTGTGGGAAACGGAAGGGGAAACGACAGGAGGGTGGGAGGATACAAGTCCATGACTGCACGTGAAAAATGGCAACTGGATACGGAAGAGAAATAAAGGGTGCAGGGATCACATGGAAACCGCCTGCTTTATGTGAGGTGCAGGACGATTTCAAGTTGGAAAGAGTCTTGCCAGGAATCAGGTCCTCTTCTCGGCAGTTTGATGTACCTGTCAGACAGCGCTGGGGGTCGGGGCTGAGCTCTCTGCATTTTTTCTGCCCATCCTCCCAAGGCTAGGAGGAGCGTTACAGGATCTGATCTGTGGTCCTGCAGGAGAGGGGTTTTCTCCCTGCCGTGTGGAAAGTTCTGTCCAGTCTGGACAGTTCACGTTAGCTTCTTTATCTCTGCTTCTGGCCAAAAACCAGACACTTCTGGACTCCTCCAGAGGAGAGGAAAGGATGACACAGTTCAGTGAACACTGCCATCCTTCTGGAAAGAAATTCCAACTCTTTTCCCCATTGATTATAGTCATGTTTGTGCCATAGTCTCATTCTGTTGTCACCATTTGCCCAGACCCTCAAACCGTCTTCTTCCAAGACCACGTCTTTCCCTCTAGGTTCTCATGGCTAGTCCTTCCCCCCTTGGTTCATTCTGTTTGGGTCTTGATAATATCAGCTTGGGAAGACTGGGAAAGCCTGCTGACTTTGCAGTTAATACAGAATCGCAGGAGACATGAATGCTTCTTTCTGTTGTTGTTATGGGGGACTTTCTAACCAGCATAATTTGTCTAGGTTGATCACTTTCCTTTCATAAGAGTCTGGTTATTAATTTGTAAAAAAAAAAAAGACTTTAAGTTAGTAGACTGAAGCCCTAATGTAGAAAAATGAAAGCAGTACTTTAGAAACCACATCTCTGAATGCGCCAGATGACGGTGGTTACTCTAGCATCTTTCTTCTACTCTTCCCTGTATTTTTAACATTTCCTCTTATACTAAAGAAGGAACATTCTAGAGGGCAGTCTTTATGCCATTTGCTCCTTCATTTTATTAAATGTCTACTGGCTCTATTTCAGAGTTGGGGGAAGGGGTGAGTGGGGTAGGGAGAGGAGGAAAAAGAAGAATGAACTTTTATTAATGTTCACTGTAGGTCAGGAATTGTTCTAAGCACTTTAGTATATTGTCTCATTTAATCCTTACAGAGGTCATGCTAACATTCTATAGGAGAGGAAACTGAGGTTCAGAGAGTAACCTTACATGAGCAAGAGATCTCATATTTCAGTCCAGCAATCTGACTACAGAGTCGGAGCTGTCAGCCCTTTTAAAACTGCTTTTCATTTCTGCTGGACGAAGATTTTGACTTCGATCACGATCACTGATAATTTTTTCTTCTTGTACTGTAATTTCTTCTGAATGTTAAACACAGTAGACTGATTTATATTATGATTTATGGAGCTTGCTTAAAACACACAGCTTTATGTCACCAAATAAATGAAGCAGAGTGTTAAAGACAATACTGTGGTCTTGATATTTAAAATGCAGGATCAGCAGCTGGTTGCAGGATAGTGGCTGTGCCAGATGTTTATTCAAATGTTGCCAAACAGGAGACTTAGAAAGTAATTGATACAATTTTTGCTACCAACTGAAATATTCCTTTTTATAAAAATAAAGGGGCAGTGTAAAGTGTACTGAGAAAATTGTTTTAATGAGAAAATGGGATACGGTGCTATAAGGCAAATTCATCACATTGTTCTTCACTGTTTAATTTTTCTTCTTTTTTGAGGTCTCAGGATTAAATGTCATTTATGTTTTTACATTCTATGAGTAAGCAAATTATCAGCTCTATTTTACTGAATCTAATTTAAAGTCTTTGCTGCTCTTAGTAAGGTGTTCCTATTTTCCTAGCCAGGTATTTTTATTTTCTGCATTAAAAGTTACATTAAGAGTGTTAATGTAACTCTTGAATTGTCCTAACTTAAAAAAAATTAATTTGATGTGATAAAGTGTATTTCAATTACTTTTGGTTATGATGGTAGAAGAAGTTTTTCTTTTTTAAAAAAATTAGCAAAGATATAGATTTTGGGGATGAAGTATTGGGTAATATGATTTACACAGTCCACGTATGATTGTTAAAATATAAAGTCATGAAGGCTATAAAATTGCTGTTGAATACAGCTTTGGCTATATCCCATAAGTTTAGTATATAATATTCTCATTGCTGTGATCATCTCAGCAGTCTATAATTAGTATTTAGATTTCTCTTTGGCCTAGTAACTATTTTGGAGAAGTTTCTTTCTCTCCTTTTCCCCGTAGAAGTTGTGAATTTTTTAAAAAAGTTGTCATTGATTTCTTACACTATTTTGCAGTTGTCAGAGTGTCAACTCTGTAACATGTATTTTTTTCAAATTTACTGACATTTTGTTACCTAATATAGAACAAGATCTATTTTTTAAAGAAACTTGAAACAAGGAATTAAAAAAAAAACTTCTGTTATTAAATTTATATTATATTGTTTAACTCTTCTATGTTCTCATTTTTTGGTACAGTTTATTTGTCAAAGACTGTGATAAGTGTGCTAATGTCATCTTTCCAAAATTATGTGATTTCTTTCACTGTATTACCATAGCTTTAACTTTATGTATTTTGATATTTTGATATCCAACACATATCTTTACTATTGATTTTTGCCTTTTATATACATATAAATATACATAGTTGTATATCTATGTAAATTATACATATTCATATAATCACTGCCACCTTTTTCTTTTTAATCTTTTTTTTTTTTACATCTTTATTGGAGTATAATTGCTTTACAATGGTGTGTTAGTTTCTGCTTTATAACAAAGTGAATCAGTTATACATATACATATGTTCCCATATCTCTTCCCTCTTGTGTCTCCCTCCCTCCCACCCTCCCTATCCCACCCGTCCAGGCGGTCACAAAGCACCGAGCTGATCTCCCTGTGCTATGCGGCTTCTTCCCACTAGCTATCTACCTTACGTTTGGTAGTGTATATATGTCCATGCCTCTCTCTCGCTTTGTCACAGCTTTTTAATCTTTTGTATCTTTTTGTTTCAGTGTGTGTTTTATAAGCAGGATATAGAGTTTGCATTTTAACCCAATATGAAGAGTATTTGTCTTTTTAGGAATATTGAACCACTAAGTGTATTATAATAACTGATATGTTTGCTCTTGTTTGAAACTTTTATATTTCACATGGAAGGCCCTACAGTATCAGCTTTTTACAAATAATTTACGTTGAACCAAAGTAGTGTACCATTTTAACAAATGAGTTAAGTACCTTCTTTGGTGCTTTGCTTTTGACCTTGTAACTAGAGCAATAGTTTGCAACCTGGTTATTCTATAGATAAGTGAACCCCAAATTGTCTACCACTGATCCTAAGGAGTGAAGCAGAGAGAGAGACAACCACAGCTGCTAACTTGCAGTTCCAGGAAGGAGCCAGCGTAGACCTAAGTTAGTAAAACATCCACTTCCTGACCTAGAAACCCCCTTTGGACAGTGTTGGACTAGAGGCTGTGGAGGATGCTTCTGCTTGACCAGGTCTCAAAGGACAGGGAGGGTGCATGGGCAGCGGCACCCAGTTAGCACTTGGTCCTGTCCAAAACGTCCATAAGACATTTGGTCCATGCCCAAAGGTCCTTAATATTTGGTCCTGTCCAAAGCCATTTGTCATGGACCAAGTATGCTCATGAAAGTTTTGGACAGGACTAAATGTCCTGCAAGGGTGGAGGCTACATCAATGTCATTTGAAACTGGATTTATTCTAAGGAGGCTACATCAATGTCATTTGGAAACTGGATTTTTTGTTTTGTTTTATTTTTGCCTGTCAGTTTATATTGTGCAAGAGTCTTAGATCCAGGATCAAAAGCAGAAAGGTGAGGGATGTTGGCGTTGCTGCTGAGTTAAACTGGCTCACAAAGCAAGCAGCATTCTCAGGCAATTCTAGAAAGAAGTTTTCAGATAGTACAAGCACCAGACTGTCCCTTTGGGTGACAGTTTTGGAAATTGTCACTCTCCCCTTGTGTTAAATCTTCCATCTCTTCCATGTGGAGGAGATTCATTTATGTTTGAAACTACTTATACCAAATCAAGGAATAAATAAAGACAAGAAAGAGAATAGAAGCTTCTTGTAACAGGGGCACATCTTCAGTTTGAGGAAGTCTGTGAAGACAGAATCAGATGGAAATTGCTGATGGCAATAACTCAGCAACATGTGACTAATTACTGTAGGAAAAAGGTTTAATTTGATGAATTTTTTTCCTCCTCTTTCTTCTTTTAAAAATGAACACTTTATGGGAATTGCCTGGCGGTCCAGTGGTTAGGACTCTGCATTTTCACTGCCAGGGCCCGGGTTCAATCCCTGGTCAGAGAACTAAGATCCTGCAAGCCATGTGGTGCAGCCAAAAAAAAAAAGACCAAAAAATGAACAAATAAAAAACAACAACAACAACAAAAACACTTTATATATCTCTTTGGCACTATGGGAGAAACAAGGCTCAGAAAACTCCAAAGTTTCTTTTCTTTTCTTTGTTTTTAATTGAAGTATAGCTGATTTACAATGTAGTATGTTTTCTTAAAATAGTATCAGTTTCTTTTGTTCTCAAGTACATGACTACTCCTTATAACGTGACCAAAAGTAAGAAGCCTGGATTCCATAAAATCCAGCAGGATGTAGCTATATTTGTAGTGAAAATGTAAAAGCAAATTTAGTCAGCAAATTTACATGTAATTTGACTAAATGGGGTTTCAAATTTATATGTACTCAAACATGATTACTTGGTAAAGTCTTATTGTGCATAATACCTCTTAATGTGCCTAAATATTTAAGTGACCTTAGATTTGTTTAAAAAAAAATAAAGTGCTGTGCTGAAATAAGTATTACTTAAATTTTTTTTTTTTTCTCTCCTCCTCTCCTATTAAAAATTCTGGAACTTTATTAGTAGGAGAGGGAAGGATCGGTTAAATCCTAACAGAATGTAAGTTATTTCTGAAGGGCATGTGAATTGGTGAGTTCACATCGTTTCAATGACTGTTTGTAAGATGGACTGTAAGAATGTAAATCCGGACTGGCCAGTCTGAGGGTCAAGAGTATAATCTATTCAGCAAATGCTTTTACTTTCAAGGAGAGGGATTTACAATATGCACAACTGTGCAAAGAGAGGGAATGTGAGTAATTTTCTCTGAGCCCTGACCCTGTGTACTCAAAACTTCTGAGGACTTAAGCATGTGGACTTGAATGAGTGAATGTAGTCCTTTGTAATATTGCCAACATGTTTAATTTTCCAAGTAGGTAGGTCATTGTGTCGACTTTGTCCTCATGCCAAAACGATTATCCAGGCATTTCAGTTAAGGTATTGCCTTCTCAAGTCACAGAAGTTGAAAATGATTACCATGTATATGCTCACCTATTTTAAAATAACTGGCATTTATATTCTACTTGCTTATATTAGCAGTTCACTTTGAATGTGTCTTTCCCATTAGACTGTAAGGTTTTTGAGGATGGAGACTGTAAACTCCAGTTTATATGTCCTAGTCCAATTCTCTATGTGGTGTGGATTTGTAAGTATAGCATAAGTATACTTGCAAATATAGCTAATGCTAACTGGCTGCTGGTGGTAGTTTCTAAACTACCTTTTGTTAAAGTAGTTAGACAAGGAGGCCATTAGACTGGGGTAGCCCTAGCGTCTTTGGTAGCTTATGTAAGCAAATTGAATCCAGAGTCAACTAGATTTTTCTCAAATCTGAGAATATGAAACTGAAGAACAGCTATTCATAAATATTATAGTTGTCTAGATTTTCTTGAATCTGAGAAAATGAAACTCAAGAACAACTACTCATAACAGCTGAATGACTAAAGTTTTTCACATAAGGCAAACATTTAGGTTATAGCCAAATAAATAATTGCTTTGCTTCCCTCTCTTCTCCGTAAACACCTCTGCCCTAGCCCCCCACCAGGGAGCCTCCTAACCACTTTTTGGTTTTGGCAGTGCCTGATTGGAATCGTTGTTTGCTCAAATAAACAATTAGGGCTTCCCTGGTGGCGCAGTGGTTGAGAGTCTGCCTGCCGATGCAGGGGACGCGGGTTCGTGCCCCGGTCCGGGAAGATCCCACATGCCGAGGAGTGGCTGGGCCCGTGAGCCATGGCCGCTGAGCCTGCGCGTCCAGAGCCTGTGCTCCGCAGCGGAAGAGGCCACAACAGTGAGAGGCCCGAGTACTGCAAAAAAAAAACCAAAAAAAACCCCCCAAAAAACAATTAACGTGCCACAGTTTACCATTTTACACATTCTAACATGGGGGGGGGGAGGAAAACTACTCAGTGCTGGTAATGTTGTGATAAATCTGGTATCTTAATATTTATTTACTTATTTATTTGGTTGTGCCGAGTCTTATTTGCAGCAGGCGTGCTCCTTAGTTGCGGCTTGCCAGCTCTTTAGTTGTGGCATGCAAACTCTTAGTTGTGGCATGCATGTGGGATCTAGTTCCCTGACCAGGGATCGAACCCTGGCCCCCTGCATTGGGAGCGTGGAGTCTTAACCACTGCACCACCAGGGAAGTCCCAAATCTGATATCTTAATACATTGCCAGTGGTATTGTAAATTGAAAAAAATTTTTTTGGAAAGCATCTTGGCAATATGTATCAAAAAGCCATCTAAATACTCACATACTTTCATGTAGTAATTCTAGCTTTAGGACTATAGCTAGGATAGTAATCCACAATTACAGAGCGCTATATATAGGAAGCTACTCATTACACAGTTGTTAAGAAAGACTGCAAGTAACCTAAAAAGCATGAGTAGAAAATAATTAGGTAAATATGGTTTTATATACTAGATGGTATGCTATACAGCCATTAAAACGTCTATAAAGCATAGGAAGCAACGTGGAAAAATGCTTATGATATATAATGTTACTTGAAAGCATATGTAGTATTTCATAGCAATCCAGATCAGAAGAAAATCTCACACCAGGTGCATAGAGAAAAATGGGAAAGAATAACTTATCATTATTCTTGGTACATGGTAATTATTTTATGTAAAATAATTACAATGTACTGAATAATTACTATATTTTGGGCACTGTGCCAAGTACGTTTTTTCACTTAATTTTTTTTTTTTTTTTTACCATTTTTAAAGTCTTTGCTGAATTTGTTACAGTATTGCTTCTGTTTTACGTTTTGGCTTTTCGGCCACGAGCCATGTGGGATCTTAGCTCCCTGACCATGGATCGAACCTGCACCCCACTGGACCGCCAGGGAAGCCCCTCTCACTTAATTTTTTTTTTTTTTTCGTTACACGGGCCTCTCACTGTTGTGGCCTCTCCCGTTGCGGAGCGCAGGCTCAGCGGCCGTGGCTCACGGGCCCAGCCGCTCCGCGGCATGTGGGATCTTCCCGGACCGGGACACGAACCCGTGTTCCCTGCATCGGCAGGCAGACTCTCAACCACTGCGCCACCAGGGAAGCCCCTTGCTTAATTTTTATAAATGACTCTCGGTGTGCCCATTTTGTGGATGAATAAACTGAGCTCATAGAGGTTGGATAACCTTGTTCAACCATATTAAGTGATAGGACCAGGTCTGGACCCAGGTCTGTGGGATCCAGAATCTGTGCTTGAAACTGGTGATTCACAAAGTTGACTGTGCATCAGAATAACCTGTGGAACTTTCAATAAATAAATTAATTAATAAGTGAATAAATACTATATGGCTTACCCCAGATCTCCTGAGTCAGAATCGCTAGTGAGACAGCCAGGAGCCTGGGTTTTTAACACATAAGGCAGGTTCTATGGTGAGTCTGTGACTAGCATTTAGGACCCTCTGCAAATTCCATTTGTTGTATTAAAAAAACACTAAATATTAATATTGTGAATTTATTTATATATTTATAATAATATTAATATTATTTATATAATATATATTATATATAAATATTATAAATTATATAATATATATAATTTATAATAATATTAAAATTGTGAATATTAATAGTGGTTGTATTTGGGTAATAAGATTATGGGTGATTTTATTTTTTTCCCTCCAAAAATTTTTCAGATTTTCTTCAGTGAGAAGTGATGTTACTTTGAGTGTAAAAATTTAATGAAGAGAAAAGTTGAATAAAATATTCTATTTAAAGGGTCTCCCTTTGGGGGGGGGGAGTTATTATGTGCTACCTCTTTTAATACGTCCATTCTGAAGGGCATAAGTGGGAGAAATGTAATTATATCCAGAAGAGGCGGAATTTTAGCAAAATTTACAAAATATATCAGTCTAGCGGTGACTACGGTTAACAGCCTGTATGAAATTTGAGTTACAACACTGCTTTAGAAGATAAGACTTGGGGTATAGATTTTACAAAATAGGTTAGATGGCATGTTAACTATATTTCAGTTAAAAAGAAAATAAATAAATCGGATAATTGAGAAAAACCACAGAGAAGCTGGTCTCTTCAGCTCTTTGAACAGCAAGAGGGGAAACCACAGTCACCAGATGTTTTTGTTTTCAAGGAAGGGGAAAAGAGTTCTTTTTCTCATAGTTTGAGAGGAAAGGGTGTGAAATGAGATCATAATTGGAAATAATGGACTTCATTGTTAATGTGCAGCCATGTGACCCACGTGTGGGGAGGTAAACACAGGAACTTTCAAATCAGGTCACTGCAAGTTGCCATGTTGGGTCACCCAGCAGGAGCAACAGTTCAGAACCTGAAATAAATTAAAAGCTTTTGCACAGCAAAGGAAACCATAAACAAGACGAAAAGACAACCCTCAGAATGGGAGAAAATATTTGCAAACGAAGCAACTGACAAAGGATTCATCTCCAAAATATACAAGCAGCTCAATATCAAAAAAACAAACAACCCAATGCAAAAATGGGCAGAAGACCTAAATAGACATTTCTCCAAAGAAGATATACAGATTGCCAACAAACACATGAAAGGATGCTCAACATCACTAATCGTTAGAGAAATGCAAATCAAAACTACAATGAGGTATCACCTCACACCAGTCAGAATGGCCATCATCAGAAAATCTACAAACAATAAATGCTGGAGGGGGTGTGGAGAAAAGGGAACCCTCTTGCACTGTTGGTGGGAAGGTAAATTGATACAGTCACTATGGAGAACAGTATGAAGGTTCCTTAAAAAACTAAAAATAGAATTACCGTATGACCCAGCAATCCCACTACTGGGCATATACCCTGAGAAAACCAATATTCAAAAAGACACATGCACCCCAATGTTCATTGCAGCTCTCTTTACAATAGCCAGGACATGGAAGCAACCTAAGTTTCCATCGACAGATGAATGGATAAAGAAGATGTGGCATATATATACAATGGAATATTACTCAGCCATAAAAAGAAACGAAATTGAGTTATTTGCAGTGAGGTGGATAGACCTAGAGTCTGTCATACAGAGTGAAGTAAGTCAGAAAGAGGAAAACAAATACCATATGCTAACACATATATATGAAATCTAAAAACAAAAATGGTTCTGAAGAACCTAGGGGCAGGACAGGAATAAAGACGCAGCCGTAGAGAATGGACTTGAGGACACGGAGAGGGGGAAGGGTAAGCTGGGACAAAGTGAGAGAGTGGCATGGACACATATACACTACCAAATGTAAAATCGATAGCTAGTGGGAAGCAGCCGCATAGCACAGGGAGATAGCTCGGTGCTCTGTGACCACCTAGAGGGGTGAGATAGGGAGGGTGGGAGGGAGGGAGACGCAAGAGGGAGGAGATATGGGGATGTATGTATATGTATAGCTGATTCACTTTGTTATACAACAGAAACTAACACACCATTGTAAAGCAATTATACTCCAATAAGGATGTTAAAAAAAAAAGGTGTTGCGAAGTTCCTGTTTTTTAGGATGGCAGAGGAAATTGTCAAATTTAAACCAGTTGTATATGCATAAAAATGTTGAAAAAGTTGTATTTATATTTTTGTACATAATAGGCTACACGAAATTATCAAAAAGTTTGCTTCCATGATTGGACGCCTGGGCAGTCTTAGCCTCCAATGTTCAACTTCAACATCTTTTTCACTTTGCAGGCCTGACCAAACAATCTTCAGAATTCCTGGGTGAATTTGGAAGACAATAAATAATTTCATGAGGCGTTAGTCACGTATGGATTCACGAGTGTATGTTTTAAAGAATAAAACACATATTGTGTAGCTTTTAAAAGCTGAGTAATGATGTCACTTAGCCTTAGTCATGAAAACCTTATTTAGAAAATGGTGAACTTATTTTCCCTCCGGAAAATTCACTTTTCTCCAACACACGAGATCGGATGAAACTGGAACATGTTACCAGGAATCCAATAAAGCTGTGAAAGGCTCAAATTAGGTAATCTCTTAATTGGAAAGAAAGAGAAGTTTTCATGAAAGATATTCTCTTGAAAACTGGGTTTTTACAGCCGTCAAGACTTCTTTGGAGAGGAAGTGGAGAAGAATTCCAGATGATGTCTTTGTTCAACTCTAAGACAAGTCTGAATTGCAGTTGAAGCTATTGAATTTCCAAGTGTAGCCCTAGATCACTTTTGCTGTCTGCCGGAAGTCATGACAGAAGAAAAAAAGGACTGCTATCTTCTTAAGATAGGAGACCACCGACCACTACAGCTTTGAAATGGTGTCGACATCCTTGGAAGCCTGTGAGCTGAGTCAAAACAAAGAAAACCCTCTGGCTATTTTGGGTCCGGCTTAGAAAACATTAGCTTCCAAAACTGCTCAGTAATCTAAGAGAAGACCTCAGTCCTTACTAACTCGATCGTTAATCGTGTCCAGAAGAGTGTGCTAAACACCAGTGATGTACCTTGCTTGGTAAACCTTTGAATGCTGATTACAGGGTTCATCCTTTGATGGGTTATCACAGGGAAATATACTTGCCAGGTTTGTGAGTAAAAAGACATAATACCCCTGTTTTGGGAACTCCAGGGAAAAGACCAACTTCTTTGCGCATATGAACAGTTTTCATCTGGAGCATTGTGTATTTGGTAGAAAAAAATTGAAACTCTGAATACACAGAAATTGATGCTTCAAGGGGTAAAGACCAACATTATACTTCACAGATTTATAGCTAATTTAAAAAATTAGAACCACCTCTTTATTTTTTAAATTTGGTAACACTCTCAAGGCTTCCTGTAAGTCATTTTTGTTTGTTTGTTTTTGTCTTTTTGTGGTACGCGGGCCTCTCACTGTTGTGGCCTCTCCCGTTGCGGAGCACAGGCTCCAGACGCACAGGCTCAGCGGCCATGGCTCACGGGCCCAGCCGCTCCGCGACATGTGGGATCTTCCCGGACCGGGGCACGAATCCGTGTCCCCTGCATCGGCAGGTGAACTCCCAACCACTGCGCCACCAGGGAAGCCCTGTAAGTCATTTTTAGGAAGTTACATCTTATCACACACACACACACACACACACACACACACACATATATTTTTTTTCAGATTATTTTCCATTATAGGTTATTATAAGATATTGCATATAGTTCCCTGTGCTATACAGTAAATCATTGTTGCTTATCTATTTTTTATATAGTAGTGTGTATATGTTAATCCCATACTCCTAATTTATCTCTCCCGCCCACTTTCCCCTTTGGTAACCATATGTTTGCTTTCTATGTCTGTGAGTCTGTTTCTGTTTTGTAAATGAATTCATTTGTATTATTTTTTAGATTCCACATATAAGTGATATATAATAATTCGTCTTTCTCTGTCTGGCTTATTACTTCACTTAGTATGAAATTCTCTAGGTCCATCCATGTTGCTGCAAATGGCAATATTTCATTCATTTTTTATGGCTGAGTAATATTCCATTGTGTGTGTGTGTGTGTGTGTGTGTATATATATATATATATATATATATATGGCACATCTTCTTAAACCAATTGTCTGCTGATGGGTACTTGGGTTGTTTCCATGTCTTGGCTATTGTAAATAGTGCTGCTATGAACATTGGGGTACATGTATCTTTTTGAATTAGAGTTTTTGTCTTTTCCGGATATATGCCCAGGAGTGAGATTGCTGGATCATATGGTAGCTCTATTTTTAGTTTTTTAAGGAACCTCCAAACTGTTATGCATACTGGCTGAACCAATTCACATTCCCACCAACAGTGTAGGAGGGTTCTCTTTTCTCCACACCCTCTCCAGCATTCAGGCAATCTACTCTTTTTTTTTTTTTTTTTGTGGTACGTGGGCCTCTCACTGTTGTGGCCTCTCCTGTTGCGGAGCACAGGCTCCGGATGCACAGGCTCAGCGGCCATGGCTCACGGGCCCAGCCACTCCGCGGCATGTGGGATCTTCCTGTACCGGGGCACGAACCCGTGTCCCCTGCATTGGCAGGCGAACTCTCAACCACTGCGCCACCAGGGAAGCCCCAGGCAAGCTACTCTTGACACTGGTGGAAAGTTGCATTTGTGAGCTTATTGGGGAGAGATTTTTTTCTCCCTGATGTTCCTGAAAAGAGAACTCCAAGAGGAGTTTTGGAGAAGGGATTTGATTCAGGAGTCAGACATACTTTTCAGATGACTGTGGTGATCTCCTTATTTGCATTTTAAAAACAAGCAAACATGCTCTTCCTGGTATTATGTTATTACTTTCATTCACATTTCGTCAGCTAGCCTGTTTTTTTTTCCTTTGCTTCTGACAATGAAAAGAAGCAGCAGTACACTTGATGAAGAAATGACTCATCCTTTTGGTGAGCACACGTCCTCAGTATTCTTTAAAAATAGTATGTGATGAAGGAAAAAGACTTATATTTCAAGGTTACTGTAAGTATTTTTCTTTGAAAACATTATCCCTCTGATATTTCTCATGGCTATTTTTCATTGATATATTTAATTTTGAAACTTAAAGTAAAACTAAAGGAAAGCAAGTAATTTTTATGTTTACCAAAAGGAGGCATGGTTGAGGAAGCCTGAAAAATACTGCCAGAGTAAATCACCAGTGGAAAGATACATTTCTTCCTCCATTTGACTTGCTAGCTTTAGGGCTGCAGATTTTCCCCTGCGAACGGCTCCTGGAAGAGAAAGCAGAGTGATGCTCTTAAAAAGGATGAGCGAATGTTCTAGAAAATACTTTTATAACACGGTTGAGTTTGGGAGGACTTAGGGAATACGACTTATGACGTGATCAGTATCAGAATTAAAGTAAAACCCTAATCGATATTAGTGGTTATAAAATGATTTTGCATAGCTCCCTCATTATTCTGTTCTTGAGGTGTGTTCTAGTCGCACAGTGAAGAAAACTCCAGATTATTTTCATTTCAATAATAAAATGGTCTGTGTCCACGATAACCTGCTTGTGCTTATGCCTCTCACTTTCTGTTTCTCTCTTTTTTTTTTTTTTTCCACTGTTCGTCCTCATCATGATGGTCTTACCCATAAGGAGGTCCATTACTTAGCACCCTTTCTGCCCTCTGTGGAAGGCTTTGGGATGCCTGAGCAGTCCTGGTAGCTCGCTGGGCTGGTGGACGTCAGCCTTTGTCAGATCATTAGCCGGGTTGTGGTGTCAAGAGCTCTGGGTGGATTAGCATTCTCGTTTCTGCTCTGAATTTAACAGCTGTGGGACTCAGACCAGTCCCTGTTCTCTTGGACTAAAAAAATACATGAAGTAAAAAAAAAAAAAAAAAAAAAAATGTAACCACTTAGCCTGTTTTATGTTTTTTTTTTTTTTTGGTCTGCTTATTTATACATAACAATTTATTATTAGTTTATATTGTATCTTGTATCTTGCAAAGGACTGAATTTTTCATACTTGGTCTCCAAGTAGGCTGATTGAATACCAGGCTGTTGGGCGAGTGAAATTTGGCTGAATCCAATTGTGGTTTTTGAGATGTTCAAAGTAACCTTGAAACTAGACGTGAAAACAAGCCGAAGCGTTTTTTCTCTCGGAGTTCTGTTACCCCAGCCCTCCTTCCCTGATGCCAATCCAATACGCTAATCCAATATAGCGTAACGACATTATTTTGCTTTTGATTTGTACACAGAGGCTTGGCTAGAACGCTGCCTTGGCTGGGTGCCGTCGTGTAACCATATGGTACTTCACGGAATGCGGATAATGGCCTCTTTTCCCTTTCTGAATAGGTGGGAACCTGTGCTAGCAGGTAGGAGAGCATTTATATAAAGCACAAGTGAAAGCATGACACCGGTGTTATTCATGCCAGAGCATCGAGGACTGCTCATCTGTTTAGAAGATTGTAATTCTCTCCCCACTACTTTCTGGGTATTTTCAGCTGTGACTCTGAAGAGAAGTGAGGGTGATCCAGGCCCTGGCTTTAAAGGGCAGGGGTCGCAGCTTCACGCATTTCTGTGTTTTCTGCTTTGATGTCACAGGTGTCGGCCAGGGGCCTCTCGGGGAGGCTGGTAGGCAGGCGGGTCACCAGGGTGAGGCTGGCAGTGCCGCCCCGTCGGAGCTGCCAGGCCCTGGGCTCCTCTCAGGCCCTGCCTGGTGGGAAGGGAAGGCCCAGCTCTCTCAGGCAGCCTGCCCCCAGCACCCCTGTCCTGTCCCTGTCAAGCTGGACCCCAACTCTAGCCTCAGGGGTCTGTTAGTGAGTAGCGGGGGGCCTGGGTCTCAGAGTTGGAGGTTAGGAAATTGGACCCTATGACTCCGTGTGCATTCCGTGGTGGCCCTTCACTCAGCGGGAACTGAAGCAGGGAAAGGTGATGGGATTTGTGTCAAGTCTCACAACCAGGGTGTCCCAGAGCCAAGGCCAGTGCCCAGGGGCACCCCGGCTTCTGCGTTGCTCTCCTCACACCCCCTTCCTTCCAGGTCCTGTCAGCCTTTCAGGCTCCGGCCTAGAGTGTCTGTCACCTGCACCCCACACACCTGCGTGCTGGCAGTGAAATGGCCCGGCAGGGTCAACCCATCACTGTGAGCCTGGACGGGACTTCTGTGCCCTTCCAGAGATGGCAGGCCCCTTCGCTGTTTAAGCGTGACCTTGAAAAAAGCTATTATTTACTGGACCCTAGCTATATGGTAGATGCTGAAGTGGCCCATGCGTATCCATTAACATATTTAATCTTCACAGAAACTCAATGAGTTTCTTCTTCTTATCTCCATTTTACAAGAGGCTGAAATTCAGAGAGGGTACATGTCTTACCTGATGTCGGATAGGTAGAGGGGGCAGTGCTGAGGCTTCTGCCCAGATGTGCCAGCCTCCACAGGGCCTCCCCGGGGCATCCTTCTTCCCACACACTCCCCTGCTTCTGCCCAGCCCACTGTGGTTCCCCTGGAAATTTAATTACGATAATCTAGTAGGGGTCCCCTTTCTTGTTAAAATGACCATCAGAAAGCCACGGCTGTCCAGAAGGAGATCGTCAAAGGCAAACTGTGCAATGAAAGGCTTTCCTTCCCACCAGCCTCTGTTATTCCTTTTTCCTGCCCAATCATGTTGTCAGATGTTTGGCCCGCGAGAGGCTACAGCAAAGCACATGGTCGTAGTTCCCAACCCAGTGCCCACAGGTATCATCTTATGCTCCCGAGTCCATCTGGTGGACGGTTTCAGCAGGGCTGAAAACTTGCCTGATGAGCAGAACTTCAATTCCTGTGATTACTAGGGCTTTTCCTACAGTTTTCCTGGGCTCTTTCCATCTGCGCCCCTAGACTGTAAATGACCCCCAGGCGAAGGTCTTGTTCTTCGGCGCATTTGAAATATTGTAAAGGGTGGCGTACACCGTACATTAAAAACGGTATAACAACAATACAACTTTGTCCTTCAGATGCAGCCTCGGGCCTCCATCTTTTCCCCAGATACGCAGACGTATATAGCCCTGTATTTTGTAAACCTGGCTGCCACGCTTTCCAGGAGAAGTGGGTTTTAGCTGTGAGGAGACAGCAAGCGTTCAAATAATTTGACGGTTTTAAGTTACAGTTTCATTGAGCTTCATCCCATAAACTGTCACCTAGTTGAAAATTATTTGGGATTAAAATAATCCTATAATAAATTCAGACTGGCCAGAATGGGAGAATTTAAGCAGGGATACCTCCCTATTAAGCTTTACTTTTTTTTTCTGGGTCATAAAGCTAATAAAATATTCTCACCACCTCCCAATGTTCCCCACGTTTTAATATAAATTATTTCTCACCTACATTCTACTTTCCTTTAAGCCAATTTTATTTTCCTAGGCCACGGGCCTTGGGTAATCTCCTTAGATAAATGTCAGTTACCTCTGATATGAAAAAGCATGCTAGAGAGAGTTAAACGGAGCAGCCAGCCATCTCAGTAAACTTGCACAGCTCTCAGATAAACAACCACAAAAATATTATTGTGTGATCGTTTAAAAAAAAAAAGGACAACCCAAAAAACAAAAAAAACTTACTTCTTGACAAACTGGTTAACAAAAGCTCTATTTACTTGACTTGTGGGATAAACTCCAGAAGGAAGCAAAGAGGAAAATGTACATTTCATGAAAACAGCAGTATGTTAACTGACGGAGCATTTTGTGCTTATCATGTGATACATGGATACCAGGCACCGTAGGAGAAACAAAGACATCATGCATTTGACCCCAGCTCCCCTGGGGTTTCTGGCTTCACTGGGAACATGTGGAAGAGTAGACTGCCGGGTGGTGAAGGGTTAAAGCTTATGCAAGCTCCCTGGGTTCCTGGACAGGGATAGGTCAGTGCAGCCAGTCTGTGTTCCTACCCTGGACCAAGTGTGGAGCCCCGAGTTGGCTTTCTTCCTGGCCTGCGCGAGCGGAGAGTCCTCCGTCTCCCCTCCCTCCCACATGGCCTTGAGCTTGGGGACGGTGGAGAAACATGGTGGATAATCCTTGGCTCTTAGAGAGCAAGGAGGCTGCCCATCGAAGACACTTGCTAAAAAGGGGCCAACTTAGAACCGAGAGTCCAGGCTCGCTCCCCTGTGTCGGGAGGTCAGTGGTGGATATCTGTCTGAGGTAGCTGAGACATTCTTTGCCACCTGCTGATGCTTTGAAGATCTTGAGCTAATTTTTCATGGAGGAGATGGAACGGGTCCTGCAGGGTTTGGTGAGATAATTCATAGGAAGAGACTTAGCTTAGTGCTTAGTACATAGAATGTGTTTATTCCAAAGTTCTCTCTCCTTCTTTTCCTTATGTGTCACGAATCCCCAGTTGGACCAAAAAACCCTCAAGAGATAAAGAATGTGCTTTACATTCCCCTCTATTCTCAGCATCGAGCTTAGTTGTCTCGATAGGTACTAATAATACAAAAAGTCGTCATAGTAGCAGTGATACTGATGGTAACAGTAATAGCAAATATATAAAGTATTTGTAATATGCCAGACATATTTCATCTTCTCAACAAAGCTTTGAGGTAGGTGCTGTTGTTGACACAAGATGAGGAAACTGGAGCACAGAGTTATTAAGTGACTTGCCCAAGGTCACCCAGATGCTATGGAGCAGGGCCAGAATTTGAACTCAGAAAGTCTGGCTACAACCTCTGTACTCTTATGGCACTTGAATAAGAAAAAAGCCCATTTTATTAATGTGAAAAATGTTGATCATATACAGAAATAGAGGGAACCATATAATGGATTCCTGTTTAGGCATCGTCAATGCTTATCAGTACATTTCTTGTCTTGTCTCATCTGTATCCCCACCTCCTCCTACATCTCCACTTTGGATTATTTTGAAGAAAATCCCAGACATATAACCTCCATGTAAATACTCATGTATATATCTCTAAATGATGGATTTTCAGTATAATCACAATGCCATTATCACACTTAAAAATGTTACCGGTTGTTCCTAGTCTCAACTATCCAGTTTGTCTTTAAATTTCTTTGATGGTTGCATTAACATTTTTTTTTTTATAGTTCATTGGTTCAAATCAGGACCCAAACAAAAGATAGCCTGTTTTTCATAATGATTTTTAAAGCAGAATACCTGAAAACATCTACTTATTGAACTTAATTCAGCAAATATTTATCACGTGTCTGCATTTTGCAAGGCACACAGTGTGAGGATGATGAAAGGTATGTCCCAGGAGCTGTCAACTGGCTGTGGTGACTGACTGGATTCAGAAAAAGCCAGAGGGCATTGGCTTGTAACTCCAAGGTTACAAGCTTGGGGTGAATGATGCAGGAGTAGAGGACTTGATGGAGAAAAAAGGAAAGGTGGAAGGAAGAAACAGCCCCCGGAAAATATGATGGGTATGGCTTGTGGTTTGTATTTAGAATCTGAAATCATATTCTGTCCTACATGTATATTTTCTGCATTCCATTCTTTATCTCTGCCTTTCCACTTGATTCTTCTTTCAGTGGCAACTGGGAAGTCGTGATGTTGGCTTTTTTTTCCTTGAAAAAATCTTGATAGAAATTTGAGGGTAAGCTTAATGATGATCCTGTCTTTGAGTAAAGGAAATAAATGTGTTTGCGGGGAGGAGGGTAAATCAGTGGCGTAATCCCAGTGGTGACAGATTTAAGTTTTTAGGTATATGCTTTTATTGTTCAGTCTGGCTCTAATGGACTGGAAAATGTCTTCGTCTAACGAGAAGGCATTCAGAGAATGGGAAAAATGAAATTCTGTGAAATATTTCTGTTTGCTTTGAAATTACTCATCCCTTTGTTTTGAGGGGCTTCCTAACTTCAAAGTAAAGTATCGTGATTTACCTCGAGTTTGATGGAATTGGACTTTAAAGCTAGACTGAGGATCATGTGTGTGCTGTAAAATCCACTGCTGAAACTTGCTGCTGCAGACATATGAGCTTCATCAAGTAGGTTTAAGTTGGAACAGGCATAAGAAAGAAAGCAATTTGGTTTGGGTGCCAACCGGGAGATTAGAACAGCAATTTACTTATTTCAGCTGTTTTATTCAGTAGCATTTATAAAGTAGACTGATTTCCTCCAGATATTTTGCCAACTAGCATTAAGAAACAAGAGATTTTAGGAATAGACTTTTACTCTATTCCTATCCGAAGAGGTGGTTTTCAGTGTTTTTAGAAACCTATCTTTTTTTTCTTTGGTTAGAGAAATTGTATTTGTTTTATGTCCCAATCATTTTTCATACTCATTAAAAGTTATTCTTAAAACTGAATCATGAAGCTACTGGATTTTTGGTGAGACATTTAATCTGCTGTGCTTTTTTTTGAATTTAAGTATAGTCGATTTGCAGTTTGCATTAGTTTCAGGTGTACAGCAAAATGATTCAGTTACATATATGTTTATATATATATTTCAGATTATTTTCCATTATAGGTTATTCCAAGATATTGAATATAGTTCCCTGTGTTATACAGTAAGTCATGATTGATTATCGATTTTGTGTATAGTAGTTTGTATCTGATACTCCCAATTTATGCCTCCCCTGCTTCTCCTTTGGTAACCATAAGTTTGTTTTCTATGCCTGTGAGTCTGTTTCTGTTTTGTATATAGATTCATTTGTATTATTTTTTAGATTCCACATGTAAGAGATATCATATAATATTTGTCTTTCTTTGCCTGACTTACTTAGTACGATATTCTCTAGGTCCATCCATGTTGCAGCAAATGGTAATATTTCGTTCTTTTTTATGGCTGAGCAATATTCCACATTCCCACACCACATCTTCTTAAACCAATCGCCTGTTGATGGACACTTGGGTTGTTTCCATGTCTTGACTATTGTAAATAGTGCTGCTGTGAACATTGGGGTGCGTGCATCTTTTTAATTTAGAATTTTGGTCTTTTCTGGATATATGCCCAGGAATGGAATTGCTGGATCATATGGTAGTTCTGTTTTTAGTCCTTTAAGGACCTTCCATAGTGACTGCACCAATTTACGTTCCCACCAATAGTGTAGGAGGGCTCCCTTTCTCCACACCCTCTCCTGCTGTGAGTTGAACGTAACTTTAGGTCCACAAGTTCTTATTTTTGAAATATTAATCTCTATATTCAGTATTCTCTAAGACTGCTGTGGGATTGAGTTATGGAAGTAGCAGAGAGGAAAAAGAGAAGACATGGGAAAAGCCTGTTTCTGTACCCTTTCTATTAAAACTCTTAGTCTGTTGTCATTTTGTTGCCTATCTTTCTCTTTGTTGTAGATCTTTCCAACCTCAAGAACCCACCAGTACTTATACAACTAGAAAATTATACATAACTAGAAAATTTCTGTAAGCAGGAAGACTATTTATTGTTCCTTATTTTATTGTGTTTTTTTTAAAAACTGCAAGTCACTAGGATAAATAGTAACACAACACCTTCTGAATTTCGTGGGGAAATCGGTCTCTGGTCCTTGTCTGAGCCCCTGGGCCATGCCCTTCCTGATTCCAGCCCTTTCTCTGGAGTTTGCAGTCATGTGAGCCAATATATATCCTCTGCAGTTTTTAGCCAGCTTGACTTGGGGTTTCTGTTACTTACAGCCCAAAGCACCTAACTAACCCTAATTTCATGCACTTTATAAACAGATCTGTTTCCTGTCGGAAGTGAAACTGAGTAATTCTCTTCTCTGGGTCAATGAATTTATATTCCCAAAGAGACATGAAGAAAAGGGAACAATTATTGAACCTGCTATGTGTCAGGCCCAAATGTGAGGTGCTTTCACAGATATTTTCTAGGTTAGTCCTGAAGATGGGCATTACTGTGCCTCTGTAGCTGTTCATGCAGTGATGAGGCATGTGGGTGCTATTAGAGAGCCCTGTGGACCACTTCTCCGCGGCTGCTGGAGTTAGGCTGATTGTGCCTGTTTCCAGGCTGTCCCTGGGTTTTTACCCGGCTCTGGGCACAGTGCCTCAGGGAGCGGTGCTGTTTCCAGTGTCTGTTTGACAAGAACTGATCTCACTTCTGCCCCTAATAAAGCCATGTCAGATCACCCGGTGCCTTCTCATTTGCTTTATGCCAACTTGTTGTCTTTGCACGTGGTAGAAAATAGGGCCACATGTAACTTAATGTTCTGACTATAATTAAAAGATTTCCCTCCCAGTGGCCAAATGCAAGCAGAAGTGGTTTATTAAATTCTCAGCTGGCTGGAAGACGTTCCAGATGCACTGAGAGATGACGTCATGGGTCATGATATTGTTTTCTAAATTCCGCAGAGCAGTGAAATGAAGCTGCGGTTGAATACATCTTCCTTTGGGAGAAAAGAAGATGTCGAATGAAGGCCTAAGTGCTGGGTTGGGAGAGGCGGTTGTGACCGTCTTTGTACCCTGACCTCCTTTGACCCTGCTGTCTCAGTGTGCGCCGGGCTGCTCTGGCCTGGCTGTTTGTCATTCCTCATGTGGAGGTTAGATGAAGTATTTGAGGGTGATATGGGGCATATCTGTTGGTTGAAATTAGCCGGGGTGGGAAAACATATCTTTTCATCATAGGCCAGTGGCTCATTGACAAGAAATGAGTCATGTGCTTCACTCACAACTGAAGGACAACAGTTAAGAATCCTCTTCCAAGAATAGGAAATTCGTTATGGTTTCAGTGTCACCTGATCCACCATCAACACATTTGGGAAGGTCACAGTAATAGAGGACCGTTGAATGAGAGTGCTATGTGAAATGTTTAAACGGTTCTTGTAACAGGCAGGTTTGCATTTTTAGAAAAAAAAAAAATATATATATGTATTTTTTTTTTGCGGTACGCGGGCCTCTCACTGTTGTGGCCTCTCCCGTTGCGGAGCACAGGCTCCGGACGCGCAGGCTCAGCGACCATGGCTCACGGGCCCAGCCGCTCCGCGGCATGTGGGATCCTCCCAGACCTGGGCACAAACCTGTGTCCCCTGCATCGGCAGGCGGACCCTCAACCACTGCGCCACCAGGGAAGCCCAGAAAATAAATATTTTTTTGTTAGCTGCCTGTAATTAAATCATTAATGAAGTAAAGTTGTTCTCAGTTCAAACGTACCCTCTCAAGTTTAGATTGTTCCTGGACGGGCCTTAGGAGGTATGGGATTCTGGGTCAGTCCCTCTCAGTGGAGAAGCCCCCGAAACTAGGCTGATCTTCAGGCCTGAGTAGCCTGAGGCTGCTGGAGGGCATGGGGTTCTTTCTCCTGGTGGGGTTGGGCAGCAGAGGGGTGGCAGATTTCAGTGGAAGTTGCTAGAGGCCTACAGGAGAGTAGGAGCTACCAGAGGCAGGGTACAGACAGTAAGAAGGTTGCCCGTGAAAACACACGCACAGAAAACTGCACACATGTAAGGAAAAGCTGGGCGGGAAGGAAGCTTGCCTCTTTTGCCTGTGCTCAGTTCCGCCCCCGGCTCTTCCTTGAACTTGGACTCTCGTTTTACTCGCGCTGCCATACTGCAGCTCCTGTCAGGAAACAGGGTTAGAGCGTTCCTGAAAGCGCCAATAATTATGTCATAGTGAAAATTAGTTTTGGATGACCCTGATGGAAAACTGAGAAATGTGTAAATGTTTGGTGAATATCAGACTTCAGTTATGGGGGAAAGGATGGTCTAGAAATATCTTGTTAGATGTTGGAATTTTGTGGTGAAGCGTTGATTGAACATCACATAAAAACTCTACTGTGCTGTAAAAAACCAAAACTTTTAATCAATTTTGTTAATCCAGTTCTTTGTCACTTTCTGTCTCTGTGGCCCCAAGCACACTGTCCCCACTTCTGAGTCTTTGCTTTGCCTGTTTTTTTTTTTCACTACTCTCCCCCAATCCTCCCGATTCCCCAAGTTTAACCACCTTCTCCTTACCTCCCTGAGGTCAACTCTGGCAATTCTAGAGCCTATTACTAGTTTCTTACCTTACCGCCATTATACTTTTTGTCTGAATCTTTCCTTGATTAAAATGAAGAAGGAGGTAAACTTCAGACATAGTCCCTTATATATATTTAAGGGGTAATACTGAGTGTCTTTTTAACTTCACCTCTGCAGACCAAACACTGCAGTTTCAGTTACTTTAAAACTTTCTGCTATGCCATGCTGCCTTCTTCCAATCTTACATGACTTCGGAAGACTAGTCCATTATTAAGAATATTTTGCTGATTTGTTCAGATTTAGATGATCCAGGGTGATGGTGTACCTAAACTTCCTTCCCTGAGATAGATATGGTTCAGTAAGTTTTAACACGGATGAGTTTAATTCTTAATAATATTTCTAATTTAACTTATTTTTGGTGCATCTAATAATTGCTTGCAAAAAGTCAAGTCCAGGGCTTCCCTGGTGGCGCAGTGGTTGAGAGTCCGCCTGCCGATGCAGGGGACACGGGTTCGTGCCCCGGTCCGGGAAGATCCCACATGCCGCGGAGCGGCTGGGCCCGTGAGCCATGGCCACTGAGCCTGCGCGTCCGGAGCCTGTGCTCCGCAACGGGAGAGGCCACAACAGTGAGAGGCCCACGTACCACAAGAAAAAAAGAAAAAAAAAAAAAAAAGGTCAAACTCAGTTTCGGTGATGCTGAAGCTGCTGGGGCTAGTTGAGATGCCCTTAAAAAGTTGTTTCCCCAGCTAAGTTCACAGCATGGGTATTTCTTCCACAGAATAAGATTATTCGTCAAATGTTCCTTTAGCTCTGTAATCCGCCCTGCAAGACCTTCAGGTTACGTAGGGAATATCCTGAAGAAATCCAAATAGAGACCATGGTACATGAGAAAAAATCGTTACAGGTTCGCCACAGCAGAGAAGTAGCCAGTGAACAAAGAACCCATGGAAATATTGGAGGCAGAAGGGAACCTTGGGATGCCTTTCTTTCTTTTTTTTAAATTGGGGCATGGTTGTTTTACAATGTTGTTAGTTTCTACTGTACAGCATAGTGGAGTTCCCTGTGCCATACAGCAGGGAGAGCCTTGGAATTTCTACAGTATATTTTCATTCCAGGCTGACAGCAGTTTGGCCAAAGTAGATAGAAAGAACGTGAGAATGTGTTGTTGTCACAGGGTCCAGGCATGAATGTACTTCCTCTGCTTATAACCAGCTGAGCCTCCTGGGGCAAGCCATGTGATGGCTTCAGGTCTCAGTGTTCCCATCTGTAGAATGGCTTCAATAGCATTAATTGTTTCATAGGAGAGTAGCATTTCGTAAGCAGTAAAGCATTCACTAGCCTATGTTTCATTTCCCTGTCACAGCCTAGTATGATACCAAAATATTGTCGTCCTCAATGGGTATTGAACCAATGGGTTTCTGAATACTTTGCATGTTTCCCGTGAACCGTTTTGAACTCTGAAGTTTAATACAGGGAAAGCTGTTGGGTGGCTGATCAGCTTGTGACTACCTCGTCTGTGGTTTATTCCCTCTGAGCTGGGAGCAGCCTGGGTGTACTGGTGATCTCTGGGGTGAGAGGTTGGCTTCCTACAGTCTGCAGGGTGGAGCTAGGAGCATGGCGGGGCTGCTGT
Organism: Delphinapterus leucas; assembly: GCF_059928025.1. NCBI lineage: Eukaryota > Metazoa > Chordata > Mammalia > Artiodactyla > Monodontidae > Delphinapterus > Delphinapterus leucas. The sequence continues at coordinate 12,367,594 of NC_143149.1, forward strand.
CTCGGCCCGTGTGAATTAACTGCATAGGGCGTCCAGGTCCTGTGCACTCACACAAGTGAACGAAGCCGGCGGCTGTAGAATTCCTTACCTTCCCCATCGTCTCTCAAATCATAGTGAAGATCCTGCCTGTATCCCACGTTCTTTTCATCTTCAGATGGTATTTGTATAAGGAAAGGGGATAACAAAGTCTCTCCTTGAGCATTAGCTGCTCACTTTGAATTTCTCTTTATTATTATTATTTTAATTTTTGGCTGCGTGGGTCTTAGTTGAGGTACGTGGGATCTTTAGTTGCGGCATGAGGGATCTAGTTCCCCGACCAAGGATGGAACTCCGGCCCCCTGCATTGGGAGCGTGGAGTCTTATCCACTGGACCACCAGGGAAGTCCCTGCTTGCTTTGAATTTCCGTTTGAGACATTCATTCAACAAACCATAGTTCGTTCTAGGGGCTGAGGGCCCTGCCTCAAGGAGCTTTGGGTATGTGGTGGAAGAGACAAGCAATCTTTACGATCCAGGGTTCCAGGGGCAGTGGACAGCCCGGGGATGAGCCGGTGCTGGGCCTGGGGTGGACAAGCGACCTTTAGAGTTTGGTGCCCACGGTGGCGCGGAGGGAAACGTGCATTTTGAAGTAGAGAATCTCGGAGCTTGGATTCCAGTTTCTCCTCTTAACTGTGTGACATTCAGGCAAGTTAGTTTGTTTTGAACCTTAGCCTTTTCATCCGGAAATGGGCAAAGAAGGTAATAATGTCCAAAGACCTTAACGCAGGGTTGGCAACCAGTAGGTTTTAATATATTAAAAATCGTTAATCAGCATCTATCTGCTCTCACTCCTCTCCTCTTACTGCCCTTCGTGTCATTCGTTACTGGAGGAAAATTACTGTAGTGAAAACAGCACTGGCGCTGGTAGATTTGGTAGTCCTGGCTCTGCCACCAAAGTACTGTGTGACCCGAGGGGTACAGAGCTGGTCTGCAGACCTCTGTGGTTCCTGTGAGGGAAAGGATCTGCTTTGTTTCCTCTTTTTCACTATAACGAGTAACGCCGTTATGAACATTTACGTGAGTTTGTGTGGACATATGTTTTCATGTCTCCGGGCTGTATCCCTAGGAGTGGAACTGCTGGGTCATATAGTAACTACGTTTACTATGTTTCCATCTTGAGGAACTGCCAGACTGTTTTCCAGAGTGGTTGCCCCGTTTTAAAATCTCATCAGCAGTATATAAGGGTTCTGATCTCTGCACATACTCACCAACACTTGTTATTGTCCGTCCTTTTAATTTTAGCCATCTTAGCAGGTGTGAAGTGCTACCTCTTTGTGGTTTTGATTTGCATTTCCCTGATAACTGATGATGCTAGCATCTTTTCATGTGCCTGTTGGCCATGTGTGTGTCGTCCTTGGAGAAATGTCTGTTCAAATCCTTGGCCCGTTTTGAGAGTCAGTGACTTTTCATATTTGTTGTCTGGACTCCTCTTAGCTTGTTGGGATCGGCTTGTATCCCCTGAAGAGGCGCAGAAGATCCTGCTTTTCGGGCTGGTTGGATTTGGTAGCTGAACAGGGGCTCGGCTCCCAGGAGCAGCGGTACCCGAGGACCACCAGAAATCAGAGTCTCTGTGCCAGTCCATAGGCTGTTTTATGCTGAAGTGACAAGCGATCCCAGCATCTCAGTGGCTGAACACCTTAAGCGTTATTTCATCCTCATACGAAGTCTGTGACCCAGGCTGCTTCAGTCTTATGGTGCACCTCTGGGAACAACCAGAAAGTTGATCAGGGACTGTTCGTTCGCTCAACCCGGAAGTGATCTGCATCTGTTCTGTTCACAAGCCCTTGGCGAGACCTCACCCCACGGCTCCATCCAGTGGAGAGGGGTCTCGGAGGTGTGGTCCTCGTGTCCTGGGGAGGGGAGACCTGACATCAGTGAGCACCAGTAATGTCTATGCCAGTCACCAACTCTTTCCATGCAGGAGTCCGTGACCTCTTGTGACAGCCTCATGAAACTGGAAGAGGGGGAATGATTTTATACTCTAAAGCTTTCTGAAGCTATTCTAGTTGGCCCCGTGACAGTGTGAAGCTTTACTTGGGGACATCCCAGTTGATCTGGAATGTGTGCTTCTAATTTGATTAATGGTAAGGAGGTTCAGTAAATCTTTGAATGGGCTCTCTTTTCTGTCTTTCATATAGTCATTTCTGCCAAATGTTTCTTCATGCACCTCCTACGTGCCAGTTACCCTGCTGTGTGCAGGAGGTACAGGGATTAATTGGAGTCCATCCCTGTCTGTTAGGACTCATAGTAAAAAAGTGGAGACCACTATATAGACAAGTAATTATGCCATTGGATGAAGGTATATGCACTTCAGTAGCAGTAGGAAAGGACTCTGAGAGCAGAGGAGGAATCCCTGGAGTTGCCTCAGGCAGCAGGAAAAAGCATCCCAGGGCATTCCCTTTCTGTTTATTGTGATAAAATATACCTAACATAATATTCATCGTTTAATACGTTCACAATGTCGTGTAACCGTCACCACAATGTATACCTAAAACTTTTTACCATTCCCCGCAAAAAACTGTACCTGTTAAACACTAACTTCCCATCCCCCAGCCCAGCCCAGCCCCTGTAATCCTTATTCTACTTTCTGCGAATTTGCCTCTTCTTGGTACCTCACATAGGTGGAATCATAGGTATTTACCCTTCTGTGTCTGTCTGATTTCACTAAGCATACTGTTGTCAAGGTTCATCCATGTTGTAGCAAGTATTAGAATTTCATTCCTTTATGAGGCTGACTAGTGTTCCATTATATGAATATATACCACGTTTTGTTTATCCATCCATCTGTTGACGAACACCTGGGTTGCTTCCACCTTTTGGCTACTGTGAATAATGCTGCTATGAGCACGGGTGTACACATATCTGTTCAAGTACCATTCACTGTATAAAAACATTTTATTTTAAATTATTAGATAACACGTTCACTGTGGATCATTTAGAAAATACAGGAAATTAAAATTAAAGTCACATATAATGCCATTACTCAGAAATATATTTAGTGACATTCTTTACATTTAATGATACTTTTTACATTAAAAAACTAATTTCATACCCTGCTTTTTTTCTCTGAACACAATTTTGTGATCATTAGAATTATATAAAATATTTTTAATGACTAAAAGATAATTTTGTGGGTGTGTCATAGTTCATTTTTCTTACAGATCATTTTGAGATTTAATGTGACTTACATTGAGATGAACGTATCTGTACAAATCTTGACTCTGTTATTTACAGAGACATGAAATGACTGCATCAAAGATACCAGGAGTTCAAGGAGCTTCTCATAAATGGCCAGGTTGCTTTGTCTGAAGTTTTCCATGGCGACCGCAGTGTGTGAAGAGACCCTGTCTCTTCAAGGCCAGCACAGGGATACTCTTACTTAAAATTGTGCTACAGTTTTCAGAGAGTTTAGCCTCTTTCTGTGCTGCCCTCACTTGGGATAGCTCCTTGTTCACAGTGATGCATGATGGGACCTGTTTGCTTGTAGACAGAGTAGCTCACCACTTCGCCCCACCCCCTCACATGAGTCACAGACTCTCACCACCACCAAGTCTCATAACTTGCAGAAATTTTCACTTTGGAGACAGAAGTACATGCGCATTTTCTGGGAAGTGCCTAAGGATCACTGATTGTATCAGTCAGGGTTCTCCAGAGGATCAACCAATAGGGTGTGTGGGTATGTCTCTGTGTATATACAGGTTTATAAATATATGGCGAGTGGTTGATTGAGATTTAATTTTAGAAATTGGCTCGCACTGTGGGGGGCTGGCGAGTTGGGATTTTGCAGGGTGGGCTGGCAGGCTGGAGACCCAGAGAAGAGTGGATGTTGCAGTCTTGAGTCCAAAGGCAGTCTGGAAGTTCCTTCTTCCTTGGGCGGCCTCAATCGTTTTCTCTTGAGGCTTCTAGTGCTTGGATGAGGTCCACCCACATTATAGAGGGACATCTTCTTAAAATCTATGGACAAAATGTTAATCGCATCTAAAAAGTGCCATCACAACATTTGGACTGGCGTTTGACCAATTATCTGGGTACCATGGCCTAGCCAGGCTGACATATAAAATTAACCATCACACCTATCCAAAAAAGTTGGTGTACCACGGGATTTAGCACTCTCCTATATATATGCAAAAATAGTTTAAAAATTATGTAATTTTCCTGATGGCCACTAGAGGGCACTCTGATCAAGGGAAATGGAAGATGTGGCTCATCTGCTGTTTCCTTCTAGAACGAACAACGTCAACCCTGCAGAGACCCTGGGGGACCTCTCCACTCAAGGCCCTAATTTTACAGTTGAGAAACTTACTTTCACTGCCCGGAAGTTTACATTGTAAGACGACAGAGTAAATTAATGATAGAGGCTAGAGTTAGAACTGTGGCTTTTTGACTTTACATTTCATATTTTTTCCATTTTAGGGCATTCTAGTAATTTATATTAATTGTCTGATAATTAATATAAATTAATAGGTAATGATCATTCATAATTTAAGGGAAGTAAGTTGAATATGAGTTATTTTGCTTCTTATAAGTTATCTGTGGTGATGAAATGGCACACATATATTTTGTGTATTGCATGAACTAAGAATCCATATAACTTGTAAGTATGAATTATGAAGTTATTAACTTTCAAAATACCCAAATTAGTTGATACTGGGTCCATAGCTAGTTTTGGTGAACATTCTAAGGGTTTTGTTTGTTTTTCTTTTTATAAAATACTCCCTTTGAAGGACACAGAGGAGGCTTGTGGCACATGAAGACTCAGCCTGCAAAGCTTCCTTTCTTTTTCCTGAGTGCGTGTGTGTGTGTGTGTGTGTGTGTGTGTGTGTGTTGGGGGTGGAGTGATTAGGGGAGAGGGGATGCAACTCATGACTTTACTTTTTGGAATCAAGTTTTTCGGACCTAGATTGGAATATTTGAATACCTTATTGTTAGCAGTAGGCAGTGGGCGTGAAAGGCTGAGTTTTTGGAGGATGGATGGGTGACAGAAAGTAATGATTCCTAGCTTATTTGGAAAATTCTATGTTTGTTTCAAGTGTCTTTTCTTTGTCCTTGTACTTTTACAGCTGAACTCTTGTTATCTGAAGGATGAATTCTTTGGGCTTTTTGTGTCCTTTTCATTCGAGTGGATTACAGTTATCTCCCCACCAGGGGGCAAGCGAAGAAAAGCAAAATCAGTCTGACTTTGTCGCTGCAAATCCACTGCAGTGATGCTTTCTTACAGCATACATATATATATATATATAGCAAAGAGGGATTTTATGTGTGGGGGGGCGTGTGTGTGTGTGTGTATTAGCTATATTTGACTGTATAGAATTGCCACAATTCAACTTTGCCTCTTAGAAATCCACTCTAAATGATTGTAGCAAAAGTAACAGCTTCATTGGGAGTTCTAATACTTTGGGGCTTGTCGCACATGCATATTTCAAACGTGCCAGATCCCCTCTTCCATGCCTGAGATTTAGTCTTAGTCTATTTATTTGGCCACAGAAGTGATCAGGAATGTGGTTACAGTATGTTCTTAGAGACACTGCAGGCTGTAGGTCTGAGGGAGAGCATTTTCAACATACTGTTATTAAAGAATCAGAACCCTCCTTAGCATGCGGGCAGGTCCCGTCCCTGCCTCTTACTGCCCAGACTGCTTCTTACTTTAAAGTGAGGTACGTTTGGAAGTTGTCTCACTTGCTATTTTAGAATATTTAGAACAACTTAAAATATATATTTTTTCAGTTTTATTGAGATGTAATTGACATACAGCACTGTACAAGTTTGAGGTATACGGCATGATGACTGGATACCCGTATAGTGCAAAATATAAGACAACTTTTTAGAATAGGTAAGAAGTTCAGAAAACAGAGGCAGGGAAAATAAGCAACTCATTAAGGATTTGCTATTGGATGAATAATGAAAACAAATACAGAATTGATCTTGCCTGAATCAAGATATTGAAAAATAGCAGGTAAGAGAAATATTTATGGTGGGAGTTTTATTTTCCAATGGATGCGTACGATTTGGGAGAGTCACTTGTATGGAAAAGGATTTAACTTTGGGGTGGTGAGTCCTGGCCTGGCTTTCAGCAAGTGCTCTGTTCTTGCCGGTGAGTGGCTTATGTAATTAATTTCCTCATTTAATCCCTGTAAAAAAAAATTTGGTGGATAATGAAGTCACTTGATCTTTTTATGCTCATTACAACACATATTTATAAAAATATAACACACAGATGATTCCTCATTTCCCTAGTAGTTCTTACTGCCTTTCTTGATTTGAAGAAGTATTTGAGAAGTATCGACTGCCCCAGGCGTTCCACAAGACTCAGTCTTAATATATATGTATCAGGGATTTCCCTGCTGGTCCAGTGGTTAAGACTCTGCACTCCCAAAGCAGGGGGCCCGGGTTCAATCCCTGGTTGGGGAACTAAATCCCACATGCATGCCGCAACTGAAAGGAGCCCGCATGCCGCAAAGGAGATCCTGGATGCTGCTACTAAGACTCGGCACAGCCAAATAAATAAATATTTTTTAAAAAATAAACAAATACATTAATATGTACCAGAGCTGCTTTTTTATTTTTTTAATTTATTTTTAAAAGTTAATTAATTAGTTTGTTTATTTTTGTGGTGCAGTGTCTGCTGTATTTCGAGTGTGAGACTATTAGGACACAAGTGTTCCCATGTTATCATACACAACCACAGTCACATACACGTGGCCAGTTACATATTTACACCAAGCTGTGGTCACTGCAGACCCACACATTCACGTTCAGACAGTCACACACAAGATCACATACAGTCCCATAAACATATCAAGTTACGAAGTCAGTTACCTCTCCCTCATTCACCCAGGCACCTGGACAGATCCAGCTAATAAATACAGTACCACCCTCAGCAGCTCTCATGCTCAACTTACCATGTTGGATCTCCTAGGCCCCAAACCACCCTTTCGCCAAGGTTAGGAAGGAGAATCCACGCCAACATTCACACTGCAAACCTTGCTAGGTTCGAGTTTGGGAGATCTGGAATACTCCCTTCAGCCAGAAACGCTATCAAATCATAAGCTCTCGGGCCTGAAAGTCTCCTGGGAACATCCTATCCCACCGTCAAGGCAGGAAGCCTCTTGCAATCTCCCCAACAGATCATTCAGCTCCTGCTTGCACATCTAGTGACACGGTAGAGCTGCTTTTTTAGACGGAACCTAGCGTATATCAGTTTACTAGTTCCATACTACACGACTAAACTAATTTTTCAGAGATTTAAATGGCATGTAGAAGACTATGGCTTTACTAACAAAGCAAACAGGAAAACTCCAAGCCTTACAGTCTGCTGCTATTAGTTTTCCTTTAATTACCTCCCGAAGTACCTGTTAATGACTCATTACTTATAAAAATAAGTTATAGGTGCTCTGCAACACTTTGTAGTTTCTTTAAGGTTTTTGATCGGGCTGCCACCAGGAAAATGGGCGTGTGACCCTCATACGGGCCTGTGAATCAAATTGCTTTGCGATTTTATATATTTAATGAAGGGTGCTCCAGGGCTGTGTGCGGAACGGGTTAAGCCGAGGTGGAAGAAAGTGCTTTATGACAAAGATCACGTCTTCTTAGAACCTACCATGCTGGCTGCCCGCGTTCTGTTCTTAGCAAATTGGGTTTTAGTCCTGGTTTGTGTGATTTTCCATGCATAATGGTCCCTTTTCATTCACTGCCTTTGAAGCGTGCTTGAGTTTGCAATCATCTCTTCTCGATAAAATAAGTCACAGCGAGTTTCAGACTTCTTTATTTGTCTTGGAAAGAAAACCCTTTTTTCAAATAAAATTACACATGGCATCCCAATATATAAGGATGAAAGCAGAAGGACTTTTTTGGGGAGGAGGGATGAGCTGCTCAGAACCTTGCCCAGACTTCTCCCAGAGGGACCTCGCCCCGACTTCTAGAACTCCTCAGAGCTCGGTGACGTAGAAGATGAACTTGCTTTTGTACCCTCTATTTTCCACTCACTTTTTATACTTGCTCGGCCCTGTCTGTGTACAGAAGCTTTAGTCCACCTTCATGGGAACGGAACTTTAGATCAGGGCTTGGCAAACTTCTTCTATAAAGGGCAAGATAGTAAATATCTTTAGCTTTATGGGCCATATGGTCTCTGTCATAACTACCCAGCTCTGCCTTTGTCACACAAAAGCAGCCTAGACATATGTAAATGGATGAGCATGGCTGGGTCCCAATAAAACTCTATTTACGGACACTCAGATTTGAATTTCCTGTAATTTTCACATGTGATGAAGTTCTATCTTTTCTCAAGCATTTAAAAATGGACAAACAGTTCTTAGCTCCCTGGCCATGGAACTGCAAGCTGGATTTGGTGTGCGGGCCCTAGTTTGCTGACTCCCGCTTTAGTTATTCTGTGGGGATTACTTAAAAGAGATTGTGTGTGTTTAGCTGAAGTTCAGATTGAGGCAGTTGTCGTTTAGTTCAGCTTCTCTGACAATCTCTTTTCTCTTTCTGAGGCTACCACCGTATATGCCTGCTTTGTGCCGCGCAGGCTGCTAATTCCTGACGCAAGTGTTCTCTTGAATACTCTGTGCTCAGATGCAGTGAGATACCTTCACATCGGGGGTTAGGGCATCAACTTGTGCGCTTTGAGGGTGGCGGGAGGGACACAAACGTTCAGTCCATCACACTCTCCAGTTTCCTTATTTCCATTTTCATAAGAAGAGCAAAATGGAAATGAATACTCTCAGAGGGCTAGTGAGTTCTTGTATTTGCTTTTGCCAAGACTGCACATCCTCGTCACCCAAAAGTCACATCCCAATTTGTGACTGAGCTGAGCAGCGGGTTTTAAAGACCGGAAGGGAGCAGGGGTTGAAAAGAAGAAGACGCAGAAACGAGGAGAAAAGCTCAGTTGATTGACGTGCAGGCTGAAATGTATTTCTTCCAGTAAATACCCATGCAGAATTTTGCATCTTATGACTTGTCATATATTCCTCCTACCCAGCCGCCGTGCTAGATTCCCATAATGGCGCAGTTGTGTAACGTGTGTGTGTGTGTTATAATTGCTATGTTCTTTGCTATTCATAACAACCCTGTCAAGTCAATTGGCCAGTGCTGTTATGGTGTGACCCCGCTGGCTGTAGAGATCAAGACCAGAAGTGTGGGGAGCTGGACAGACTTGCCCAAGAGCACATCACAAGTTAGTGACAGAGCTGAGATTGAAACTAGGCCTGAAACTCATGTCCTGTGTAATTGTCAAATCACACTACTTCCTACAACCTCCTGGTGGTTGAAAAGCGCTTGTCTAAACCTTATCTTTGAGGCTGGATACAGAGTTTCCTGTTTCAGCTTCAGGTGTCCTGCCAGCTCTGTCATCTTTGTCTTGCTATTTTGTGTCTCAAATTAAGTGTTGGAGAAATTAAGGGGGGTAAAGCCTTTTTCCTACTAGGATAAAGTCACCATTCTGTTGCAGTCATTTAAGGCTCAGTCCCCTAGGACATTAGGGATAAGCACATATTGGTTAGGAAATTAAAACTGATTCTTTATTGCACTGGCCAGATTTGTCTAAAATAAAGCACTTTAAAATTTAAATTTTGCTTTTTTGAAATGCTGTTTGAAACAGAAACTTATGTCCAAGAGAAAAACAAAACAAAACAAAACAACATGGCTGATAGAAAAAAAATTTTTTTAAAAGCAAGACATGAAGAAGTCGTTTTCTAATGATAGCAAATATTCAGGATAAGTATCCAGTTCTCTCAGGGCTCGTATCTCAAGGATATCTTCCCATTTAGGAAATAGAATGATTTTACTAGGCTAGGACTTCTTACAGTGTTTGGAGTTTGGGAACTGCATCTGTAGAACTGCTTCCTTCGGGTTGAGTGTATTTATCTCATCAAGGCTTGGAATGGAGGCGTCTGAACCTTGGAATGGCCAGCTGGTTCCTGAAGCTCGTGTCGTTATGGGGAAAGACAGAGGGACACGCTGGTCTCCTTGATTTTCATGAGCTGCGCAGCAGGGCTGTGGGCAGCTTTCCATTCTCCTAGATGTTCTGGGTCCGTAAAAAGGGTTGACATAGCTCCCTAAGAGTTGCTTGAACTTCTGGAAGGAGAAACTCTTGGGGCAGCCCCAGTCCTGGTCCCCAGACCTGGATTTCAGTCTCAGCCTTGTCACTCACGGCTATTTATTCTGTCACCTTCACTTTCCTTATACGTGAAATGAGGATGACAGAATCGGACAAAAGTCTGAGGGTTTGTGGGAAGAATTGACACATTGCTTAGTGCGGTAACTGGCACAGAGTCGGTGTTCAATGAAAGGTAATTCACTTTGCCCCTCCTTCACATCCTCCTGTTTCAGGGGGCTCCAGGAGAAAGGGACCCTCAAGGACAAAGGAGACCCAAAGGCCCCAGAACTGGCTGGTGAGCCAGGAGGGAGGGACCAAGGGACCCTGGGCAGCTGAGTCCATCCTGGTCCTTCTGAAGAGGTGCTGCTTTTGTGGTGGATGCAGATGGAGTCACCAGGTAGGCAGGGAACTGAGCGACTGCCTGTATCTGAATCTGGGCTTCTCCATTTACATTGTGAAAGCTTGCATTTAAATATCTACACATCATAAAATCAGATGCTGGCATGACTGTACAGGTTTAGTGCATGTTTATCCTTCTTGACTACAATTGCTTATTTAATTGTTTATCCTCCCCACATGACTTTAAACTCTGTGAGGGTAAAAGGACCATGTCATCTCATAGTGTATAGTCACTGGTGAATAAATGTGGAACACAGTACCTTGCCCAGAGCCAGGAATATAATATGGACTCAACTCATGCTTGTTGAGCAAATGCATTTTTTCTTACTTTTTAATTGTGTGATTTATGTAAAAATTGAGGGCTAACCTAATACAGTAAAGCATATAAAAAGTGTACTATCTTTAAGTGTACAGTTCAATGATATAGTATATATAAAAAAAAATATATATATACACACATAGATACATACCCCTGTAACAACCAACCACACTGAGATATAGAAATTCCTGGCACCCCACAAAGTTCATCTCTAGAGGAGGGGTGTCTGTATGATATATTCTAATTTTAACATTAAAATTCATTTACTCAGCTATATTTTCTAGAACACTTACCATGTTACATAGCATTATACTACATACCAAGGGTGATAACTACAAAAAATAAGATACATTCTGCCCTTCAAAAGCCTCTTGATTTGGTTTGCAAGGTAGGACTAAACCTTAAGTAATCCAGTGACCAATTGTTTACCAAAATTAGCACTGCAAACCAATGGTTTCTGGATTTTATTTTTATTTTATTTTCTTAACGACAGAATTCTTTCTTCAACTAACACTTACCTGGAGCCTTATATGTAAAACAAACAAGCAAGGGAATGTTTCGGTTGAAGCTGAAATAAGCACTCACCACTCCCACCCAGGGGCATTTTGCTGCCACTGTTAAGGGAGCTCAGAGAGGGAAAAGATTAGGGTGTCTGGAGCAGCTAGGGTCAAGCCTAGACCTGAGATTGGATGTGAATGGTGTATATACCCCAGGGTGGGAAGGTGAGGGTAGTTAGAGGGCCTTCCAGCCTGGGAGAGATGCTTGAGGAAAAGGAGCCTGCGGTCTGAATGGTCATGGGAGCACGTGCACGGGCAGGGGTGTAGTGAGGACCAAGGGGGACACGCCTGGAACAGCCAGTGCGAAAGGGTAAAGGGTCTCTAGGAAGAGAGTTCTTCCTCTCCCAACATTACATTAGATTTCCTCATGCCTTTTGTTTAAATTTTACTCCAAACAAAGAGACGTTATCTATTTTTCTTTAGATAGCCAGATCACCCCTAGAAAATACCTAAGGAAGGGGAGTTACATTTGTGGACCACTGGGGTCATGGGTGGAGAGTCTACAGTGCCAGGTGATACCATGTCTGTGAGCCATTTGAAGACTTCAGAACTCTGAACAGACATCTTAGGACTGTTCGAAATGGAAGTTGCAAAGAAAGAGTGCAGAGACCAAAAAGAAAGAAGCACTAGAGACGCATTTATATTTATAGAATCTAATGACACAAGTGATGGTGTGAGTACTGAGAGTACTCCTAATTATAAATAGGGAGGCTGTTAAAAGGCTCAAATGTACTGAGTCTATTTCTTCCAAGGCAAAGAGAGCTATTTGTTCACCTCTCGGAGAGGCAGCTGCTCCCCCAGGTGAATAGGTTGTCATTAAGTGTAGTTAAATGACAGCTTACTAAATGGATCCTACTACCTAAAGCAGTTCTGCTTTGCAACGACCCTGTGTGTCAGCAAGGTGAGCTGTCCCACACTGATTAAATGATGCTCTATCTGGTTCTATAAAAGAACCTCAGAGTTCAAGAGATGGAACTTTAGAAAGTAATCATGAAAAATAACTTTGTTGTTTTTGACAGCAAAATTGTTAATTGCAAAGAATATTTGCAATTCTTTGACTATGAAATTCAATCTTTTTGTGATTTAGTTCTACAAATTCAACAGATGTGGGACAAACATTTATTGAGAGCCAACTGTGTACCAGGTACTATATGGTGATGAAGAGAAACAGTCAGTGAACAGAACTGTGGAAGTTCTTGCCCTCATGGAGCTTATATTCTCATGTAGTAATTCCAAACTGCTTCCACATTCTCACTGACAAGGTGAAATAACTACTAAAAAAGTGTAAGCAATTCATTTGGCTGAAGTATCAGTGGATTTTCAAGTACATAAAATTGGGGGAAGGTAAAGCTATTAAGAAAGAAGTGTATATAAAAGTGAATTCTAGCTCATCATGTTCATACACATGTCCACTATTTAATAGCATAACAGAGCTTTTTCTCTGCCTTAATATTTCAGGAGAGTTCTTTCAGAATTATTAACAGATCGTTTTAACTATCTCATTTCATTTGGAGACTAAATAGAATTTGACAGCCGATAGCCAAAGTCAAGTTAAATGGACAAAGTATATAAATATCAATGATGTAAAGGTGTGTAATCCATAGACTAAGAAGGTCTTGGGTAGCTTTCAGATTAAAAAAAAAATGTATCTGTAAACACTTTAGCCATGTCTTTTATGTTTAGCTATTAGAGTAAAGATGTATCTGAAACCACTAAACATTAAGTGACACAAAGAAATATTGCAGGGTAATAATGCTGTGGTCCAGTGGCTAAAATATTCTTACTTTTTCTGATTTCTTGTGGATTGTAAGGGAGCAGAAGCTGAGAAGCAAATGAGAAGAAAGAGTTTAGGGAGTGTTTTGTGAGGATTGCCTACCTGAAAATCAAACAAAGTAAACATGTTAAAAATAATCAGCACACATGTTCCTCTCTTATTTATAAGAAATAAATGCGGGCTTCCCTGGTGGCGCAGTGGTTGAGAGTCCGCCTGCCGATGCAGGGGACACGGGTTCGTGCCCTGGTCTGGGAAGATCCCACATGCTGCGGAGCGACTGCGCCCGTGAGCCATGGCCGCCGAGCCTGCGCGTCCGGAGCCTGTGCTCCGCAGCGGGAGAGGCCACAACAGTGTGAGGCCCGCGTACCGCAAAAAAAAAGGAAGTAAATGCTGCTTAGAGAGGGCTTTTTAAAATTATAATATTTTCCTTAAATAGAAAAGCACCAATATTAAAAAAAAGAGAAAAGATTAATTACCCAGCATTTTGTTTCGAGTTTTACTTTCAAACCCAAGAATTCTTGCTTGTTTCCAAACTTGGTGCTAAGGAATTTTTCTGTTCCAAATTCAAAAATACAGAACGTGATTTGTCAGTTATTTTCACATTTCTTAAATTTAAAATTTAAAGACAATTTAGCGAATAACGGTGCAAAGAAACTGTATACTGTTCTTACAGTATATAAGAAACAGGGATGACTCTGACAATCTAAAAGGGACAATAAGAAATGTCCACCACAGCTAAATACAAAATAGAAAGTAATACTTACAGAGAAGTACAGCAAAAGTGATACAGGAGTCCAGAAGAGGGAGAGACGGCTTCCAGGAGGGAGAATGGACAAAGGAATATCACTGGCTGGATGGACTTTACACCTACAAAGCTGGGGAAGGTCATTCCATCCAGTCCTGGAAAAGCTTCAGTAAAGCTTAAACCAGGTAGGGAATGGGTTTAGGGAGATTGGAAATAGGAAGAGTCAACAGTTCAATTTTTCTGGATTGTTGAATGTGCCACACAGAATTCTTAGAAATGAGGCCAAAAAGATGGAAAAGGGACACATTCCAGGTCTTTGATGCCAGACCAAGTAGACTGAATTTTATTTGCTAGGAAATCAACAACCATTTGGGGTTTCTAAGCGGAAGCATGATTAATCGGGAAGCACTTTTAAACAGAAGAATTGTAAAGTCAAATGCCTGTAAAGACCAAGTAGTTAACTAGCAAAGCGGAGAGGATGTGGCAGAGAGGGTGTCTTTTCTAGGGGGCTGTGGCTGTCCAGTGCTTTAGGAATGCAACCTCTCACTGTTTACTGCTGTCTTGTGCATATGTGCTTTGTTGTCCCAAATCATGTTTTGATACCATGTGTGCCCATTGACATAGATTTGTAATTATTGTTTTATATAGTTTTTTTTTTTTTTTTCGGTACACGGGCCTCTCACTGTTGTGGCCTCTCCCGTTGCAGAGCACAGGCTCCAGACGCGCAGGCTCAGCGGCCGTGGCTCACGGGCCCAGCCGCTCCGCAGCATGTGGGATCTTCCCGGACCGGGGCTCGAACCCGTGTCCCCTGCATCGGCAGGCGGACTGTCAACCACTAGCGCCACCAGGGAAGCCCTCAGGCCTTGTTTTTCTTGACTTTTGTGGTTGCTGATCTTTGTTTAGTGATTTTTCTGAAACGATTTTGTGAAGCCTATATTCTTTGTCATATGAAGCCATTGATGTCTTTGTTAGTGTGGTGTTCAGTTAGCAATTTTGAAAGAGATTTCCTTAAACTTCTCAAACCAAAAAATAAAAAAGAAAGAAAGGAAAAGAAAAGAAAAGAAAAGAAAAAAGGAGGCGGAGGGGGAAGAGAGAGAAAGAAAAAAGCAAAAATTAAATAGCTAGTAGGCTGTGTGTGTTTGGAGCATGCCTTCAACACTCACCATGCCGTTTACAGCTCTGCCCTAGTTTTCACTTCCTGCTTGCACAGAGCCTGAAAGTCAGTTTGAACTGCAACATTAGGACCTTCTCTGATCTTTTCTGCGGGTATACCATGCATATGAACTTTTAGATTCCCAGGAACATGTAGGAGCTTTCAAAATCTTTATTTCCCAAAGTATCTCACTCTTACCAGGCTTTTTGGTGCGTCTGTTGTTTGTCACAAACAGTATCCTTTGCCCCAAGTGGCAGCAGATAATTCATTTGCCTTTAAACCTTTTTGACAAATTCCTCTTGGGTACTCACCTCTTCACTCAGGGAGAGTTCAGAATTAGATGAAGTAAACATAAGACCTTTGCATCTGTCCTTCAGGGAGTCACCAGGCAGGTCAAACATAACCATAATTATTTGAAAACAACGTCTGCTCTGACCCTTCCAGCACCATGAACCCACACCAGGGAAGTGGGTTGTGTCTTCAAAACCACCATTGAGCTGGGTAAGGGGGCATGGGGCTAGGGAAGTCAAAATGCCACAAATCCCTCTTACTGACATTTAGCCACTTTTTTCTTGATTATGTGTTCACCTGGTTGCTGTAAAGCTTTAGAGCAGATAAAGTTGATTCTAACAGTTTTTATTAGCTGTTTTGTGGAGGAACTGGCCCACGGAATTCCCTCCTCCACTGTTTTCACTGTTGTCACTCATGTACTTTAAAAATATTATATATATAAAACAAAACGTGTGCGAGCTAAGTGCCAATACCTTTGGTATAGAGCAAATTGGAGAGGAGAAAGGTTGAATGAGAAGAAGGGAAAAGGAAACTGGGGGGATATTGACCAACCCAACCTCAGACACCAAACACAGCACAGTCTTCTAGAAAGTTATGCAGTCCATGTGTCTGTTCTATTAGAGGAACAGGGTTTGGTTGCCTGTAATAGAAACTTGGCTAATACTGGCTCACACAGATAGGAATTTATTTGAATCACATAACGAGCAACCTGGGATGGATAGGCAAGGGCTAGGGAAGTAGCCCAATGATGCTGTCAAGAACACAGGCCCTCTTGGGGGCTGTCATTAGAACATTGGCTTGCACGTCCTCTGTTCTTGCCTTTTGATCTCAAGATGGCTGCTGCAGCTCCAGCTATCTCCTGTGCATTCAAGGCAGAGAATTGGCACGAGCCCTTTTCCTGGTGTTTTTGTTTGTTTGTTTGTTTGGTTGGTTTTAAGTTGGGACAGGAAGCTGTCCTCAGAAGACATCTTATGTTTAATTAGTCATGAATAGGTCACATGCATATTCCTTTCAGTCACTGGCCAAATTACCATGACAAGGTATGATTCTTTCCTTAGGGCTGAGGAAGGGCCTGTGCTTCAAGAGATCAAAGAATCAGGGTTCTGTAAGCCAGGAAGAAAGAGGGAGGGTAGCTGTCAGGCAATGGACAGTGGTGGCCACGGGCAGAAACTAGGAGGGGTGGCAGATAATGGCGGGAGGTGGCTGCTTGGAAGGTAAAAATTGGAGCAAGCGCTCATCTTTATTGGGGGAGCAAGGGGGTGAGAAATGAAGATCAGGAAAACAAAGTGTCCAAGTTGTTATTTAATGGGGGTAAAACCCGAAAGGGTCGACTCAGCTGAAGAAAGCCGAAGCCCGTGGCATTTCCAGAGCTGGAACAGGGGCCCGGAGCCCACGTCAGGGCCCAGATGGAGCAAATGGAATTCTGCTGAGTGCCGTGTTTCTGGCTCTAGTTTTCGCCTGGTGGGAGTTTACATTACATTTAGAGCTGGCAAGCAGTTTCTGGCAGGTGTGGCAATCTCCGGGCCCTTAGACAACCAGTCAACTCTGGGTATAAACACAGTGTGCCGGGGCTAGCAGATTCCAGCATTGAACTGGAGATTGGGGAAGGGTTTTTCAGGGCCAACTTGGGAAACTGGCAAGAGTCCCAAATTCAGGAGGAGCCAGACTTACTGGGCACTTAGCAGGACAAGAGCTTGGGAGCAAAGCTTAGGGGTGAAGCCCTGTTATTTGAGGGAGTGGAGGCAGGCTGGGATTAGGGAGCTAGGAACCCTTTGATTAAAGCTGGGACTTTAGGGAGAGACTGGTAGCCAGCGCTACCTGATGTAAGACCCCTGGGCGGAGCTGGCTCGGGTTCAATGCAAGGTCTCACATCTCAGGGTGCGATTGGTGGTGGGAATTGAAGATTTGGCTGAGGCTACTACAGACAGGGATCAAGTGGTCCCACTTTGGGAGGGAGAAGAAAAGATGTAGCTTCATAGAGGATAGATACAAGAAATAAAAGGAGATAGCACTTATGGGACTTGGCAAGAGGAAGACACGTTGGCGTTTGAGCCTTGGTGGCTGGCTTTATCAAAAATATGGAATGTCAAAGCAGCAATTATTTTTGATGCTAAAACCCCTTGAGGTAGGGACATGAGAAATTGATTATGTGAGACTGGGCTTGGGAGAGAGAGGACCTCTGAAATAAAGGCTGGAGTCACCCACATCAAGATGGTGATAGAATTGAGACAGGATAGGGAAAGGGCGTGGGGAAGGCGTTCAGCTTCTATGACATGAAGAGAAACCATCTCCTCAAATCGTTGTCTCTGTTTCCTGTTTCTTTGATTTCCCCATGAATTCTTTTTCCAGATCTCTCATATTTCTGGTTGATTCTTCTTTCTTAATTTTTTCAGTTATACCCAATTTTCCCAGATATCTACATTTTCTTATGCCTAAAAGGCTTATTTAAATTCTTCAAGGATTAAAAAAAAAAAATCAGAGGATACCAACTTTCCCATCCCTTAGACAAGGATTTGTGTTTATTCTTTATGATTTCCCTTAATAGTAATTGCTATTTATGGATAACTCCCAAGATTCTTTAATGATAGTTCTTTCAAAAATGGCCAAAGAAGAACGTGTTGCTGCTTCCTCCTTCATTTTGTAATCATGCAGCAAATGGGAGGAAGGGAGATGCAGTCTTATCACACCCATATCAAAATACTTCTACAGCTTCAACCTTCTGACGGCACCCTGTAGCTTGGAAGAAGTGTTCCTTTAAGCCATGAAGGATTCTTTTTTCTGTACTAAGTTAGAGGTGGGCTTTTCAAGATTTATATTAATAAGGAAAAAGGAAAATAATTAAAATCAATATCATAAAATAGGTGGTTTCATAAGCTGGTGTAAGAGTGCTTAAGTACAAGTAATACATAGGAGAAAGGTGTATGTTCTCAACAGTCAGAACGGCTAAATCTTTATTTGAACCTGTGATTTTGGGGGTAGAGGTGTCCACTAGTTTTTCAAACACATGTGGCAAATGTAAAGAAGTTTCCAGAACTGAAGTCAAAGCTAAAGGTAAGGTAACCAAGTGTTGATGAGGTCAGGACACTTTTGAGAGCAAAAGTCAGTGTTGGGAATAATTATGCGCTGGAACTGTTCACCCGGTGAACAGTTCAAAAAATAGGACTTAAGATCACCCGAGTTCTAGACCTCAATAGTTTGTTCACAGGTCACATAATTTAAGGTACAATGAAATGAAAGTCAGGCATTTCCTCCTGTTCTGGCCTCTAAGTTGAAGTGCTGTTTCGTTATGTAAAATACAGGTGGTTCAAGGGCCTGGAAATGCCGAAATGAGATTTTCTTAGTCGTTAGCCTTTTCCTGTTGCTTTTCTAGTCAAGGTGACGGTGTTTGGAGACCATGCTGAGTGGATTCAGGGCCCAACCCTGTAGGTACTTAAGGACTTCAGTGTGGGCTTTTAATCTCCTGCCCAAGTGTTATCTTACTTGCCCAGACAAGCCTTCCCCATTCTAGGAGAGTGTGGGAAAATTAACACTGCCAGAGCGACCGGGGGAAGGAAAGAAATGTCTGAAGCTAGTAATGCATTGCATTAGTATTTATTTTAATGCGGTCTGGAAACGTACGGCTTGAAATCTCTGTGTTGCTTAAGGAGAGACCAGCACCCTTCCATGGAGGTAAAAAAAGAAAAAGAGGATTGAAAAATATACAGAGCATAGCAATCTTTACTGCTGGAGCTAGCTCTCAGGAAACCTGAAGTGCTGAATGTAATAAAATGTTGACAGGAGTTTCACTTAACATGCGGGAACTCTGGACCAGAACGACATCTTTGGCACCAAAGGAAATCAGGAGAATAAAGGCAGTCGTCAGGATTTGAAGTAAAGCCACAGATTATTACCATCTGTACATTTTCCAGACCCCGTGCAAAACCAGAAAGCCAGGACCCAGACCGGAGAGTAAGTATATTGAACTCTGGGGTGTGTTGTTGCAGGGAAGCAACTCAGAAATTGGTCTGAATTTTAAGTACAATGCTTCATAAAACCTGACAATTTTTTTTTTTTGGTCTGGTGACCGTGTCCTAGTAATTCATTTGTGGAAAATCTGGAACATCAGGAGGAGTTATTTGTGTGTTTCTTGTGGGAGCTACCATTGTTATAAACCTTCATTATACCAGGCCTTGTACTTTCATGGTTTCTCTGTAAATGTAGCCTTATTTGTAAATTGCTCTCCAATCTCAGATTGTTCTTATATAGTGTGTTTTCGTGTTCTTTCCAGAAACTTGTGGAAAGATCTTCATGGGACACATTTCAGTGTTTGGATAAATGATTGGTTCATCACTGTCACATATCACTTAGCTAGTATTTTTCTGTTTATTATCCAAAAGAAGGTACTTTCAGATGAGCCTGCATTAAACATCTTTAGATTAATTTTCTGCCTCATGTTGACGGACATTATAATTTGAGCCAACAGCTACCTTCCCTACGGTTGAGACCTGTATAGAGGCTAAGCACAAAACACAAAACTTTTGGATTGTGTGTGCTTTCATCAGGGCTGATGTTTCTTCAGAAATCTTGGACCTCAACTTGTAAAGGCTAGCCCTTGAAAAGCTAGATTCACTGAGGGGGGGCTGGGGACGGGGGGGAAGAGGGGAGATGAGCTTATCCGTTTTCTATAAAAAGAGAATGTATATTTTAAAATAACAAGTAGTGAATAAGAGAGGCCAGTGTATCTAAAATGTTTACATAAGAGAGTTAAATCCTATGGCAATGGGACCATTAGGTAAACTATTTGACATCTCATTGAGAAATAGAAACTTTCTTATAAATGGGTTGGCTATAAAGCTCTGAGAATAAAATTGAATGGGATGGTTTTAACTTGGAAATAGCAATTAATGACAGATTGCAGAAGTCAGCCAATTAATTGTCACTCAGTGCTTTTCTATCCAACACATATGAAAGATTGTTTATAAACAGGGAATATTTTTTTTAATGTGCATACGAATTTCGTATAATACTTGGCAGCTCTTGGCTAGTTTGGCAGCATTAAAATCTTAGCTCTCAGACTAGTCTTCTGGATATGAAATGTTCCATGGATAGATTTGTTCTTTCCTTGCAAGCCTGTAAATCTTAATGTTTAGCAAGACATTCTTCTCTGCGATGTTTTTCTTCGGTCAACTTAAATTCTCAGCATAATTTAATATGAAGTGTTTGGCCAAATTAAAATGAGGGAAGGGTCCCACACCTGTTGAACCCTAGGTTAGCAACTACGTTGAATCACACACATTGTGCTTAATTCTGAAAACTACTCTTCCCAATGTTCATTTTGCAATTAAGGTGTGTATATGAGTCTCTCTTACTGCAGGCTGTGCTTTCTTGTTAGGACAGCCCAATCCATTTCTTTAATTAATGATGCAGATTCTTAGTTCATAGACCAGTCTCAGGGGAGTAATTTAACATATGTGAAAGGGCTCATGAGGCTTTCTGGACTCTTGGGTCCTATTTGATAGATTATTGCTTCAATATATTAAATGGACCCCAGTGTTCTAAAAACAGTCATATAATTTCCACATGTTCATTTTTTCTTGCTGGAAGGTGTAACTTACAGCAAGAGTAGCTTAGAAATCCAAGCTTATTCTTGAAGAAAAACTAATAGGCATGTTTAGCAAACTTTTAAAAATATCTGTGTGGGAAAATCTTCAGTGAAGTTTATGAATATGTTTCTAACATATTTTTAAATGTCTGTGTAAGCATCTTAAAGCTTAAGAGAAGAAGTGCTAAATTGGCATAGTTGATTTCTCCTCTTGCAAAATACTTGTGAGCAGCAAGGTCATATTCAGCAGAAGGTATAGTTGGAATGACGGGTTGAGGAATGTTAGTGATTTGTCTGGAGGTGTGCGAGTGTGTGTGAGCCCTTCACCTCCATCTTGGCTTCTTTTTTTTTTTTTTAATATTTATTTATTTGGCTGCGTCAGGAATTAGTTGCGGCATGCGGGTTCTTCCATGTGGCGCGCGGGCTTAGTTGCCCGGTGGCTTGTGGGATCTTAGCTCCCTGACCAGGCGTCGAACCTGCATTCCCTGCATTGGAAGGTGGATTCTTAACCACTGGACCACCAGGGAAGTCCCCATCCTGCCTTCTTTTTGAAGCGACATTTGGCATTTTAGCTGCTTAGTGATGCCAACTCGACAGGAGTCTTGAGTTCATCACGCAAATTCTGGGACCGCTCGGGTCCCAGCTGCTCCAACGTGGGTCAGGAGCAGGGCAAGCCTCGCCGAAGCTGGCAGCTGCCTTGGCAGGTCTGTTCTGAGTCAGCTTCCCGTCTAGAGTTTCACTCCTGGCCTGGCTGGGGGCTCCCTGATTGGTTTGCGTGGAGTCTTGCTGCAGGGATGTACCTCTCACGGAAACGTCCTAGGTGTGCACCCTGGGACCCAAGCAGGCCAGCCCTAGGAGATCTGTCTCCAACCAAACCAAAGGGCCACCCAGGGATCTGCCTACCTGGAAGCCACCGCGACTCTCAGCCACTTGTCCCCGGCTTGCCATAAGATAATGGGGGTGTTTTGCTCTTAGGGAAAAAGGGGAGGAAGGTGTCACGTTGCTACTTTAAAAATAGTTTTTTTTTTTTGCAGTGGTGTCTGTTGAAAAGTTATCGCATATGTATTCCATGTCGGTAGCTCTATTCTCTTTGAAACTTATCCTATGGGATTTAAGCCGTCGACTACCAACTCTTCATCGAGAATTTGCTATGGAAAGTCCTGAAGGTTTGGTCCGTGCCATCTAAATGAGGAGAGAAGGCACAGGAACAGCAGCGAATAATGTGAGTGTATAATCATAGCCAGGTTGTGTGGTGCCGGCCCGCGTGCTGCAGGGGTTCAGAGGACAGAGATGCACCCAGCCTTCCTCGTCCGTCTCAGCGGTAATCCTGCCTCCTGTAAGGTTACCCCAGCCCCGCTAACTCCCACTGCAGCCTAGACCCTTTGCTTCCCGTGTACTAACATGTCAGGATCCCACCTCTGTGATTTTGAAGTCCTGCCCTGACTCAGCTTCTCCTCGAGCTCTGTTCTTCTACCTCTGCGCCACGCTACTTAAAAGACTGTGGTGCTTTCGTTCGTTTTTTTTGTCTTTGTGAAATTATTCTCGCCCGAATCACCAGTAACCTTGGGATAGATGGACTTTTATCCAGCCCTGTTCCACCAGCTCTCAGCCACGGCGGTTTTTGTTGGTCTCCTTTTCTGTTTTGCTCGTCCTTGGTTTCTGGAAAGTTGCTTTGTTTCTGTTTGGCATCCATTCTGCATCTGTTTTATTGGCAGTACTGCTCCGCCCACACTTAGGTGAGAATTTCCCAAGTTTCAGGCCCGCCGGTCTCCTTGTTTTCGCCGTCAGATATGCCCACTCACCTCCTTGAACTGTCACCGTAGAGGACTCGCTCATCCACTTCTCCAACGTGTATTAGGTGCCTCAGCACCAGGCGTCCATCTAGGCATTGAGGGTGGCACAGTGACACGACAGGTGGGTGCCCGCCTCCTGGAGCCTGTGGTCCAGGGAGGAGGAGAGACAGGTACCTAGCTCACATCAGTACAGTCGGGAAGCCGCCCCGTGGGGAGGCAAACTGGTCCTATGAGAACCCCTGGGGGCACCTGACCCGGAGTCCTGACCTCTCTCTTGAACTGCAGGCTCTCCTGGGTGACCTGTCGCCACCTCAAACACACCGTGTCTAAGAGGAAATGATCTTTTCCTCCAAGTTATGTGCCCCCCATACTGTTCTGTTTCTGGCAACGGAACCAGCTTGTCCCCCACCTACTTAGGCTGGAAACCTGGGTGTCACGCAGATTTCTGATTGCCCTTCAATTCCTCACCCAGTCACTCACCCGCTTGTGTCAGCAGCTCCTCCGTAATCGCTCTCAATTCTGCTCCCTACTTGCTATTCCCATTGCCACTGCCAGCGGCCCAATCCTCACGACTGCCTTCCCGCCCTCTTTAATATTTATAAATAGGCTATTTACTGATTCAGAGGAGGTTTACCAAAATTACCCAAGTAGCTCATGTTCATGATGGAAACATTTTAGAAAATGCAGATAAACACAGAGAACGAAGGAAAGAAAGAAGGAAGAGAAAAGTCACGTTTCACCACTCAGATAACATTCCTGTTAAAGCTCTGACATTTAACCTCCTAAACTTTTCTCCACGGTATCCACATATGAAAATATTCTCATATGTCAAAGTGTGAAAAATATCTTACAAACTGTGATTCTATTCTCTGTAGTGTTTTGGAGCCTACTTTTTTTTTTTTTGGTATTTAGTCTATATATGTTCGTTCTCCGACGTCTGTAAATATAATTATTTGTAATAATTTTTCATGGCTGAAATAATTTGTACTTTAATCCGTACACCATTTCAATCATTGGTACACCACTGCTAAGTCACCTTCTTGAAGCATTTTTCATTCTTGCTATTCTTCCGTGCAGAAAACCATCAGTGGCTTCCTATTGCCTGCACACACGCACACAACACACACACACATCTTCCTCTTTATATAGGGCGGTTTTTCTGACTTTCTTCGTCTTCAGTATTCCTTCCCTCATCAGGAATAAGCTTAAACCACATTTTGGTGGTTATCATACAAGAACCCCCTATATGGTACATCTTGCAGGACGGAGGGACCTCCAGAATGATGGAGGGACAGTCATTGGCATGTCCCCAGCACCTCGCTCAGCACCGTGCTTCTCCCCCTGTCCATTCTCTCTTTTCCTTCACTGCTGTCCAGTGTCCTGGGGCAACCAATGTGACCAAGGCCCCTCTGAGCCCCGGCTCCTGCACAGTGAGAGTGGGGGACAGCTGTGTCAACACACAGATGCAATAGGGCAGGACCATAGTGCCATGGCGGCAAAGGGCTCTGATGGGGTGACCTCGGAGCTAGTCTTGAAGTGCGCCAGGAACTTACCAAGTTAAGCTGGTGATCAAAGAGGATGGGGGAGAGAAGTCTGCAAAATGGGGTGCCATGGGCAGTCCTTGGAAGGAAGGTGGCGAGCCAGAGTGCGGGTGTGGGTAAGGCCATGGTGAAAAAGAGATGGCAGGTCCAGACGGGGAAGGGCCTCTGCAGGGAGCTCTCAATCCACCCAGACAGTCTTCATCAGGCCAGTTAAATGGTGAAGCACAGAGAAGCAGCCTGGCCCTTGCTCCCCAGGAAGTCATGATAGAAACCAAGATCGAGTTCTGTGTTTTTATGATTTTGATATTATAAGTCAAATCTGGAAACCCAAATGTTACTGGGCAATTCAGCTTATTTTATTGAACTGACTGGATTTGTTTTTTTCTAGGCTAGCAAGAGACTAGAAAGCCTTTATGATGTCTAAGACTTCATTTTCTTCATCTCAATATTTCTTTTATTAGGATTAGTTCATGTCAGTTTTATTCACTCATATAAAGGCAGTTTAGTGTGTGTGTGTGTGTGTGTGTGTGTGTTTACATATTTGTCAACACATTAAAGCTAGGCAAAACTATATACCTCTCTGGGGAAGAAGCGAAAACCCTTTTTGCTGTTCAAAGGTAATACATAATCCTACAATTAGATATCTGTGTTTTTAAAATCACATCCCTTTTTGCTGATGTCTGTACGCATTTTGTATTTAGTTCACTGTGAATTTTTAACTCAAAGAAAATAACTCACTCCAGCTTTTGAATAAGGAGACAAGGAATTATTCAAGCTTCACAAATAGAATCACAGTGTTTTAAATTGTGAGGGATTTTCCATTTAGTCCAACCTCTTCATTTTACAGAAAAGGAAATTGAGGCCGTCATAGGTGAAGCAATTTGCCCAATGTGATACAGCATCTCAGCCGATCAGAATCCATGATTTCTGGCTTCCAAGTCCTATGACCTTTCCATTGCCCAATGCCTCCATCCTACTTTAAAAAAAAAAAAAAAAAGGAAAGAAAGAAAAAAAAAAGAAATGGAGAATTGAGCTGACACATTGCTTTAATTCTCCTGCTTCTTTACAGAGTGTGAAAAATCCTGATGTACTTTAAAAGAAACATTTAAAAATGTATCCGGACTTGTAAAGAAGATCAGGAATATTTGTGATATGCTAATTAGAACGTATCTCATTATGCAGGAAACAGGAAACTTGGCAGAGGGGGATGCTTTTCAGAGTAACTTAAGAAAACTTCAAAGGTAGGACAAAAGAGTGTTCTTTTTATTTATTTGATAATGTGTGGCTGCCATCACATTTCTGATAGGGTCTGACACCTTTATAATAA
This sequence comes from Delphinapterus leucas, assembly GCF_059928025.1. NCBI lineage: Eukaryota > Metazoa > Chordata > Mammalia > Artiodactyla > Monodontidae > Delphinapterus > Delphinapterus leucas. The sequence goes on from NC_143149.1 coordinate 12,393,204, forward strand.
GCCCCATAGAAACTGGGGGGATCTGTCAGACACATGGAAGGAAAAGTAAACAATTTCATTTCCATCTGAGTTTCCTCAGATGTAAGTGAGGGCCTTTCCCATAGGGCTCACCTGCCAGGCTTCTTCCTGTAGAAACTTGTCTGTGCTCCCATTAGTCATTTGCCGAGGGATTATATTTTGGCAGCCATGCTAATCACTCCAAGGTGACCCACTAGTTGGTGAAACAGATCCTTCTCCGTTGTTACGGACCACGAATCCAATGATGCGAGTCGTTATTTGGGGGAAAAACGATCAAAGTGTATTTTCTCCCCAGGCCGCTAATTTCCCCAGATCTCTCGTAACTAGAAGCACTGTTTCTTCCGAAGAAGTTCTAAGTGCCATGAGGAGAAACACCAGAGCTTGGTCGGATTTCAAGTTCAGGGGTAGACCTGAGCTCCAGGATGAGAGAAGAAGCTGCCCCCCAACCCTGGGGAGTCCAGAGAACCCCCCAATGAGAGCGGGCCATCCTGTCACCTTGGCAGGGCCTCACCCTGCTGCTCTGGGGCAAACAGTGCCCCTCCTGCCCACTGTCTGCCGTTGCACCCGACTAGACCATTTCTGGTGTGTTTGATGCAAAGGTGAAGTTGCCCTGGCTGTGAAGTTCGTAGGTACCCAAGAAGGTGAGGGGGAAGGAGGGTACTCAGCTACTCTTGGCCTGTGACAGCCTCCAGGTAGAAAAGGTCCTGGGGAAAGATAAGGACACCTCAGGATACCAGTCCTGACTTTAGAATGTCTTCCAGGCAGGGTTTAGTAGAACACGTGTGAATTTTACAATTAGAACAAACTGGTTTGGGATCCCAGTTTTTCTCGCTGCCTGTGTGACCATGAACAAGTTACTCACTCTCTCTCTGCACCTCAGTTTCTTCATCTGTGAAGTGAGTCGTGGTAGGGTTTTTTTTGAGGCTTTGATGCGATGACATAGGTGAAGTGCCTAGCAGATTGTAGGGCTCCTTGTGGGCCCTCAAAAATAGGGACAATTATCAGTTCCTGTATTCATGATGATATAAACACCAATACGTCAAAAAACAGTTTAAACCAAGACCCCAAAGAGAGCCAAAATATAAACTGGCAGCTCGAGGAATTATCACAAAGTGGAGACGTACTCAGGGAACGACCAACCAGGTGAAAACGAGAATGTTAGCAGTATCCCAGAGGCCTCTTCATCCCTCCCCATCTGCCTGACTCCCCCTTCCCTTCTCGCCAAGTAGCCACTTCCCCAAGCTTCTAACACTCGACATTTAGGGAGAGTCTCCTAGATTCCGGGCACTAAACCACGGTGGACAAGGTAGACAGTGTTCTTGTCCTCAGGGAGCTTCCGTTCTAGAGGCAGGAGCCAGACAGCAAAAAGATACGTGAATAAATTAATCTGATGTTTTCTGATGCTGCAAAGTGTTGTGAAGAAAATAAGGCAGGTTAAGGGGCTGGAGAATGGCCACCAGAGGATCCTTCCGAAAGGGGGGGTCAGGGAAGGCCCTTCCTGAGAAGTGAGGTTTGGGAAGACCTGGGGAGGGGCAGCCCCCGCAGAGGGAGAAGCCTGGGGTCTGGAGGATGTCTGAAGAGCGGGAAGAAAGCCAGCGAGAAATCGGTCCTTGAAGAGGCAGAGTCCACATCTTGAGGGCCTCATAGACTGTGGGAGGAAATTGGGTTTTGTTCTAACTGAGGTGGGTCGTAAGGCCATCTGTCGTCAGTGCCGTGAAAGGAAGCGTGGATTGCTTCCACGCCATCCCCCCAGCACCGTCTTGCTGAACGCTGCGTAACGCGTTCTCCTTTTGTAAAGCATGTTCACATGTAGGGTCTCTTTTTTTTTTTTCTTTTTTTTTGTATTTTATTTTATTTATTTTTTTTATACAGCAGGTTCTTATTAGTCATCCATTTTATACACATCAGTGTATACATGTCAATCCCAATCTCCCAATTCATCCCACCACCCCCACCCGCCCCCCGCCGCTTTCCCCCCTTGGTGTCCATACGTTTCTTCTCTACATCTGTGTCTCAATTTCTGCCCTGCAAACCGGTTCATCTGTACCTTTTTGATCCTCATGACCACCGTGTAACGTCCACCAAAAGGTCTGATCATGTCCTGTGATCGAAACTGTGAGGCCTTAAGCCTTGTTGCAGAACTCCTTACCACACAAGGAGCACAGCCATCCTCCTATTTGCATTGGTAATGTTGTAATGGCTCAGAATCTTCCTGCCTAAGAATCCAGTTAACTCCTGCAGGGGCCAGGTGCTCTTGTGTCTCCCAAAAGGTTATCTGTGGAGCATCAGTCACAGACAGTGCTCATGAAAGAAGGGGTCCCTGTCGAGTAAATGTGGACATGGGGCACAGTGCCCCCTCCCCCTGGAGAGTCCCAACGTAAAATGTTGTAAAGGCTCTGAGAAGTTCTGCAGTAATGAAATACTTTAACCCAGCCATTTCCCACCCCTGGCCACAGAACCGCTTTTTATACGCAGCATCCATTGACATCTGGGTCAGTTCTCGGAACGCCTTTTGGAAAATACCAGCCCGAAGAGTTGCTATTTAGTGTTTACTAAATGGTCTCTTGAAAGAGTTCAATTATTTCGTGAACCTAAAACTCCTCTCTTATGTGAAAGGATTAGAAACCACATTCGTAAAGCACTTCCATATGCTTAGCATGAAGAACCTGGACAAATGGAGATCCAAAGTGTTGAAAATCATAAATCCACTCCTGTTTTGAACACTCCTGTTAATTCCTTTGTCCTTTGAACTCACAGCATTTCCATTACTATGGTGCCATGATGCGCTTGTATTTCTGGATACTAGGATGTCAAAGCCGGAACCAGTCTTATCTGGTTTAAGAGATGAATGTTCTGAACCACGCATGGCTTTGATTTTGGGTTATTATCTACGAGGATGTATGTGTACATAGAAGAGAGTCCATTTATAGATCCCTTGCAATCTTCTGTACCTGTTGCCACACAGATTCCTCTTCTTTTAATTTTTTTCTTGCTCTTACCTAGGGATTTACACAACTATATCTGAAGTTGCAGGAAATGTTTTTGATAGATGTTCACAGAAACCTTCCTGAATTCTGGCAGAGTTTGTGGGAAAGTGCCTGATTCACTTCTAGCTTCAACTTTATAATTCCTCACAGATTTTCATGTCTCCTAACACTTGTGTTTCTCCCCGTTTCCTAGCTCGGGCTCCACCTGTGTTGTCTTCATTTTCTTAACTCTGTGGTCCACACTTTTTAAAAATGTTACTTTATTTTAATACTCTGCCTGGAGTTCAGCACTTCTTAAATTAGGTTCTCAAAACAAAAAATTTTGAAATATGAAGAAACACAGAGGTAAATGGGGCTTTTTACTGCAGGACTTCTCAGTGCCTTTAATATTCTAATACACATTGTTAATCTCCAGAAGGGAGATAGAACAGTATTTTCCTTATTTATTTAACTACTGAACCTCTACCCAACCCCTTTAATAGCATCTTGTAAGAATGTTATTCTGAAAATCCCTCTTTGCATCAAATCCAAACCTCTCGACCTATATTTTCCTTAACCATTTCTCCAGCATTATGTCCCATTACCCCTTCAATTATCTGCCCCAGTAAAACCAATTGTTTTATAATCCTCCTGAAAAACGTTGCATTTCCCTGGGTTTAATCTCTTCTCATGATATTCCCTCTGTCTTCCCCGTGGATCCAATGATCTTTCCTAGCAAATGTGGAATGCTTTATTTTCTTTCTTCTGCACCTATATCAAAGATCACAGTTCTTCAAATACCAGCTCCTCTGGGAAGACTTTACTGACCAAACAGTCCACTAAGAATCTCTCTTGGAGCTCTTTTGATCTGTACCTCACCTTTAGCCAGTACAGACTTACCACGGAGATATAGCGAGTTCGGTTCCAAATATTGCGATAAAGCGAGTCACAGGAATTTTTTGGTTTCCCAGTGCATGTGAAAGTAATGTTTACACTATACTGTAGTCTATTAAGTGTGCAATAGCATTGTGTCTAAAAAACAATGTCCATACCTTCATTGAAAAATACTTTATTGTTAAAAAATGCTAACCGTCGTCTGAGCCTCCAGCGAGTCGTAATCATTTTGCAATAGTAGCATCAAAGATCACTGATCACAAATATTAATAATGAAAGAGTTTGAAATATTGCGAGAATGACCAAAATGTGACACAGAGATGAGGTGAGCAAATCCTGTTGGAAAAATGGCACTGATAGACTTGCTTGACACAGGGTTGCCACAAACGTTCAATTTGTAAAACACGCAGTATCTGTGAAGGGCAAGGAAACGAGGCCTGCCTGTATTATGAGTGTGTACTGACTTGTGGTTTATCACATATATGCTGTCTCTGCTCTTTGGGGCTAAAACCTGTGTGTGTGTGTGTGTGTGTGTGTGTGTAAGCTCTCTCGCTGAGCTTTGCACACAGTGGAAAGTGCACACATATCCAAAAGGATAGTTTGTATTTTGTTTAAAAGATTGGTTGTTCATCTCTCTTCCTGGATACTAGGAGCAGGATGGGGCAGGATTGTTGGGTTACCTACCTCTTGGTCAATGAGGTGGGCAGAGGCTTTAGAAAAGGAAAGAACAATGGCTGTAGAAATGACAACAAGCAAACATACTAAGCACACAGAAGGGTGAATACAAAGCACTGTTATTCTCCCTAAATGAGCTTATAGTCTGTTGGGGAGATATACACAATTTAACAAAAAGGCCATGCTCGTTGTACCCCAAATCATGATAGGAATATAGAATTGAGGATGGTTAATGTAGGGTGGCATGGGGGGCTCTAGGAAGGCAGATCCAAGGCACGTAGGGGATGCGAAGAACAAGAGTCACCGAAGAAGAAACAGTGATTTAGGCTAAGAAGAAAGACGAATTACAAACTCGGAGCAGAGAGAAGGGAAAGGAAATTCCAAGCAGAGGGAAACAATCGTGTAACTGATGCCTAGAAACAAGAAACCTTGGCGCGTAGGCTGCATGGGGAGACATTGTGGAGACCAAGGTGGGTTTGGGGGAGTCCCGTTGTGAAGGCTTTGAACCACGTGGGCACGGAACGGCCACTGGAACAAAGTTTAAACTGGGGAGTGATGCGATCACTTTAGGAAAAATGGAGGTGGAAGCTGGCTGCGGATGAGAAAAATGAGGTTGCCACGGGTCCAGTTTTCTTTGTTATTCCCAGCAGACCTGGGTGTGGAGTGGAGAAAACTTGCAGCCTAGTTGTGGGGAGAGAACGATGTGCGTGCAGGAGACCATTTCAGCTCCCCACCCACCTTCCAGGGGCCACACGGCTCTCTGATAACAAGAGCTCAGCCCCTTCAAGAAGATGAGCTGGCCCTGAACTTGAACACCTGATTGCTGATTCCCCTCGCGTTCTCTCTCTCCAGTGTCTCTAACTGGCAGCCTCCAAGATATCATATTACACCAAGCGAGGAAAGAATGTTCTCCATGGTGAACCTGCTCTGACACTCTTAATGTCCTGTTCCCCCTGGTGTTCTGAGTGGGACGGTTCAGACTTCAGAGCTTCCAGGCGTGGTTTAAGAACCATCTGTTTTAAGCAGGCATGTTGTATGATTTATGGCGAGAAAGATGATGTCGGCGGAGGGAGCTGGTATATATGATACCCTCCTAATTAGACCCGAGTTATTGTCTAAGTGCAGGGGCCCAGACAATGATGTGTTTGTATTTTTTAAAAAGATTTATTTATTTATTTGTTTATTTATTTTGGCTGCACCGGGTCTTAGTTGCGGCATGCGTGTGGGATCTAGTTCCCCGACCAGGGATCGAACCCCGGGCCCCCTGCATTGGGAGCGCAGAGTCTTACCCACTGGACCAGCATTGTTGCTTTTCATTTAACTGCTCTTTCGCTTCAAGTTTCAAAGCCCCTTGCTAGTGTTTCTAAAACGGCAACAATTTGTGTTTTGGGAACTCTCAGGCTTTTGCTTTTTTTACATAAAAACTACTGGGTCGTCCTTACAGTATTTATTTTATGCCTATAGCACCTCCCTTCAAGATAAAAATAGGTAACAGTTTCATAACACTTACTAATGCTTTATATGCCAGACATATATCAATACAAACTCATCTAATTCTCCTAGTAAAGCCCTGAAGTAGACCCTGGTGTTCTTATCCCTAGAGCATAGATGAGGGAATCGAAAGAGAGAGAGGTCACGGTGATAGGAATGGAACAGCTGAGATGTGAACCCAGGCACCCAAGGTCTGTGGTCTGTGCACGTAGACACTCCATCATATTACCTTTCCACAGATAATTTTCACATTACTACAGTGTAGAAAGATGCTGCTAGCGCCATCTTTTTCTAAAAGAAATATATATGTGTGTTTTAACTAATATTCCAGATAGGAATGATGCATTTCCCACTAAGTTTATTTCTTTCCTTCCCAAAAATCCTTGTGGAAAATACAAATTACATCAAAGGTTGCCAGGTGGACTTGGTCTGTAGGATGTGGTACAGTAAGTGGAGTGACTTGGAAACTGGGAGAAGTGAGTTTCAGTTTCGGCATTGACTCAGATGAGCTCTGGGACCTTGTACATGTTACTTGACTTTTTTGGCACTGTTTCTTACGAGGACAAGGATTTCAGCTTTAAGTTTCCAGGAAGCCATCACACAGGACAGTACGAGAAAGGGTTTTGGCTGCAGGATCAAACTCTTGAGAGAGATTCAGGACCAGGGCTGGTTCCTCTCCGGATGACCCGACCTCACAGAACTTTGCTGGAAGTTGTGGAGTCACGAAGAGCAGGGACAGGCCGATCTCCCAAAGAAATGTTACCGTTAGGTTAGATTCACCTTTGTATTATTTTTTCCGGTGTGCTATTTGTCATTTTCGTAGAATGATGGTTTTTTTCCAGATTATAAGCTACTACCACTTGAACTTTGTCACTGTTTCCTGTTAGCACAAGCATAAGCATCGCTAACAGAGGAACAAGGGTAAAGGAGCTTACCTTTCTTCCCCCTGTTGTTAGTTTTGTCTGTGAATCAGATTGAACCTGAGCCCAACATCTTGACGACACTTCAGGCGTGACTAGTGGCCTTCGTGCTCAATGGTGATAACGTTAGAGCAGCTGCGAGTTTTGAATCAGATTGTTTTTCTCATTCTGAATTTAATATCTGATTTGTAAGATTTCTCTTTGGTTTCTCATAGTGTTTTTTTAACAGATCTTTACTGGAGTATGATTGCTTCACAATACTGTGTTAGTTTCTGTTGTACAACAAAGCGAATCAGCCATATGCACACACATGTCCCCATATCTCCTCCCTCTTGCGTCTCCCTCCCACCCTCCCTATCCCACCCCTCTGGGTCATCGCAAAGCACCGAGCTGATCTCCCTGTGCTATGCGGCTGCTTCCCACTAGCTAGCTATTTTACATTCAGTAGTGTATATATGTCGATGCTACTCTTGCTTCGCCCCAGCTTCCCCCTCCCCGCCCGTGTCCTCAAGTACATTCTATATGTCTACGTCTTTATTCCTGCCCTGTATCCTAGGTTCCTCAGTACCTTTTCTTCTTTTTTTTTAGATTCCATATATATGTGTTAGCGTACGGTATTTGTTTTTCTCTTTTTGTATTGTTGAATGAAACATTTTCCTGTTCAAAAGGGGGTTGAGAATCTAACAGATTATTCACACCAAGAAAGACATTATTTCATTGTATGGCATTTTGCACCTTCTTTGGGATCCCCTTCTTATTGTTCTTTCTAAGTTTTACATTTAACTTTTCTTTAATATTATTGTACTTGAGAAATTTAGGAATAGAGCAAAACTTAGGCACATGTAGACATTTAATCACCTGGGTCTTCTGGTTGTCAGTAGTAGAAATCTTTGAAGTTTGTTTTCTTATCACTCGTATATTTGGACTGCTGATTTGGTTGTAAATTAGACTTTATTGCAGTCTTGATCGACTGAGGCTCTGCACTCACTTTAAAGGGTATAAAATATTAGCTCATGGATAGTTAGGGGCAGGTAATATAAGTCTACATAAAGTATATGAAATGATCAGTGTATTTTATTTTGTAAGTCATGATGTCTAGAGTTGAAGCAATTCGTCCTCAAGTTTGCTATCTGTGGTACAAACTAGAGGAGAGAACGAAAAGCTATCTTTTGCTTCTAGTTCTTTTTTTCCATGAGCAGGGGCTATTTTATGTGTCAAGGATTCAGTGGCTAAACTTTCTATCACTGTGTTTCAGTTCTACAGCAGCCTGTAAACAACTTTATCAATTTTAGAGTAAATCAAGGTAGGAATGTGTTCACTCCGTACATATTCCAAGGGTCAGTACCTCAAGTGTTCAGAAAACAGTTTTTCTCTAAGCCTCCCATTTTAATTTCCAGATAGCACTTTTTTAGGAAATTCCACCAAAATTCTGATTGATTTTGAAAACTCCCAGATTGCCTTTAAAACTTACAGAGACTGTTTACCGAGGCTTTAAAGAGTGATTTCAAAAATATGACATAGGAAGTGAGGGTGAAAGAATAGAACATATTAAGCCCAAGAGCCCAAGGAGCAAAGGGCAGCATGGTGAAGGGTGGACATGCCTCTTCCTGGGCTGGGGGACTGAGGGCAGTGGCACCAAGTGAGCTTTCAGAGAAGAAGTCTAATTCCTTCTTGATCAGATCATCATTGAAAGCATAGAAAAAGGTCATAGTCTCTCAGAACAGTGGCCCATCCAACCATGATCCTGCATTACAGTGGGACTGGCCATTACTTGTCCTTTGTCATCCCAAGAACAGATTTCCCTATAGGAACTTGGGGTATGTTTCCCATCCAGGCTCTTGTCCCATATACTTAATGCTTGGCCTGTGCCATTACTTTTAGTCCATTGATGTTCACTGAGCCCCTTTGCTGGTCCAGATTCTGTGCTGAGCTCAGGAGATACAGAGGGAAATAGCTTCTCCTCTGGATATCTCACAGCCCCACAGAGGGTAATAGATAGGGATTTATCTATTACCCTCTGTGGGGTAAATGAGCAATTTGTTACAAAGAGCCACGTGTCACTAGAGCACCCACGGAGAGGTAGGGATGCAGAAGGAGGCATCAGAGGTCCTTCAGCTTTTCATTCGTGTCGTTTGAAATTTGTAGGATAGGGAGTGAAATTGATATGCCTCTCAAACACTGGAGTATATCCGATGTCTGGGATTTGGGTACTTGCTCGGCAAGTCTGTATTTACCCTAAATGCGTCTCTTTAGCATTATCTCCGTGACTGCAGCCTCTCAGTGGCATCTGGGGTGAAATGTTAAGAAAACATTTGGGGGATTCCCTGGTGGCGCAGTGGTTGGGAGTCCGCCTGCCAATGCAGGGGACGCGGGTTCGTGCCCCTGTCCGGGAAGATCCCACATGCCGCGGAGCGGCTGGTCCCGTGAGCCATGGCCGCTGAGCCTGCGCGTCCGGAGCCTGTGCTCCGCAACGGGAGAGGCCACGAAGGTGAGAGGCCCGCGTACAGCAAAAAAAAAAAAAAAAGAAAACATTTGGACATCAGGCCAATAAATCACAGAGACTATTTTGCTAGTCAAGTGTAGTGACATTTTTAGGGAAGACGCTAGAATCCCAGATGGCCATGGACAGTCACTTCTTTAAGTCCTTCCTATACCTACGGGTTGGTTAACAAAAGACAGATCTGAACCTTACTACGGTGTCCTGGTGTGCTGGTGAGGTGGCAGAACCTTCTCCAAAGATGAATGTCCTCCCTGAGGTGAAGGTGGCCCAGGTGTCCATGAAAAGCTTAGGGAAATAGGAACTGATAATTAAACTAGGGGGAGGCTTGTCACAGCAGTGCTGTGGTCCTGATGGCTGAGAAGGACTCACATGCTCAGTTTCTCTCCTGGATGCAGCAATGCTAGCCTTTTCCTCCAATTCAAGACCTTATGGAATGTAGCAAAACCTCAAAAGAGCGGAAATAAGGTGCCTGGCTTAACTGAGTTTTCTGGTTTATTAAGAGTAAACCCTTTTGTTAAGAGTAAACCCATTTATTAAAAGTAAGCCATTTTCCCCCCTTCTCTGCTCTTGTCCATGAAAATGTCTTTAATACAATGCAGGGACTACCCTTGAATCTTTTGGGGTTTGTTTGGGGTTTGAGGGATTTCCCCAGGTTCATCTGACGTTGGTATTATTCCTCATGGTAACATGAAATTCAGATGATTTTCTATAACTTTAAACAAATAAGCACTGATGATGTATTTATTTGCTATGTGAAGGCTCTGGTTAGTGAAATTAAAGTTTACCAGTACAGTGTGATGCAGGCTGTTTTCAATATCGGTGACAAATACAAGAAAGCAAGCGCTTCTGATGTCTTACAACAGTTTTGCCACCGAAAAGAAAGAAAATAAACAATAAACAAGACAGAATCCACTACTTAAAAATACTGTCAAAGTTATTAAAAGTGGCTAGAAACTGACTATCAGTGAAAGCTATTCCTAATCCATGTGTGTTACCCATGGTGCATATAGATTGATGGGTAGAAACAGATGGTCCTAAGGTAGGTATTTCTAAGCTCTTTCTTACTGTAGCCATAGGAATCCCATGAAAGGTTAAAAACTATAATGTATCACCTTTTCAACTTGCTAAGTTATATTTTCATCGCTGGAGGTAATTTGTATTACTGTATCTATATACCACCTGATTCCACAGTTTGAAAATAGGAAATGTTTTCATTCCTTAGATTAAATCAGTAGAGGTGAAATTCGGCATGAATAAGTCTGAATACTTAGAACAGTAATTTATCATGCTGTTAATTTGCTAACTCAGAATCAATCTTTATTAATTTTGGCTTTACTAATTTTAAATTTTGTGATTAGTTGGATAAAAGTTGGACTAGGGTTATTTTTCGGATTTGTGAACGGCTTATTAGATTATATAATTGTATAAATAGAAACAGTCAGTGACTATTTAAAGCTACTTAAGAGACCATTCTTTGGACGTTTTCCTGCACTTGAAAAACATTGATAAGCTATTTAAAAATCATTCCTCTCCGCCGTCTAAAGGAATCCTGGAGATGGTTTGCTTTTCCTTGCTTCTTTTTTTGTGATGTATTAATTCCAGGCGTTATTATGTCAGGACCAAGGAATGGGTTTCTAATTAACAGAGGACAGCTTTAAACAGACAATCCATAATGTGACACGGGAATCTTTACCAACATTTGTTTATGAGTTGATTTGGGGCAGCTCAGAACTCATATTTCCAAAGGAAAAAATCATTTAAAATAGTGAAGAAATTTTTAGACAAAACTACCCACACCTATTTCACTCTTCATGCAGCTGTGATACTATAGTACTAGTATCTTCAAACCATAATGCTATTATATAACTTACTAGAACTCGAGTGCTAGGACCATAGTATGATTAAAATGCCTATGGTGGGCCGGCTCACCACAGTAGTACATTAATACTCTCATAATATTAGTAATTTCTTCACCTATATGAGGGGTAATGTTGGCTTTTTGTACTCTGGACTTGACGTGCATCACCATTTACAACCTTGTTTCTTGGGACAGTGCCTTCTACAGCAGATTGTGGTTTATAAATTTGAAGTCAAAGAACACCTGTGTACATATCTGATTTATAAGCGTGAGAGTAAACTGTCTAATAATAAGAATCTTTAGAGACTTAAGACTCTTTCTTTGAATAGTCATGTATCACACAATTATGATCCTCATGGCATTTCCATTGTGCTAAGACTTTAACATAATAATTATGAATTCCAGTTGTTTCACTGAGCAGGGAGGGTTTCAGTTATTACCACATGAAGAGTGGAATTGCTGGTTAACAGGACCTTGTTTGTTGATAGAACTTTATTCTTAAAAATATAAAAGTGTACTTTCTAAGGATTCTTTAAAAAAAAATTTTAATAGCACCATACTTGTTTCTTTTCTCTTTTTTTTTTTTAACTGAGGTATAGTTGATTTACAGTGTTATATAAGAGTATCCTTTATTTCACAGTTTTTATTAATTCCAGCTAGTCTTCCCCTGGCAAGCCCACATTCATGGAGTTTGTTGAATGCAAATATGTTCTTGCTTGAAAGCTTACGTGATTATATCCTAAAGGTTAAACTTCAGACCTAGAAACAAGGCAGATGCTGGTTTTATGTGGCGTGTTTAATGCTTGCCTAAAGTTATTTATGAGTTTTGTATTTCTTTGATTCCTTATCTGTTTTATCTAATGCGGGGCCGCAGTGATTATCATTCTGGTGAGTGGGCACCATTCCTGCCCGGGTTTAAGAGGAGATGCCACCCTTACACGGGAACCATGGCCTCTAGTCCTCGGGGTCAGATCTGGTGCTCCAGGTGTGCTCGGGTTTTGTTTTTATTTTCTTTTTCAACTCTCTTTTTCCCTTTAAGGACTATGACATCCCTTCAGGGCATACGAATTCTTTGCCCCCTTCTTGGCTGCCCTTCAGAGGGCATGTCTTTTTTTCAGTACTTCTGATAGGCGTTTCCTGCTCTTTTTTCAAATTGCTAAACTGGAAAAAGTTTTTGAACCTTGAAAACTGTGTATCCTGATCTACTTTCAGGACCCATGCCAGGGAGTAAAATTACGCTAATTGCTTTTAATCTCCTAGTCACTTCAGTTTTGGTGTGAGAACATTGTGGTATGTGTGAACAGGTTTTTGTGCCAGAAAAATAATCGAAAACCCTTGCTCGGAAAAACAGCGCCATTAGGAGCCATCAGCAGCACGTAATGGTGGCAATTAATGACAATCAGGGGCCAACTTACTGCCTGCCGTAGCTGACATTTTTTTAAAGGAGTGAAACATATGAAGTTTATTTTATTATTATTATTCTTTTACTTTGTGTAAGTATTTTTACATCTGCTTGTGATTATTCTGCCTCGTAACTACCACCTCAGGCCCAGTCCTTTTTAGGGGGAAAAAAAATGAATTCCTTATGTAATAAGTTATCATTTGGAAAATTTCTCTGACAGACCATGAGCTCTTCTTATGAAACATTCGATACAAAAAAAGAAAAAAGAAAGTGCAGCTGTAATTCACTACAGGAATAGGGGTTTATAATAGAAAGATAGTGGATCTTATGTATCCAAGTTAGTTACTTTCGTGAGGATAAAAATTTGTACCTCGTATCTGAATGCAATAATGTAATACGAAGGGTTGCAGCTTAAAAAACCCTATCATATGGATAAACTAGAATTTACACCAAGACAGCAAGGCATCAAGGGGAGCCATTTGGGTCTTGCTTAAGATCACTTATTTACTGGAAATACCTTCAGTTTAGGCTCATACTGAAGCATACACCCTAAAGGCAGAGTAATTGTCAGGTTCCAGAATATGTATAAACATTATATGTACTTAAAAAAAAAAACACAAGTGCATTTTAAAAATTTAAATATAAGGAAGAAATACAAAAGCTATGCGTCAGAGACCTGAAAGGCATATTTAACATTAATAACAAAAGGGGCCTCTTGCAGATTCTGAAGTGGCGGTTTTTAAAATTAGAAGCTGGGTACGCTGTAACCTAAGAAGCATATGATATAGCTGTTGCTAGGGTACGGGGCCTGCTTTTGCCAAAAGCTGGGTAAACAAACAAGATAAACCCACGTAAATCGATGGCTCTGGTCCTGACAACTCAATGATCATCCGCTTATTTTTTTTTAATTCTGTGTTTTCTCCCCCTCCAATATCTATGTATCTGACACTTTGGAATTCAGATCTGCTCTCATGAGATTAGTCAGTCATCTTTGTGGTTCTGCTGTTTGCTTCTTCAGTGAAAGTTTGAAGAACGCTGAAAACCCTGGAATCAACCCTAGGACCGAAAAATTTCAGAACAGCTCGTTCCGAGACTTGTGCATAAGCTGTGAATGTTACTGCTCAGATTTTTAGAGTGTTACTTATTTTTCAGACGCTGTCTCTTCATTTTGAATATGAAGGATGTCTTAAGTCTTTTCCCTACATGTCACATCCTGTTGGCGCGTTTAGATCTTTCCATAAGTGTTTTTGTATTGCACCCATATAAAAATGGGGAGGTTTGGTTTATTTCTCGGAGTGTTCTTGCTTTTAGGAGGGTGTTGAAGACTGCCTTGTCAACTATGAAAGGGCTGTGCCAGCAGCACACGACATGTAACCTTGCTTCTGAAACACAGTGATTTGGGATTGTTTTCATAGGTACTGTGGGTATAATAATACCACCCTTTACTGTCTCGCAGGTACGTTGAAAGGCTAAGTGGGGCAATGTATGCGCACAGGCTTTGAGCTCTTTGGAAGAGAGCTATTTCAATCAGGCGTATAATTAGATTCATCCCCATTGTTATTGTGCTTCTAAAAATTGCGCAGGAAGCTCCATGGTAATGCGGTGTTGTGGTTCTATCAGCTCAAAGCTTCCAAGGCTGCCCTCCTTGGAATGGCTTGTGGCTTGTGTAAGTACGTGGTGAGTGGACCATCATTCCATCTTCCTTCGAGAAGGGGTGCTCTGACTCAGATGCGGTTCTACCAGCATCCTAGCAGATGGCAAGAAACAGATTGCAGAGACTTGGAGAAAAAAAAAAATGGCCTGGGTGCATGCCACCCACGTTTGTAGCTGCAACTTCAGTTGGGATATTGTCTTATCGATGACATTGTGGGAAAGTCTTCATCCCCTGGGAAAAGTGAGCCTTTTGGAAGTCATTTTTCTTTAGGGGTGCCTGCTTTTCTCTGCAACCTCAGCCCTCCCTGCAGTCAGAACTGAAGAAGAAAGTCTTTTGTATGAGAACCATGTGGCCAGAGCTTGGATTTACAGAATTCTCCTGAAGCAGCTGTAGTCTCAGATTGACTCCTGGAAAGCTCAGAGTCTCAGGAGGACTGAGATTATTAATAAGCTTGTATCACTTTTTTGAGTGTTTTAAAACGTACTTATCATTTAAAGTAATTGTACAGAACTCTTTTTACGAGTACTTTCTCTCGATTTATAGAACTGTGCACAAATATACACAGAGACTCTACAAATATAGTATAGTTTTCCACTAGAATTAAATTTGCGTATTGTGGGAAACCTTTGGTTTCTGTGCACACTCAGGAATAGAGCCACATACGTGTCAAAAGCTCCCATTTCTCGGGCGCCAAGTTGCTCTCTGCTGCCTCGTTCACTGGTCAGCATTCTTCCCCAAGTGGTCTTCAGCAAAGCCTGTCATTGGGGGCCTGAGGTGGTGGGGATTGTGGAGAAACTAAACTCCAATTCTTTTCGTTATTACTCTCTTCAAAACGGAGGTTCTTCCCTTCTCTCTCTTTCCCCCCTCCTCTTCCTACAGGCTTTGATCTTAGACAGGTGATGGTGGATGCCACGGTCAGGGCCTTAGAAGATGGGGCAGAAGGAAGAAGCATTGGGTTCTGTTTTCTCCCCCTTGTTGACAGCACTTCCCGAGGCCGAATCGCTATTCTAGGGAGTCTGCGCGTGTGCCCCAGACCAGGTCTTCTTTTGAGGAGAAGAGCGGGGGACTGGGTACCATGGGGCCGCGTGACCTGGGGTGTCCGCCCTCACATGCCCTGGGAGCCTGGCTTCCAGCCTCCGCATCCGTTGGCTCTTCCCTTGCCTCTCACGCAGTGGTAGTTTGTGCCTCTTTGCAAAGCCCTCTGAGAAACTTGAGTGACAGGATGTGTCTTGTCAAAAGAGGGATGAAGGGGCTTCCCTGGTGGCGCAGTGGTTGAGAGTCTGCCTGCCGATGCAGGGGACATGGGTTCGTGCCCTGGTCCGGGAGGATCCCACATGCCGCGGAGCGGCTGGGCCCGTGAGCCATGGCCGCTGAGCCTGCGCATCCAGAGCCTGTGCTCCGCAGCGGGAGAGGCCACAACAATGAGAGGCCTGAGTATTGCAAAAAAAAAAAAAAAAAAAAAGAGGAAGGAAGAGGAGGGTCAACTTTAAAACCTGACTCTTGAGAGGGATGTCGTTTTGCTGATTTTAATCTTACACCAGCACCTTGGATGCTGTTGTCCCATAGGCCCCAAGTTAGCCAGCACGTTTACAGGAGCATTTTGCTGATGCCCGAACCCCCATGTGCTCCTCCAGAGGACCAGCTCTCCTGTTGACCCAGGTTCTGTTTCCTGGGGACACCTGAACCCTGTCCCTGGCACACAGGCTTTTTTGACAGCGACCATGTCTATCATCTGAACTTGAAGGGGAGACTCCAAGCAATCTGAGCCTTTACCCCCGACTTGGCCAAGCTCCAGGCCCTTGGCAGCCTCCCAAACGGGCCGGGCTTCGTTTCCTCCGGGGCCAGCGCCAGCCCTGGCTCAGCTACTTACCTGTTTGGCTCTGATCAGTGAGGGGATGTGACCAGTAGGCTCCTTGGCATTCCTTGTTTATAACCAGAAAGGGAGCTCCACCAGGAAGGAGGATTTTACAAATGAGAGTATTCAGTCGAGTTAGGCGGGGCCAGAGGAGAGGCTGCCAACTGAAATGATTTGAGAGGCGCTAAAGGGCCCCAACTGTGCAGAGGCCACCCTTCGGGCCGCCTGCCTGGGGAGGACCTGGGCCCTGCCCTTCTCTCTGACGCCTGGCTACGGCCTGAGCCATGTTGCTTAGCTGCTGTGTCCTCCCTCTCCTGTCTGCAGAGTGAGCAGGGCCGATCAGGGGTTGTCAGGTAGGTGATGTAAACGGGTGAAGTGGGCCGAGGGCACATTCTTGTCCATTGCGGCTTGACACACGTGGCCCTCTGAGTACCACTGTGACTTGGGAATTGAGAATTAGATCTCAGTGTGAGAGAACTTTCCAACAGTGCATGCACCGTGATACACAGCCACTGATATTTTTTCCCTTCGTGTGGAGGAAGGACCCTGGAGTTGTGGAGCCCTGGAGAGCGTGTGGTCTGTACATAGGGTCACAACTCAGCTCCATTCAGGAGTAAAGGCCCTGGGCTATGCTAGTGTCAACCTGAAACAAACAGATGGCCAGATGTTTCTCCAGCAAAGATGGGTTTATTTGGGATCAGCAGAGAATTGCAATTCAGGGTCTGCAGCCATGGGGAGCCACGGGCAAATCCCCACACAGCAAGGGAAGGAGAAAACTTTTATAGAGGGGAAAAGAAAGTTTGAAGGGCCATGGGAAACAAAGAGTCCCTGGATTTTCATTGGCCGAGTCCTGGCCAGAAAAGAAGGGGAGTCTTCCTTCTTGCTGTTGGGCTCATCACAGGGTGTGAGAGCTCCCCCTTCTGGTCTCCCAGCTCTATTTAATTGAGGTTTCTGTTTATTAATTTTTTACAGTATCTACAGATTTTTTTTTTGGATGCTGTAAATATGTGAAAATTCCCCCAATTTGTTTCTTTTAGATTTATTTATTTATTTTTGGCTGCGTTGGGTCTCCTTCTGCTTGCCGGCTTTCTCTAGTTGGGGCAAGCAGGGGCTACTCTTCATTGCGGTGAGTGGGCTTCTCGTTGCGTTGGCTTCTCCTATTGCAGAGCACGAGCTCTAGAGCGCAGGCTCAATTAGTTGTGGTGCACGGACTTAGTTGCTCCGCGGCATGTGGGATCTTCCTGGACCAGGGCTCCAACCCATGTCCCCTGCATAGGCAGGCAGATTCTTAACCACTGCGCCACCAGGGAAGTCCCTCCCCCAATTGCTAAAAACACTATACGGATTAAAAATGAAAATAAAAAAATGTGTGAGTTGAATTTGACCAATTTATCATTTTGGGATAAAAACCAATCCCTAAGTTCTCTTTTAGCTTAGAATTTTATGGGTCTTGGAATCCTGTTCTCCCTGAACTAGAACCCTGCTGTTCCAAGTGTGGTCTGTGGTCCAACACATCAGCCTCTCCTGGGTGCTCGAGAGAAATGGAGAATCTCAGACCCCATCCCAGACCTATGGGATCTGCATTGTAATACAATCCCAAAGATTACAGTTTGAGAAGCACTGAACTAGAATATCATTTCAGGAAAAGTTCTGCTCAATTATTTTGGAGTGGGGGGAAAACATGAACAGTATGTGAGAACGAATCCAGCCTTTAGATTAATTCACTGATGGAAAGAATGAATGGGTCCAAATATATGAAGATTAGCGTGGGTGAAAGAAGGAGACAGACCTGTAACTTTGGTTGGAATATTGTTTTGCATCCTATGGGCACCGGGGTGGAATTCATGGAAGCTTTGAGCTTCTGGTTGAGGATAAAGGTTTTTTTGTTTTGTTTTTTTTAAACTCTGTTAAGAATTCTAAACACCTACCTGATGCCACACTGCGCTTAACTCTTTCACATAATTTATCCCATTAAATCCTGACAACAGTATTTTGCGGTAAGAATGATCGCTGGAATATTTTAGGCTAGGAAACTGAGCTCCAGGCAGCTTAGGAAGTCATCCGAGGCCACCTGCTAGCTGCAGAAAGAGCTGTGATTTGCACCCAGGAGAGCTGGATCCCCACCCAGAGAGCTGTCCAGCTCAAGCTCCTTTTCTATAACTTTGCCAAGGCTGGGCCTTGCTGGACACATTAAACAAGTTTTGATTGCTTTTGGGAAAGATTTTCTCTTAGGTCTTCAGTGGAGGGTTTGCCCCATAAAAAGTGAGAGCAGTTCCAAAGTAAGAAATATTTGTCACTCCTTAAGGACCGACTATTCTGTTTTAACAATTGTTTCCTGCTCTTAATCCTGGAAGTTGATTCCTGATTTTGATTTTGAATTCCAATTGCAGACAATAGCAAATCGGGAACATGCATGCAGTTTTGGTGTTGAAAGAAAAGTGAATGAGTGTGAATTTAAAAACCATGTTCATTGTGTACCTTTTATGAAAAATCTTCCTCTATAATGACTTCTTCAATTTAGTATTTAACATTTCAAAGGATTTTGAAGGACTCTGCCTTCTCAAAAGTTGCCAAAGATTTCAGCTGTTGTCATCATTAGACTTCAAAGCGGGGACTGCAGGCGATTTTAATGCCACTGCTTTTAATCCTAACCTTTGTATTGAGATTAGGAACATAAAGCATAGCCTGTAAGGGGTAAACCTAATTTTTTTTTTTTTGGTTTTGCTTTGTTTTTCCTTTACCCAAAGAATTACAGTGAAAGCCCCACTCTCTGGAATTGTTCTTTACTCATTGCTAGTTTTTTTTTGAAGTTGTAAGCTGTGCTGAAATCTGCACAATGGTGTCTGTCATGTAAAACGTAGCTGGAGTAATGAAAGGACTTGGCACATAAAAACAGTCAACTTCAAGTGCTCACAGCCTGTTTTCACAAAAGATAAAGAGCCACAGATCTCTCTCAAATTAACTTGTATGTGTCATTAGTTTAGTGTTTGAAGGGTGTATGTGTGTATGGGGAAGTTGGTATAAATTAGCTGCAGTGACCTCAGCCAGCCTCATCCCAGCCTCCACTGACCCATTGCCCATGGGACCCTGCCCCCTCTATTATAGCTGCTGTCCCCACTCCCTCTCATCATCCCGTCCTTCCCCACCTCCCTGGACCCTGCATGCACCGTTCACACACCTTGCTACTCTTAGCCAATACATCAAATGCAAGTATATGTACAGTGTTCCCAGAGAATAAAAATTCCCAGAAGCGTACTATGGAGGCAGCCACAGAACTCCCTCAGTGGGTGGTTTCACCAGCAACTGAACATCTTACATGGGTTGAGAATGCGACAGGCCTGTAGGATACGGTTAGTAATTTTCTTTTCCAATGGTGGCTCTGTCAGTAAGGCTTGTGTAGCCGTAAGTTAAAGTAAGGTACATCTCAACGACATCATTTATCATTAGCAATGTTGGATCCCTAGCATTTGTGTTGCACATTTCCCCATTTTGCAATGGACAAGCTGTGTATATTAGCTTCTTGGAGAAACCTGGAGCAGAGTTTTATTTTTTTATTTTATTTTGTTGAAGTATAGATGATTTACAATGTTGTGTTAGTTTCAGGTGTACAGCAAAGTGATGCAGTTACACACATATGTATATATATATTCTTTTTCAGATTCTTTTCTATTATAGGTTATTACAAGAGACTGAATACCGTTCCCTGTGCTATACAGTAGGTCCTTGTTGTTTATCTCTTTTATATTTAGTAGTGTTATCTGTTAATCCCAAACTCCTAATGGAGCACAGTTTTAGGAGTTACAAGTGGCATAGTTGGTTTGCTGCTGCTGAGTCGAGGGAGAGGTGAGTGGAAACTGTTTTAGGTGTGTGGCTGGCTTCACAGGAGGCTTAGGGAGTGAGATAATAAATAGATGATAAATAGAAGAGGGATCAGTTATACTTGGGAAGAATGGAAATGAGGAATATGAAAAGGTGAGAGCGTGTAATGGTACAAAGAGTACTGAATCAGAGTCAGGGACCTGGGGCTTCCTCCACTTTGGGCTGCCAACTTGCTGCATGGCCTTGGTAAAGTCATTCTGTGCCTCATTTTCTTGACCGTACAGTGCAGGTGTAGGAGCAGATGGCTTTAAAAGTCTTCTTGGCCAGCTATCAGACCATTTGATTCCAATCTAACATATCTAGGCATAAACCAGTCTACCAGCCAACCGACCGAACAAATCAAAAGACGCGATGTGGAGGATAAAGCATTGTGCTAATTTTGCCGAGGAATTGAAAGATACTGTTAGAAGTTTAAAAAGACAATGTCATGGCCAGATCAGAGACAAAGGTAATTTTTGTCATCTACATGAACTATACCAGAAAATGTGTGTTTGGAGGCCAGGAAGATGGAAAAGATAAGACTGAAATGTTTAGGTTGGGATCAACGTGGGATTTGTGCCCGTAAAGATGAGAGATGGAGAGAGATAGACCCAGAAAAGGTAGTGAAAGAGACAGCAGAAAGATTAGACATTATTTTATTATTTTCCTCTCATTTTAAAATTTGAACAACCAAAGTGTGAAATTTTAGCATCTTACCTCTGACACATGAAGAACATTGTAGGGTAGTAGATTTGACTGTTTGGTAATTTATTTCTGAATAGGATTTAGTGATTTTTTTTTCCCATCTGTGTACACTCTCAGGAGGAAATTTTTCCAATAAATACATATTACTGTTGGATGTTTAAAATTTAGACCACTGTATAGATAGCAGTTAGTTTTGTCTCATTGGTTGGGTTTTCTGGTTTCAGGTACCAAGTGAAAGAATGAGGGTGAAAATTTCCTTAAATATGACAAACAGTACAGTAGGGTGGTGCCAACCTCTTAAAGATCCCTTTCACCTTGAATGAGATTGAAGTAAAATTATCTTATCTGAGCTCCAAGGGCTGCTGAAGTTACTTATAAGCTCAGAGATTGTCCAGGAAAGAAGTACAACCTCAGGCACCAGGAGGGAGAGGAAATCTTAAGCCAAATCATGGAGAACAAGAAAAGGACTTGTTCAGTGAATTGAAAGGACATCACTGTGGCACATTTTAGGCTCTTAAATATTTGTTAAATGACTAAATCAGAGCGTTGTTTTTTGAACACCAGAATTCAACAGCGGTTACTACCCAGGTGTATAGAAAAACCAAATAAAAATATTGCAATCTCTGTGTAGGATGCTGTTTAGTCAGAAATGCACAGAGTAATTTTTCCACGTTTAATTGTGTTATTCTCATCCTCACTCAAGCCTATTTCATACCACGACTTAAATTTTCCATCTGATTTTATTCTCTCTCTGGCATGTGAGCCATCACCCGTGTAGCTTCATAATACCGGCAGATTATGACCAAAATTATTATATATAGATATATCTTTAGGCATCTCTGTTTGGGAGGTGGAAACTAATTTGAACCAACAACTTTAAAATAACTGATTTCGACTGCTTTGAACTTGAACTAACCTAGAACTGAATTAATTACAGGTAATGAGGGCCCCAGCTAAAGTACCATTCTGCAATATGCTTTATGAGAAGTATGGGTAAGTGACAGATATTAGGGCTTCGGATCTAATGTACATAAATACCCAACTCACTGTTCTGAAAAATTACAGTGGAATTGTTTGTTCTAAAGCACATTCCAGTCTATTCTCTCTTTATGAGCACTTCCAAATGGAATTTGGGAAACTGAATCCCTGAGATGAAATGCCATTCCCTTGATCCATGTTAGACCTGGCTTTGTTTTTCTCTATATGGAGTTTTCTTTTCTTTGACCCTTTACTCTCCATTTATATCGATCTTTATGGGTTCTTGAGCTCTGGGTTCCCACTTTTTTTATTTAGCAATTACAAAAGGGAAGACAGGGCATTTCCCAGACATAAAACTCTTTCTCCTTTCCCAGTAGGTCAGTTAATCCTGGGTCATTGCAAGAGTTCAGTGAAACTTAATTCAGTTAAATTCTATCACTCCATTCCATCCCAGTTCTGGAGTTTACCTTTGGCTGCATAAAGAGGAAACAAAGCCAAGACTTTAGCCAATGTCAGAAAAATATCTTTCTCCCGACATTTAGGTTGAATGCTTTGTTCTTGTAGTCGGACAAATGCATTGTAGAGTTTTAGCAGCTGTTAGGCTTTACTATGCCTGAGTTGCCCTTTAAACTGCTTGTCTGGATACTTCGCTGCTTATTTTGAAGTGGGCTTCATATTTCATTGTATCTTGTAGCTGGAAGAGACCTTGGGAAACTTCTGGTCTGACCCATTTGCTTTAGAAATGAAGCAACGAAGCCCACAGAAGTCAAAGGACTTGTTTTAAGGTCACAAATCCAGAAAGTGGCAAAACCCAGGCTAGAACCCCAGTTGCCTAACTCCTGTTCCAGTGTCTTGGTCACTGATTTCAGAATAGGATGTAGTGATATTTTTCACCTCTCTCCAGACTCAGGAGGAAAATTTTCCAAGGAATGCATGTTATTGTTGGAGATTTTAAAAACTTAGACCACTTTATATAGCTGTTACATTTTTTCCTTTTATTTTGCACAGTTTCTAATGTGCGGAAAAGTAGAGAGAATAGAAGCACAAGCCCAACAGCCAGCTTCGACAATGTTCAATTCATGATTCATCTTGTTTCATCTATATCCCTACCTACTCTCCCACCCCAGATTATTTTGAAGCAATCCAGACATCGTGTTATGTCACCCATAAATATATCAGTATGCATCTCCAAAAGATCAGCACTTAAAAAGCATAACCACAGTACTACTATTAACTGAAATAAATTAGCGGTAATTCCATAATGTTATCAAATAGCCTATAGTTGGCTTAAAAAAATCTATTATAAAATTGTATGACCATTTTATTTCAAATATATTTTTCCTTTCAAAGGCGACACACATGCAGTTAAGAATGGTGGGCATTTTAGGTCAATGAAAAGAGAGAGGGGCTATAAAGGACTGTCAAAATCACTGATAAAAAACATGCCACGAGTTTACAATCACCAAGGAATTTACTAGATATTCACTTGATTTTGCAGTGTTTTAATTCTCCTTTCTACCTAAACTAGTAAATTTTAATGTGATGTTTTCCAAAGACGTTGCAGCTGTTGTCTTTGTATCCCTTCAAGTCAAGTATCAGTGTATGAAAGAAACTTGTTACCACGAAAGAGGAGAAAGTCGTGGCTATTTTTGGTGGCAGGTTCATGACAGATTTTTCCTTTGTGTCAGCACATGTGAATACCTTCAGCTCCTAGAGCTCTAGTTTCCTAGCATGGGATATAAAATATTTTATGGTTGGGGACACATTCTCTTCACTACAAGTTAGGGGAGACATGTTGATTCTTTTGGGAGACACGGTTGGTGGTGCATTTCTTATTACTTCAACTCCTTCTGTTAAATGTCTTCAGTGATGGAAGCCAAGAGCAGGTTTTGAATGACGACCCCATCTCATTAACACATTCAGGTGGGCGTGGAATCTGAGCTGCAGGATATAAAGTCCGAAACAAAAAAATCTCCTCAATGCTTGTCTGCGGTAATGAGAAAGTTAGGAATTTTGGCAAGCTGGCTAACGCCAGAAATGTTTACAGGAGGCTTTTCTTCCTTAGAGAAAAATTAGGAAAAGTTGGATCCTGGGGGTGAGAAGCAGGAAGCCAGATCTTCCTGAAGGCCACAGTCATGAAAGTAAACACCCCAGTGTGTAAACCAGCTGGTAGAAAAGAGAAAAATTTGCCGTGGAAGTACAGCCGCGTGCTCGGTGCTGTGTTCCTGTCATCACACACCCGAAACTAACAGCGGAGAGAAGTGTGATCTGAAACGCGCTGGAGACTCGCTCCATCTAGGTCAGTCACTTCCGGGACATGATACACCTGTGTCATGTGGTTACTGGGGCCACAGCCAGCCTGGAGATTTGCTGAAAATTTTTCCTCCCACCCCCATCACAGTCATCAGTTGACCTCGCACCACCTTTCCAAATCTGAACAAAGTCCTCCCTCTTCATCTTTTGTAGTGTTTGTTGTTGTTTGTTTTACCTTTTCTCTCTGCCATTGGTTTTGGCTGGTCTAAGAAGGACAAGTGTTTCAGAAAAAAAAAGAGAGAGGGATTACATCACTGATAAATCCTACAGTTGGGGCAGCTGTTTTGGGACCACTGGGGTCTCCGAAGGCCTGCCTTGTGCGACCCTCCCCTCCTGTCTGCGGCCTCCTCGCCGGGCTTGAGTTACGGTGATTCTCCTGCATCTGTGGGCCTGCGCCGGGGCTGGCTGCCTCTTCTTTGCTGTGTTAGTGGTGCCAAGGAAGGAAGAGGAGATGCCCCAGCTTCTGGAAGCTAAAGATGTGGACATCCAGCCCGGTGGCTGAGTAGCATCTCTGTGTCTCCCTCACCGATAGGCCGTCTTCCCGAGGTCCTGCTCTTTCATCCTTTTGCTGTGTAACTCTCTGACGGTGGGATTTGTAGGAAACCCTCCTTTAAAAATGCATATGTCTTTAAAGTTCATTTATTACATTTGGCCTATAGCTCAAGGCCCCAACCAATAGAAAGTCCCCTACACAGGGACACTGTAACCCCCTCTAGGCCAGTGTTTGCATGGAAAAGGACTTTGAGTCCAGTGTCCTCTGAGGCTGCTGGCCAGAGGGAGTGAATTTCTCTGGCCCCAGAGATAAGGGCCCAAGTGACAGGGTGGACACAGAGGATTGTGGAAGGGAATAAAGAGCAGGGGGCAGAAGGAGGGGGCCCTACAGGGTATGAAAGCCAGAGGCCGTGGCAGGGTTTCAGATGGTTGCCAGAAGGTGTAGACAGAGGCAAGATAAGGGTCGTTCAGGTTGGTTCTTGAGAAGCAGAAAGGATGGGCATTGGGAAGGCGTCCTTGGAGATGGGTCTTGTACCCAAGAGATGCTTTGTAAATGGGATGTCTCTAACTGTGGGACTCCCTGGATGTTTCAACAACACAAACGTGAGAATAAATCCTGCCTGCGTGTCTGTGAGCCCGTTGAGGATACTTGGGGACACAAAAGAAGTGGGGAGAGAGCTGGCACTCGGGCAGCTGCTCTGTGTTTGCAGCTCCTGGCACGCTGTCACAGGACTTCCCAGGTGTGAATGAAGAGAGAACCAGGCTGGAATTAGGCAGGTATTAGTAGGGCAAGATACATAGCAAAGGAGGGGCAACAACTATGTCTTTTTCTTCTAACCATCTTTCTCTCAACTACCTGTTTACCCTCTGAAAAGCACTGCCCCAAACACTGACATCCCTCTGCTTGAACATACAGCAAACAATTCGTGATGACAACTCCCATCACCTCCTTTCTTCTCCGCCTCCCTCCCTCCTACAAATGCTCGTTGAAAGCCTTCTACGCATGAAGAATCATGCGAGGCCCTTGAACAACACGTTCCTGTCCATGTTGTGAGCCTTTTCTGTGGCACATCAGCTCAGGACCATTTTGCGGTGGTCCTGATGCAGGGTTGTGCAGCCCTGCCCTGCACGAGGATGTCTTAGCTGGAGGACATCATTCACATCAGGGGTTTATACAGTGAGAGAGATAAAGTAATATGGCCTTAGAAAGGAAACTCCCCCCCTACCACCACAGTTGTCACTAAGGCAGTGTAAAGGCTTCTAGAGGCCCAGAATCGACCTTCCTTTCCCCCTTTATAATCAGATGTGTTGCCGCTCATGACCAAACCCGTCACCAGTCGTTAGCAGTTACTCTGCTGAGCGCACTACATACGTTTTCATATTTATTCTTCACACACATTGAGAGGAAGCCACTTTTCCCATTTTACCTTGGAGGAAACGATGGCCTAGCAGAGATTTTTGGACTTTGCTCAAGGTTATACATCTGATAAGTGTTAGATCCAGGATCTTTTTAATACCTGAGGATGGAGGCAAGTATCTTAGACGCATCTGTATCCTCCTTCACCGTGGGAGAAAACTAGGGTGTTGGAGATCTCCATTTTCTTTTTATTTATGAGACAAGTTCATTTTTCAAAGGATGGGGATTCAAGGCTCCAAGCAAGACCCCCCCCCAAGCCTATGCCCCCCAAGCAGTACTAATAGTGGCTAACATTTGCAGTGCCTTCTCTGTACCAGGCATTGTCTAAGCAGTTCGTGTGGATTAATTGATTTGAATCTTACAGCAGCCCTGAGTTCTATTATTATCCCCATTTTCCAGTTGAGGAAATTGAGACTCGGGGTGATCATACGGGGATGGTCAGTGGCCCAGTGCATTTACTTGGGCAGGCGGCCTCTAGACCCTGTACGCCCCGCCTCTCTGTAGTGCCATCCAGATCCCAGGTATATCAAGGCCCCGTCCTGCTTGTTTCCTCCTGGCCTTGAAGGAGCGCGGAGGAGGAAGCCCTTGTGAGGTCTGGCGGAGACAGCAGTGCGTAACTGGGATCTGGATGTGTGCTCCTGCCTGCTCTTTGCCAATCCCGTGGTTACTTCTTATTCTGACTTGCTTATTTATGGGCCCTGGGGCTTGGCAAGGAAGAAGCTAGAGGTTCACACAGTCTGCACAGGAACGAGACAGATTCTTGTTCCTGTTAATGAGAGTTAAACATCTCAAGTGCTGCTTTTCCCCCACCCCTTTCAACCACTTCATTCTTTTGGAAAGTGTTCAAACCCCACAATTATGCAGGTGACCATAGTGCAGAGCCGATTTACCCCTTATTTCTTGGGCTAATTTGGCTTTGGACGAGGGAAAGGGGCAAATGCTCCCTTTCTCTCGAGCACAGAAAACAAGTTGGCTTCTTTCCTGTGTAAGTGATATGCACAGGTTTTCCCAAAAGGGAAGTTTTGCTTTTATAAGCTACCGAAAAAGTTCTTGAAGCATTATTGGGCCATCTCGCTTGGTTTACTTATTTATTTTTCTGAATGAATCCAGCTTTGGTTTAGGAGTTTGAAGGAGTCCAAGGATTGTCATCAACAACACTGTTACAGGTTGAATTGTGTGCCCCCTAAATTCCTATGTTGAAGTCCTAACCCCCGGGACCTCAGAATCTGACCTTATTTGGAAATAGGGTTGTTACTGTTGCAGTTAGTTAAGATGAGGTCATACTCGAGTAGCGTGGCCCCTAATCCAATGTGATTGGTGTCCTTATAAAACAGTGAAATTTGGACACAGATATGCATACAGTGAAATGCCATGTGAAGACAGGGGTGATGCAGCAGAAGCCAAGCAATGCCAAGATGGCCACAGAAGCGCCAGAAGCTCGGAGTGAGGCCTGGAGCAGATTCTACCTCCCAGCTCTCAGAAGGAACCCACCCTGCGCACACCTTGATCTTGGATTTCTCCAGAACTGTGAGACGGTTTCTGTTGTTGAAGCTGCCCAGTTTGTGGTCTTTTCTTCTGGCAGCCCTAGCAAACTAATGCGAACAAATTCTTACCTTAAACAAACAAACAATAAAAATGAAAACATTAAGTTAGTAAAGTTTGATGGGCCTGAGCCTTTGAGCAAAGTAAAAACTTTCTTTTTTCCAGCATTGCAGCAACTTAGAATCAGAGGACCTTGGCACTGGAGGGCCCTGGCTGGGGACTGGCTCGAGGTCTGCAGGGGCACCTGCCGGGCTCAGCCTGAGTCCAGGGTCACTGGCTCACTTCTGCTTCTCTCCACTGACACTTCCTCTCCGTTCATTCTTGACTTCCGGTCCCCTGCACAAGCTCCATGTCCCAGGATAGTCTCCTCTCGGCATGTTAATTTCTCTCTCCCTTCCTACCTCTTCCTTTAAGTCTTCCTAGTTTGATAAAAATATGCCAACTGCTTCCTTTCAGCTCTCTCGATCCGGAAGTGAAATCCCCAATGCCCTCTTGCAGGAGAAGGACCCTGCTAATTTTCGATTCTTCCACCCCTCCGGTGCCCTTACCCTTTGCCTGTATATTTGGGTGCCATATTTTATGCCTCCCTGGCTTGTGTCTGCCCCACTTCCACCATCCATTAGGTCAGGTTGGAGCTGAGGTAGGACCAGCGTGGGTGGGGAAGCCAACGACAGGTAGGCTGAAGTTGAAGGTGGTACCTTCATTTGGTGGGAGGAGAGCCTGGGTGGGATGCCCACACCGTGAAGGGGAGATAGACCACCGTTAGAAACACAGGTCAACACATAGAAGACTTCGAAACGGGGAGATCTGGCCAAGAATCAGAGATTGGCGAGGAGATAGAAAACCAGGCAGACTGATCACATGGGCCCGGGAACCAGGGTGAACTCAGGGCAGTGTATACGGTCTCTGGCAGTGCCCGATGTGTGCGTGCATGCCACTGGGGGACTGAGTAAGATCAGAAAGGGTGGAAGCTTTACCTCTTAGGAGGTGCAGAGACCGTGGGACCATGCCATTGTGTCATCTGAGGTTAAAATCCCTGGGATTTAAGGCCCCAGTCTATGGAGGGCTTTGAGTGTTGTGCTTTCTACAATACAGTGCTTCATCAATGGTGCCAATTTTTACTAAAATTTTACTCATCTTCTCTTTGGAACTTTAATGGTTTCCAGATCTGCTCTGTGTTGAAGGATGGCCACGAGCTGTGCCAAAGGGGATGGGTGAGGTGCCCTGCATGGCGGGCCGGCCCCCTGGAGGGTCCGAGGTGCTGGTTTAGGCAGTGTTGAACAGCCACAGCTGCTGGTGGTCTGTACACGGGTGGAGGGTCCCGGATCAGTGCGGAAGATGAGGGAGTACCTGGGCATCTCATTTGGTGGGTGTTTTCTACCCAGACCGCAATCCTTTGTTTTTTGCCCAGCAAACACCAAGTAGAGCTGCGTTGCTACTGCTAGTTTTCTTTAGTCTTTGGGAAACAAGACAAGCTTTTTTCCCCCAAATAAGACTTTAAGTCTTAATCAGGTAAATACTTAGTGAAAATCCTTGACTTTACTAAGTTTTAGCCCACTTGCTCATCTTTTTTTTGTTTTTTTGTTTTTTGCGGTACGCGGGCTTCTCACTGTTGTGGCCTCTCCCGTTGCAGAGCACAGGCTCTGGACGCGCAGGCTCAGCGGCCATGGCTCACGGGCCCAGCCGCTCCGCGGCATGTGGGATCTTCCCGGACCGGGACACGAACCCGCGTCCCCTGCATCGGCAGGCAGACTCCCAACCACCGTGCCACCAGGGAAGCCCCCACTTGCTCATCTTTGATGGCAGGGACTTCCTGGATATAAGACTGAGCCAAGAGCTCTACATATATTATCTTATTTAAATTGACCACTATATATTTTTACCGTTCTTATTTTAAAGATGAGAAGACGCAGGCTTATAGAGGTTAAATAATTTGTTCAGGGACACAGAGGAGGTAAGGAGCTGAGCCAGGACTTAAACTGGGGCCTGACTTCAAATTCTGTGTTTAACATTGAACTGGCATAACCAATAGTGTCAAATTCTGAGTTCCTAAGAATTTCTTTTTATTCTTCCTGTTGTTCCAGAGTAAAATTTTACCGTGACTTGCGTTATTATCATCTCAAAGTCACAAAGAAATAGAACAATGACTTAGCATGTATTTATTATTACTCTGGCCCTAATCAGCTCTTTTAATATCAATAAAAGTGAGATGTAGTGCTTTCCTAGACTTCAGAATGTCTGCATATTTATCGCATTATAGTAGCACGTCGTGGTGTTTGAACCAGGAAAGGGACGCGGCAGCTGTCGAGTGCAGTTCCCACCTTTTCTAAATGAAGATATTGAGAGTCATAGAGGTTTGGTGAGTTGACTGCTGGGAATTATTAAAGGCTGGCATAGAACTTCCGTGCTGGTGTTCTTTATCCTTCCTTCAGTGTTCTTCTCTATAGAGCTCTTATCTTTTCCAGTACCTCGTTGAGGTTGGTGGGTAAAACAATACAGGAGCAGAGAAGTTACGCGACACTTGCTCAAAATGCCAGAGGAAGTCCACAGTGGAAGGAAGACATGAGCTTAAGAACTCTGGGACCAGCCTGGTGTGCTTTCCATCACCCCCACTCCGTCTCCCTGAGCCTTGTGCTGTGCTGCCTCTTAGGGGTTGCCCTCTCAGCAGGTCTCTGAATGGCCACATGGCCACGTTGCCTTAAGCCCACTGATGCGAGAGGAAGGGAGGGAGGGGAGGGAGGGAGGGGGAGAGAAATAGAGAGAGGGGACCGTCACCATATCATACCTGACTGTGAAAATGGTAAAGGATGTCTGGGAACTTTTGTTTCATGCATGTGTGTGTGTTTCTTTTAATGGTCTCTATTTTTCTTTTTTTTTTTTTTTTTTTGGTGAAAAACTCAGATTTTATAATTATTAAGAAATTCTTCCTGTCAGAGACAAAAGAAAAAGTGAGCTGCTTGATTCCATTTCCAGCAATATAGCAGACCATATATCCTCAAAAGCCCCCGGATTAAAACAAAAACCACTATAAATTTCCAGGTGAAATATTTCATAGCATTTCTTGCCTCTTCGATCTCATAAAACGCAAATCTAGCTCCATCCACATTTCTGTACCATTAAGCTAGCAACTCAGCCCCAAGGGAACTGGCCTGTTCATGCTGAACAAAGAAACTGGTAAACTGCAACAAGGTTTGACTATTTAAAACCGTAAAAAAAAGGGGGGGGGACAGAGAAAGGAGAGGGGGAGGGGGAGGGAGGGAGTAGAGGGAGGGAAAAGAAGCAGGAGATGGAGGAAGAAAGAAAGGAAGAAGGAAGGAAGGAAATGAAACAATAACCTGGGAGCCAATATATGTTTGTACAGAGTTGAATCATTGTCAGGTATTTGTGTCGTTTGGGAGAATATGGAGATGGTGATTTATTTTAGATTGTTTTCAAGTTCAAGAATGCCTGTTGAAATATCGGGGTAATCACTGAAAGAATAGAAGAAGAGAAGACATTAAGAGAGAAAGAGACTACTTAAATGATTTAGCATTGCACAGTAAAGAACTTTCTGAGCTTCCCAGGGGGTGCACCACCTGACCTGGCAGCCAGGGTGTGTTCGGCCCTGGACCCGGTCGAGGGTGTTAACTAAAATGAATTAAAGTAACATTTACTGAGCACTAACTGATTGCCAGACACATATTTCATTTCATCCTCAGAACAACCCCATTAAATTGGCACTTTTGTCTTCCCCATGTTACAGAGGAAGAACTCAGGGACAGAGCTCATGTCTGAGGTTGCCCGGCTGGGAAGTAGAGATGCTGGGATTCAGACACTGAGAGATGTGCTCCAGAGTAATCACTTTTAACTCCTAAACTCTTTCGCCTTAGCAAAATCCTTGCAGGGAAATCCTTGCCTTAGCAAGATTCTGGGGTGGGGTGGGGGGTGGGTGGAGAGAACTGTGCCCCTCCAAGATGGCTCAAGGCCTCTCCCCTCTGTTCTCCTGTTCTACGGCCTGTGGGCCTCCTCCTGGAAACGTGCAGGTGCACACAGCTGGAGAAACCTTTTGCCTTGATTTCATGGGTACAGTGCAGTGCTGCAGTTCTTGAACTTGGTCATTTTGAACTCTGACAAGTGCATAAAATCACTTCCTTTTAAGCTTTTCTGTTTTAGTTGCTGAGGTTATGGTGTTGATTATAATGGTCTGTCATGACACGTGAAAGCAAATCGGATGTTCTCATAATTGATGCATACTTAAGACGTATTTAGCCTCTCCTCTAAGCAAGTTATATTTCAATTGTTACAGGATCTAAATTTCAAATATCCCATTTGCCGTGCCACCCATTCACTAGCATATAGGTGCTGGCTCCATGAATACATTTATGTCAACACCAAACATGGATGGATTTCTTTAGGTCTGCAACTGAAATAATTTAGGTCTAAAAATGTGTCCTGGCTCTGGAAAACTCTGTAGGAGGCTCACCTCCAAGAACTTGGAGATGTTTAAACACGCAGTGTCTGGAGCCAGGAAGCCAGATCAGATATTCTCTGGAAATCAGCTTCCCTCTAAGATTTTGGAAGAAAACTGTGTTGCAAAACAGTGTCTCCATCCTATCTCTGGGTTCAACTTTCTCTTTTCTTTATTGCCTTCTGTCTCTTTCTTGTATCTTCTTATTTGGGTTTGGCCTTTTCCCATTTCTAGGATGTTACTCCTTTCTTCTGAGAAGCCATGAAGACAGAGAGGTAGCAGTTTCCTGACTGGCACAAAGATGTGTCCACACGAAACTCACCTGTAGGCTGAAACGAGGGCGGGCGCTCACCTCTAGTCTAGTCTGTGTCACAAAGCACAGTCCACGTACAAAATGTTAGGACTTGGCACTTGTCCCTTCCCCCTGCTGCCAGCGCTCAGCTTGGTGGCCTGGAGGGAGCCCCCACTGGCCTCTTAAGAAGGTAGTCCCTCGTTCTTTGTGGGAACTGGGAAAACAAGGCGGGGAATGCAGGTTATGCTGTATTGTGTATTCTCCTTGCAGGAAGCGTTTGCCATCAGATGGAATTACCTCAGCCAATTTTTGGCTTGGGTAAACGGGATCATAGCAGAACCAATGCAATTTATGTCTTGCCAAAAATTAAACTTTGGCCACAGGTCTTTGAGCCTCCACCCCCATTAGTCAGGGGACAAAGAAGAGTACATGGTGACACCCCCAAATGCCAGTATTTTACATTTTAAAATATCTGATCATACTGGCAGTTTTTCTTGTCTCCCCACTTACATTTATTTGTTCCTCTTATAAAGCAAAAATTATACTTTTTGACCAGCCTTCTTTCACTAAAAGTAGAGTGACCGTATGTCCCTGTTGGACCAGGAGGGTTCTGGTCAAGCGTTTTGTCCTAGTGTAATTGATAGCATCCTTTTTACTTGAAAAAAATGTCCTCGTTGAATAATAAATAACATGGTAACTAATGAAAGCTACTGCAAATGATTATTAGGTTATAGTTAACCCTCTCTGTTTGAAATAGAAGTCTCATAGCACCTTTAAAGGATCAAATGAATAATAATAGGAAGACTAAAGATTATTACCCAGAAGGCTAATTACTTAAATTTTGAAATATTGAAGGAAAGTTGGAAAAAAATCTCTCCAATGCACTTAGTAGTAATTATTAATCTCATCTGTGTATTTTTTATTCTATATTAAAGTCTAAATGTTATTAGTAATTATTAAAAGATATCACATAAAAGTCCTATAATTTGCTGGGAGTTAAAGTAGTTATTCTTAAATAGAGTCAGGAATTTAAATATCTTTTAAAAAATTATTGTAATTTGATAGAACAGGAACCTATTGGAACTTTGCTTATTTTTTCATATATGATTTTAATTGTTCATGTATAACATTTCTTTGAAGCACAGGAAGTGACGTGTTGAAAAAAAGATTCCTCCTTTAAAATCCATCTGTGTTATCGTGTGGTTTTTCACTGGCTTGGGAAGCAGCTCTGTGGTGACCTGCAAACAGAATTGAGAAAAGAAAACTTTCAAGATTGATTAGTCTGAAGGAGGTGTGTGGATTTAGGTCTAAATCTCATGCACCATCTGTATAAACC
Organism: Delphinapterus leucas; assembly: GCF_059928025.1. Classification (NCBI taxonomy): domain Eukaryota; kingdom Metazoa; phylum Chordata; class Mammalia; order Artiodactyla; family Monodontidae; genus Delphinapterus; species Delphinapterus leucas. The sequence goes on from NC_143149.1 coordinate 12,426,817, forward strand.
AACCGAGGGAGTCATTTGAGTCATCCAAAGAAATTTGTCGTCTCTTCCACACGCACATATATTCATAAAAAGTTATTAATAACTTAGAAATTGGGGGACTATTCTAGCAATATAAAGATTTCTGTGAACTTCGGACTACCCAAAAGCAATTAACATATAGCCCTAAATTTAGTAACTACCCCCATCCATCATTACGGGGGCAGCAGGGTAGGGCAGGAAAAATCCTGGACTCTCAAGAGAGGAATCTCAAGAGAGGAATTCTGGTTTTTCAACCTCTGTATGACTTGGGGCAAATCACTTACTGCCTTTGAGCCTTCGTTTTTTCATCTTTAATTATGATAACAAATGTTACCTTGCTGACCTCAGACCTTACGAGACTCAATAAACTGTAAGGTCCTATGCAAACATAATGCATTATTTATTATTCCTTAGCTACTAGTGGATCTGAGGGAAAACAAAGTAGGTATGATATTCCTTTATGACCCTGAAACCACTTTATAAATCCATGGGCATTTGTTGGGCTTCTGCGAGGAACACAACCCTGCAGAGGGCCAAAAATCAACATATCTTGGCACCTGCTTATAGAGAACCTACTTTTAAAAGGCACGAGGCTTCAAAAGATGAACGAAGTGAAGTCTTCCCTGGCCTCTCCATCTTAAATCAAAAACCTTCATCTTAGCCTTCCTCCCCGGCGTTATTTTCCTCCACTCCACTCATTGCTATTTCATATTCTGTATAATTTACTAATTTGTTTACTGTTATCTCCCCCCATGAGCATGGAGACTCCTTAATCACAGACAGTTTTGTTCTTATTGCTACTTTGTTTTTAAACTTTGAATCCCAGAATTTGTAGCTGTCTTCAGCACATAGCAAGTGCTCAATGAACATCTGTTCAATGAACAAAACAGTCTTTGGTCTCAAGGAACCGGAAAGCCAGGGAAGCAGGGGACATCTCTGTACGGTACCGCATTCTATTACAGCATTGTAAGCACCATCATGGAAGCGCACAGATTGCTGTATAGATGGGACCAGGGCTCCCAACTCTGCAGGAGAGGGTGTGGGAGGCAAAAAGAGGGAGAAGATGGAAAGTTTGTCAGAGCACTGACTGCAATTTGAATCTTGAAGGATGAATGAGAGTTTTCCAGGAGGACAAGGTGGTGATAGGCATCTTAGGCAAACAGGGCAGCTTCCGAGAAGGTCTGGAGACGGAGATTGACATTGCTGAGGAACAGTGAGAACTCATATTTATATTGACCTTTTAAGGAAAAAGTACAAAAGAAACGAAGGCTTACAGATTGATGCCGCGTGTCACTCGGGGACGTGTGAGGGTCTGCGAGGTGGAGGCCATTTCTGTGTGGCCCTGTGTGTGCCGTGTTTTACTTTTAGGTGTTACTCCTCATAACTGTTTATCTGTGCTCAGTGAGTGGATTTACAGATCACATGATCTTCATGATTTTGTCATGAGATGAGGAAGAATCGTGAAATATCTTCTACCTCACAAAAGTCTACTGGTTCTCTCATGGCAAAATACTTCAAGGAATCGTTCAGTGTGAAGATAAGGCATTCTTCTTCATAAAATGATGAGAGTTACAATTTTTCTGACCTTTTCTGATCACATCGAGCCTGAGACCAGTCACTACAATCGGAGGAACCCACGGATACTGTGATTTTAGCTGGTCTTTTGTGGTCAGTCAATTATGAGCTGAACGAAGTTCACGGAGCCACCACGTTCAGTTGTGCTGAAATCTCGGGTGGTCCAGGAGGACCTGTGTTGCCTCTGAAGGTTGGCAGTAGAAGCAAAGTCGCTCACTGTTGTCTACAAGGACAAGTCGGAAAATGGAAAGATTTACTTAATGAATTGTCACAACTGTCAGTCATGTCAGTCAGGCAACTAAATTTCTCCTTTTTTCCCTTCAACTTGTGAAGAGGTGTGGTGACTCCAACGGACCCTTGTTTCATTCTGAAGCTTGTTGGCTTTCAGTGAGAAAGTCCTCTAATCATCTCTTAGGGTTTGAGAAAAATATTAGGTCTTTCTAGGGGAAGCTTGCTCTCTGTGAGAGTGTGCCTAGTGACTCCTGGCTTTGTAAATGCTGACATTTCGGTGCTCCCTTTAATTCCCTGAAGTTTATGAGTATAACTGCAGGTCCGTCAAATGAACAAATATAGCTGCAACACGTGCTAATTTGCCAAGACAGGTTTCTAGTATGAGGTAGATTGAAAGAGGCCACTGGATATAGAGGCTGCTCAGGGAGAGCGTGGTGAAATGGGCTCCTTTAGTTGACTGAACAACTTGTTTAAAACTCTTATCCTTTCACTGAGAATACTTTAACCATTCTGAAGAGAGACGCGAAACCCTGACAGAAGAGCCTCATGGGTATTTTCTCAAAGAATAGGGCAGTGGATATTCCTATATACGCGGCATATGCAGAAAAAAACAGATCCTGAGGTTTACCTCAGGTAACAAAGTTTGTTGAACAGAAGTCAGGGGCTTCATCATCAGTGTCGAAATCTTGTATCAGAAAAGATGGTTAAATATTTGTATGATTTCCAGCTGCATTCACATGTGAACTGAGGCTTCTCCGTGCAAGTTAACATAAGACTGAAACACATAATTGTCTTACTATTGTGCAGTCTGATTTTTGCCTTAAACTATTTAATATTGATTACTGATGACAAATTGCTTATTATCAAGTTTCAGTTTTGAATGGATAAACTTATTTTGAAGTATGTATTTAAGCAAATAAATTAGATATTTGATTACATATTTTTAATTTTTAATATTCAAATTTTACAACAGTCTTACTTCACTGAATTTCTTAGGTTACCCTTTCTGTATCTTAGGCACATGACACTGGCTTGCTGTGTCTGGCCTCCCTCTCCTTCCCCAGTGCCCTGACTCAGGCCTTCAGGATATAGGAAGGCAGTAGAAACACAAGAATTTGGGGATGGGTTGAGTGTAGTGATAGGCATGGGGCAGATGGGAGGAGAGCAGTGAGAGACAGGAAGCAGTTGAGGATGTATCCCAGGTCCTCGCTTTGGGAGACCGAATGGCTGGGAGTGCCGTTCGCCACGTCCAGAAATGTATTCCAAGAAGCCAGAGGTCGGGAGCACGCGGATGAACATGGTTAATTGTGTGTAATGAGAAGCTTGAGTTTGATTGTCCATGGAGTATCTGGGGAAGATGTTCACTTGGCAGTAGGAAATAAGGATTTGGAGATCAGGAGGGAGGTCTGATGGAGAGTTTTTGGAAATCAATCATTTCTAGGGGTTAAGACAGAGCAGTGGATGTTGTTGAGCAGTGGATATTGTGAGACTGAAGGTAAAGGGTGATTGGGGACGGAATCCAGGGAACACCAGTGTTTAATGGGTGGACGCGGACTTGAGAGGTAAGAGGAGAGCCAGTGGAGAGAGACAGTAAGAAAGACAAAGGAGGGAAACATTTTAAGAGGAGAGAGAAGACAATAGCGCCAAGCAAGAAGCCAGATAAGGGCGAAATTTGTCGATGGATTGGGTAATGGAGAGATTGCCAGTTATATTAGCAAGAAGAAAAATGTGTGTGTTTGTATAATATTTTGGAACTATTTAACAGTGGAAAGAAAGTATGAGAATAAGGACCAAAATCAGTAGCATAAATCATAAATACTTCAAAGCTCAAGAAAGGGGAGGATCCAGAATTAAAATGATTTCCCAGTGTCTATGTGTGGAATCAGTCCATAAACATTGGAGATACCCGTGACCCTGTCTCCTCTGTCTGCCCTCCACTGCCCTGTCTGTCCTACACTCCCCAGCCTCTCACAGATCATCTGTGTAGGTCGGCAGGTTTGAACCTGGCAATGTTCCCTATTCACTGTTCTCCATTCCTCCTGTTAGAAATCAGATTCTGACTAGCATCCTCTCAATTGTGCTATGGCAGTCTCCTCCTAACTGGTTTTCTAGCTCAAGTCTTTAAGTTTTCCAGGTTATCCTCCACTCTGTGGCTGGGTTAATTTTTTTTAAACAGTATCATTGAGGTATAATTGTATACCACAAAATCCAACCATTTTTAAGTGTGCTATGTGTTTTTATAAATTTATACAGTTGTGTAGCCATCACCACAATTCAGTTTTGATAACATTCTCGTCACCTTGGAAAGTTCCCTCAAGCTTGCAGCCAGTTCCCACTGGATTAAGATTTCAAGTCCAAACCCAGCTATGTCTCTCCTTTGCTCAGGATTCAACGCGCCCCTTTCCCTTTATACTTATGCACAGACTAATTGGCCTGAAATCCCAAACACTCCACCAACTGTCCCAATATACCCTTCCAGCTTAGTGGCTCACGAGTCCCTGACATTTTCGTGCCTTTCAGACAAGACTATTTAGGGTTCCCTCCATCGATTTCTGACCATTGTGACTTTGCTCAGGCTCCTTTCTCCAGCTGGTAGAAATGGAGTGTTTGTTAATATAAATTTTAAAGAGCAAAAATTTGGTGTCCCTAAACTTTAAAAAGTCTTTTAAAAAATTTCTCTAGATCTTGACAAATTCAAATGCACCTTTAAAAGAATCATTTTCCAGTTATATTTGGGTGGAACCTGACCCTGCCAGTTTACTTTTGAGCTTGTTTTATATTCTCGGTCTACCTGATATCAGCATTTGTTTTCAAACATAAAAAAAGGCGAGGCTGTGTGCCCTGCGTGTGTGCAGGTGAAAGGACCAGCTCACAGCAGCTTGTCTTCCGCCCTGTCCACTTCCTGACTGTGCCTTTGCTTCTTGGACTCTATTCTTTTTTATCTTTTAAATTGCATAAAATATACGTAACATTTACTACTTTAATTCTTTCTGTACAGTTCAGTGGCCTTAACGTTGTTGGGCAACTGTCACCACCATCCATCTCCAGAACTTTATCACCGTCCCAAACTGAAACGTGATACCCGTTAAACCCTAACTCCTCCTCCCCTTCCCCCAGGCCCTGACAACGGTGATCGTACTGTCTCTGAATTTGACTACTCTAAGCACCTCATCTAAGAGGCATCATACAATATTTGTTCTTTTGTGTCTAGCCGATTTAGCATAATACCTTCAAGATTCATCCATGTTGTAGCGTGTGTCAGAATTTCCTCACACTTGCTCTTTCCATTTGTTGACGGACACAGGTTGTTTCTACCTTCTCTGGACTCTGTTCTCGACCCTGGGTAACTGCTCCAGTTTGAGCAGTTTGGGCGCCACTGAATGCTGCAGCTCTTGAAAACACGCTAGCTGTGCCTGGGTGTTTTCTTCTTTCTTTTTCCTAAACCCAGTGTGCGGGTGCTCCGTATTTCAGCTGTTTAACTCAGTAGCATCCACGGTATGGTATCACTGTTACTTGCTGGCCCCCGCTGGAATTCAGCTTGTTTTGTTATTTGATGCAAAGCAGGATGCATAGGTGAACAAAAGGATCTAGAAAGGGTTCAGGTTTTTAAAGTGCCCCCCCTTAGTGATCAAGCGTAATAATAAACTTGGCTCTTTTTTTCTTGATGCCTTCTGCTTGCCAGCAGTGAAATGGAACATTTATATATTTACCTCTGATCTTCACTTTGAGAGCTTATCACCATGACAGTTGAAACAGTGGAACTCAAAGATGAACTTTTCCCAGGCCCCCAGCAAAGACGTGAATGCCTGCTCTCCTTGGCGTCACCACACCGACCTGCCCTCTATTACTCTGACTTCGCTTAGTCTGGCCTGGAGACGGATGTCATCATCCTGCCAGCCTACTCCAGCCTCTCCATTCTCCCAAACACTCAAGGCCCCTCTTGAGTTACTTCTCCTTGGTGAGTTCCTCCATCCCCAAATAATTGCTTTCTTTGGGAGTAGAATTCATTGACCACCATTATTCATTATAGCCCTGTCGGCAGTGGGTTATAGGTGACAATGTACCTGAGTGGAGAGACTAAGGGAAATTCAGCTTAGATTTTGATAGGGATGCAAAGACCAATATATACACTGTCTCATCATACTTACGACTTCTATGAAACATGTTTTACGCCATGGATTTATCACCTCCCACCACCTGTCTAGATCTGTTTGCCTAAATGTGTTCCAGCAACAGGTGGTCCTATGATTAGAGCTTGAAGAGCAGTTGTTGTTGTTATTGTTGTTTTCTTGGTGGATTTACAAGGCGCGTTTGCACATGAAAGGCTCTGAGAAGTCCAGCAGGCCTGTTTTAACTTTAGCACATCTTCTGAATTTATAATGGAACCCTCTTTCCAAGTCACATTTGTTAATGTATCTCAGGACAGGGGTTCCCCAGAGCACATTATTTATTGGGAGCTGCAGACCTTCATGCCAGCAGCGTGACCACTGCCCTGGCAACCACACTGGTGGTCCACATAAGAAGAGAGCATCTTCTAAGACAATAAATGCTCAAGCTTTCTGATAAAATTATAGCTAGCAGTTTGGAGCCTGGGCAAAGGAGGACAAAGATGTATCTACCAAATACATGGTCAGCTACCTTATTAGCTACTTTTGGAGGCCCAGGTCATATGAATGTGCATATGTACATACATGCAAATATATGAGTGTATATATGCGTCACATAAGAAATACTCCCAATCTTCTAGCTCGAAAGCCTCTGAAAAAGCCCTCGTCCTTTTGGGACACATTCATTTCCAGATTCCATTTAGCTTCTTAACCTGGGCCATGCAGCCACACAATTTTAAGGTGTGTATATGTATTTTTTTTGACTAAAAGCACATTTGTCAAATTAAACTGTTAATATCTTTTTCAAATTATGTTTCAGGACGCAGCAGCAAGATAAATGACCATCAGACTCAGAATTTTGATTTTTATTTAACAAATATTTTAATCACAAAGTTTGATGCATATATCACAGACGTACGTAAATATATAAACACCTATTTCCTTTCTGCGGACTTAGCTCTCTTACCATACCAAAGTGGGGCTTTCTGTGCACAGCAAAGATCACTTATATTTAGGTCTTTAATGAATGTTCAGTATACAAGAGATACAAGTTCAAAATATCAAATTTTCCTTGATTAGAGATACAAATGGGAAAATCAAATTTCCTTCAGTTTTTAGGTTCAATGCATTCAGTTTGTAAATTTGGTATTTTAAAAATAATAAAATTAAAACTGTAACTCTCAGGGGCCTTTGAAAAACATTTGATCGACTCACATTGAAGACTAAAGTCCTTTTACTCAATAATTAGCTCCATTTAGAAACACAGTTATGGAAAATTTCAAACCAGATTCTTCAGAGTACTTAATCAGGCTTCATTAGTCGTCACATCTGGGCCAGTTACTGTGAGCCACTGGACACAGCTATGAACAAAGCAGAACAATGAACTGCAATGAATAAAACAAAACATCCCTTGCCTTCATGGAGCTTACATACTTGTAACTATTAAATTCATTCAACTCTTGTAAATCTAATAAACCAAGGTTTTAAATGAGGAGCGAGTCAAAGTCAAAATTCTTCTACCTTTCAACTTAAAATTACAAGTCTAAAATCAATTACAGTTGACCCTTGAATGACACAGGTTTGAACTACCCATTTCCACTTACACATGGGTATTTTTCAATAGTAAATACCACATGGTCCATCCGTGGTTGATTGAATCTGAGGAACCGTGGCTGGAATGGCTGCTATAAATTATACTTGAATTAACCTGGTTGTTCAAGGGCTAACTGTATACATCTGAATTAGAATCACAAAGCAAATGTGGGTCTAATTAGTGTCTCTATCTGATGTGTAAATACCAAATGTACAAATTATTAAGCCTGATTTAAAAATTTCGAGTAGTGTGAAAGTGATTTGCTGTATCATTTCGCTATTTAATTCTAAACTTTCCTACTAGGAAAAACTGGGATTATACAACTGAGCTTACTTGATGGACAGTTCAAGACCCAGATACTTGATTGTCTCAAGTAGGTTGAGCGATTTGAAACTAGGACTAGGGACCTAGGGGTTGAGTATGACCAGAGTGAATCTTTTCATAGGACAGATGGACACACTGAGTCTGATTTTAACAGTGGCTGTAATAACGGGATTCCACTTTCTTTACATAGCGTTGGTTTCACAGTATGTTGTTTGCTAGATTCAAGTCTTACCTTCATAACTTCTTTTGATGTTGCCACTTAATTTGGATGGATAAATTACTTAACTGTCTCTACCTCTCCTGCTTTACTATCTGATTCGATTAAGCTAACCCAGCCTGTTTACCGCCTGATTCTTCTGTGTCTGGCTATTTGACTTTGGCTCCAAGAGCATTCTGTTGAGTATGGACACTGGGTGATATTGCTGCTCTGCAAAGGCCAGCATTCAGAGGCAGCTGAGTGGAGCTGTAGCTCTGCTCCCAGAATATCCATCAACCCACCCCCATTCCTTCAGATGAACAATGAATATTTTCTCAGTTTTAAGTCAAGTGCGATTCAAATTTACAGTCCGGAAAAGTCCTGGATGACCCCCTCCCCTAAACAGAATCCCTCTTCTATAAGCCCCTTTTATATAGAAATTCTGAAACTATCATTGCTTCTTTGCTTAAAACCCTTCAGTGGCTCACATAATACAATAGAATACAAAACCCTTAACATGGCCTGCAAGTCCTTTCGTGATCTAGCTCTTGGCTTCATCCGTGATCTCATCACACGCCTTCCTCTTATGCTCCAATTCCACCCACACTGGCCTTCTTTCACTTCTTCCAACAGAAGCCAAGTTTCTTTCCCACCTCAGGGCCTTTGCATGCACTGTTCCCAGTTTCTGAAACATCACTCTCCCTACTCTTTGCTTGGATGACTCCACGTACTGTAGGTCTCAGATTAACTGTCATTTTTTCATGGAGGTGATTCTTCTTTGTAGACCTTAACACAATCCGTGCATTTATTTGCTTACTACCTAGACCATAAGTTACGTGGAGCCGTGTGTGTTGTTCTGTTTGCCCAGCATCCATCACAGCATATACTAGACAGTCAAAAATCATTTGCTAAATGAATAAGTATCACAGTTGTCACAGCAATCACCATTAGCCTTCAGTCGTAACCATTATAATCATTCATATAACCACTTTTGGCTCATGGGATGTAGGGTAGTTGTTGAATTGGATTGAGATATCTAAATGTCAATATCTCATGCATTCATTAATACAATTATTTTTTATTACCTTTATGGTTCTTTACACATTTAGTCTTCTTTAGCTTCTAAAGCTGGAGGCTTTCTGTTCTTAGCAGTCCTCTTACAGTGAAGAAGACAATTTAGCAAAATGTGCCTTTTGGGAGACTGTCCTTTTCTAACTTTTAAAAAATATCATTGAATATTAGCTAACTGGTTTACGGTAATAAATTTTGTATTAATAAGTAATAAATTTTGATTAGTGTAAATACAAGTTGCTTAGAGATTTTTGTTTGTTTACCCCCAGGTTCCCGGGAGATAGATCAGTTACACTGGCCCCAGGTTACAGAGGGCAGCCCTTAGATAGTGAATGGAAGTTCTAGGTTCTATAATGTTTGTTGCCGAAACCTCGCCCCCCTCTGTGTCGTTCTTCGAGAACCTGCCCCCCCCCCGCAAAGAATTAAAGCCTTGGAAAAGCACCAAATTGTGCTAAAACTCCTGAATCTTAACCATTTAGAACCCAGTGCGGGTTTTTTTTGGGGGGGGGGTTTACAGAATCAACCTGAAAAGATCATAGGTTCATAAAGATTTCATATCCCTGTCTCTGTACCTTGCCACCTGCGAATATGTAGAACAGCATAAAACATGATTTTGAACGTTGCATCGTCACAAATGGAAAAAAGCGCAAAGACGTAAGAAGAATCGGGTTTATTTTTGTTGTTTACAACACCTAAGCGTTATTGGAAACCCAAACGAGAAGCCAAGCTGACAAAACGGCCGCAGCGCAGCGCGGTCGGGGTTCTCCGCAATGTGGCCGCGCACCTTTAACTCGCAGTGACCTCCGCGTCCCGGCCCGGCATCCCGGGCCCGGCGCTTCGGCCGGGGCGGCGCATCGCCCCCTCCTCCCCTCCCGCGCAGCGCGCATTGTTGTCCTTTAGCGATTGGTTGTTGGACCAGAAACAGCGGTGCAGAGCCGAGCCGGGTAGTGGGGCTGTGGACCTGAATGCAGGTTAGCGGGCTGGCAGTGACTGACACCGGGGGCTCGAGGGACAGCGAAGAAGAGCCGGAGGCGCCCTCGCTGCGTCCTCCAGGCGGCGTGGACCAGGTGCCCGGGCGTTTGCGGCTGTCGGCGGAGCCCCGGGTGGCGCCCCCTCCCCCGGATCTAGCTGCCTCCGGGATTGGCGCAGGTGGGCAAGGCAGGGCACCGCAGACTGCCCTGTTCCCACCGAGCGGTTTCTCTCCCTTTCTGCAAGCGGGAGGCGCCATCCTAAAAAGATGTAAATATCCGAGCGCTGACTCCTGGCTGGGGTACCAGCCAAGTCCCAGAGCCGCCGCAGGGTGTTTTACATGAAAATGAGAAGCCTGACAGGATCCGTGCTCTAACTTAAGGCAGCTCGGTGATTAGCGTGAGGCTGAGCGGCTTCCCGGCTTCCGGTCCTTCAATAGCTGTTCTGCGCGCTCGCGACTGAGCAGCGGTGCCGCCGTGCGGGTGGCGATCGGCAGGCTCCGCATCCTTGGCAGCCATGGCTCCCGTCGCCGCCGCGGCCAGTAAGTAGGAGCATGCCTGTGTAGGGGGGCACATGCGTGTCGGCGCGCGCGCGCACACACGCACACGCAGACACGCACGCACACCACCCTGAGCCTTGGAAGGAGGAAGATCGACGAGGCGCTGCAGTCGCGAGGACTCTTCCTGGATTCGGCAGGGGCCCGCCGCCGCAGCTGCTGACTGCAGAGCCTGCTCGGATCCTGTGCACACGCGCCCCCCATCCGAGCCTCTGTAATGAAGACTGCCTCCCGAGGACTGCAGGGGAGGCAGAGCCAGCCCGCGCCCGGGACTGCGGGCCGCGCGGCTGATAGGCCCAGGGGGACACGACTTGGACACTGTCATCCCCACGCCTCGCTCTGAGCCGCCCGGTGCGGAGAGGGTCTGCCGCCGCCCCTCCGGCTTCCCGGGCGCCCGATCCCGGGTCACCACCGGAGGCCTGGGCTTCCTCATTTGTTTGGGTCTTTTGTGCCGTGGCTCACAGTTGGCTAAGCACTCCTGCGCTGAATCGGGCCATTGTCTGCGCTCCCATTGCTTTCACGCTGCAAGTCTCGGCGCCCTCACCCCGCCCGCCCCCTCCCCGCCTCCTCCTGGCCGGGGAGCCTCCTAACGTGCCTTTCCCCCCAGGAATCTGGAAGCTATAAGCCGGGCGGATTGCAAATGAAGTGTAATGCATTGTGGGACGTGTGTAAAATCGGAGCCTTCGCCGTGGGGGGGTGTGGGGGCGTGGGGAGGGCCGGACCCGCCGCTGGCGGTGTAGACGCCGACGAGGAGGGGCTGGGAAAATGCGCGCAGAGTCCGCCCGGGTCGTGCCCGCCGTAGACGGATGAAGCCGCGTGCTGCGCCCCGGCGCTGAGGCCCCGAGGATCGGGGCAGCGGGTCGCCCTCCCCACCATGAAGAAGACCCGGAGCACAACCTTGCGGCGAGCCTGGCCTAGCTCGGATTTCTCAGACCGGGCCTCGGACCGCATGAGGTCCCGCAGCGAGAAGGACTACCGCCTGCACAAGCGCTTCCCCGCGGCCTTCGCGCCCCAGGCTTCGCGGGGCTACATGACATCAGGTTGGTAACCGCGTCCCTGCCCCCAGGCCGGGGCCACGGGGCGTGCTCCGAGCGCCGCGGCCGGGGTGCTTCCCCGGGAGGACGGGCGGTGATGGATGCGATAAGTTTTGGGGAAAGCAGGAAAAAAAATTAGCTCTCATCCACCATTTTGTACCTCCGCAAGATCCACAGCAGGCCCTCTCAATATGGGGTTGGAGAGCTATTAGTTAGGTGAAATCTGGGAGGGGGACGTGCCGGGCGTTTTGGCTGCACAGATAAATGACCGCCAGCTCGGGCGCCCAGCCTCCTTGAGCTTGTGGAAGAGCCTGCGCCCGCCGTTGCCCGCAGCATCGGGCTTGCTCGCTCCCGCATTGTGGCCAGTTATTATCCTAGTGGGTATTTAAACAGCCTTTCTTTTTCAAAAGGGAACAGGTTCCATGCACAGTTCTGGATGGTTTGAATCAGGGAAGAGGTCTCAGGCTGGTCTGCTTACACGCAGGGAACTGTGTTGCAGCCCACTGAATGCATTCGGTGGGGTAATGGTGTGTATGCGGATTGAATGCTCACATGATTTTGTGTGGATTTAACATATGTTGCTTTGAATCAGGTTATAAGGAAAGAATGGAGGCTGTGTCATGTATTTGCATGTCAGACAGGAAGGACAAACAAAACGGTGAACGGGAATGAAGGATTTCATCTTAAAATGCATAGAAGCATTTCTGAAGGCGCCGGTTAGTTGCCTTTGGAAATACAGCGGATGGCTTTGCTGTGTGACTTGGAAACCCAGGGATAAAATACTTGAAACGCTGAAGGAGGAAAATCCTGAAACTCTTCTCGTTGTTTTCTCCTTACTTACTGTCGACCACTTGTATGTAATGACGTGTAAGACACCAATTTTGGTTTGTTTGTTTTTCATTCTGAATGAATTCATTTTCTTCTAAACAAAATGTCCTGGGAAAACCGAGGTTATATTTGAAAACACATCTATACCAAATCACTCTAAATCCTGGGAAGATTGCTTTAAGCTTGCAGTTGGTACTCAAAGTCTAGCTCTAGTATCTTTCTCTTAAAACAGCAAGTTTAAAAAAAAAAAAAACTGGGGCTGGTATCTCATGCTTTAAAAATGTCTTGTGAGTGCATTTCCGTGAGTATAAAACCTAAATAAAATAACCGTCTTTTTTACTGCAAAATCTGGTGACATAAGGATGTACTGTCTTGGCAATAAGGCTCCCTTGATTTTCCCTGTCATGAAATGCCAGATTTGTAAAGGAAGTGACAACTACAGTTTATACTTCAGTAATTGAAGTCAGTCACTGCTGTGGTTGCTTTATTCTTCAGGCTGGTGGTAGTAAATTTTGAAATACACCTAAATCCAAGTGTAACCTCAAAACACGTATGTCCATAAACCCATGTCTACACTGAGTGTTCAGATAATCTCAGGTTTCATATCCTTGGGGTTTGAATGTCTTCATTCCACACTGAAGAGTTTCGCCTCTTTTTTGCCCCTCTTCAGGAATCAGTACTGATAACCAAGAGTGAGGCTGTAGGAGGGCAGGTGGCCGTAATGTCTTCAACAAACCTGCAAGACTCTGTAATGATTTCAGGCATGTTCCCATGGAGCCTGTTTTCACCTATCTTGTCATAGCATCATTATGATCACATTTTTATTCTTTGCTAAAGAACTTCTCTGCTATTGCCAGTTTTTCAAGGCGTTTTTGAGGGCTTGAGGAAGAAGCTTTTCATTTTCTTTGATTCTCTTATTTCTTGACTTGTAAAGAGTAAGCTGGTCCTATGGGGATACTGAAGGATCAGCTCTTTCAGGTTGGTGGTTGTCTGTGCAGGTTTCATGTTAGGTTACTACTGAGAAAAGAAAACCAGAAGGTGGGGGAAGAAGAGCTGTGTTATTCATTCAGCATTTTATGGAGCCTCCCCCCACCTCAAGCAAAGTGCCTTGCTAGATTCTCATGGGGCTGCAGGGTTGGGTATAATATAGTTTTGTCCAAGGATGGAAGCTGTTATTTATTCTTTATTTTAATTATTAGCCAATATGTATAATAAAAAGGGTTGGGGCTCATGGAAGGATAAAGTAAATATTAAGACAAACACATACAATGAACACTGGGAGAGTAGGTGGAATCTTTCTCATACACATCTTTTTGGGGGAGATTGAGAGTAGCTTGTCAGTTGCCTTTTCAAATATGGTTCCTTTCCAAATACCAGTGTTGATAGTAATAGATGGTATATTGAGACACTTTGACATCATTTGGGAGAAGTTGTCTTCCCCTTAACAAATGTAAGAAAGTCCACTTATATCAAGTTAGTGACTCTGGATACAAACAGAGCCTTTGTCACATGAAATGAAATAGAAAATGAAGCAGCTTAGAAACACATGAAGCTTTTCATACTTCTTCTTTCTGTTTGTCCAGTCATTTTGCCATAATAGCTACTAGTATTTATCATACTTATTCTCAGTAAAAAGAGGTTTTTCTGTTGGGTTCAAAGGACAAGATAAGCTTCTTCAGAGAAATACTAAATGACTTGAAATAACTTCAGTGGAGACTGTTTTTAGAAATCCCCTCCAACAAATATTCCTTAAAAATATGGTGAAAGAGAAATCCCCTCCAACAAATATTCCTTAAAAATATGGTGAAAATCACTGTTTTTTTTTTAACTTTAGGAAAGGAGAGGTCCTTGGAAATTTGAATAGCTGTCCTTTTGATCTGGCCTACTATCTCACAGTAGGTATTTCAAGTTTAACTCTGTTTACTTAAGCCAAAATTATAGGCATTCCATAATCGCTTTCTAATGAGACAGAACCTTTTCAAACAGTCTTTTTTCACTAATAAGTAACTACCAGTTTGAAATGTGATTTACAGCAACAGGCTTGACATTTAGCCTTGGCTTTTTCACGTACCTTTGGGATAAACTACACTTAAGCTCAAGAGGTTAGAATAGACACATATCAAACTTAAGGAGATCCTACAAACGGACAGTTAGAGAATTCTGAAACTTTAAATTTTGAAGACCATGCCTTATATGACTATTTAAGCCCCTGATTCATGCTACCAAATCGAAAATAATCCTAAGAATTCACAGGCCTCCTGGCAACCAGCAAGTTCACAGGCCATGAGATGAGTTCATTGTTCATCTTGAATATTAATTTCCCAAAGGTAGTTTCTGAGCAGAAGGGGGGAAAATCTTGCCTTTTGTTCAAATCAAGATGAATAATAAAATGTGCATCCATGAGCTGAATAAGAAAAGGGGTTAGGCCAAATGCACGTGGGATTATTCTCTCACAGTTTCTAAAACTAGAAATTATGATATTAATTAACTAGAGAGAAAAGAAAACTCCCCATAAAGAGGCACATAGCTGTATAATCCTTAGGGCTTTATATGTGAAAATATGCTCACCTACCTTCATGAAATGATTTTCAAGGCACCAAACCTTTGTTAATGAAGGTGTTAGAACCTTCTCTGTCAGGACCTTGTGAACTGTGACCTCTTTATACAAATGATGCTACTTCACTTTCCTCTCCCCAAGCCCTGGGGATGGCCGCTTCTTTATATTTCACATGGCATGCCACCAAGTTTGGGGACATTTCATTGATCAGGACTGCAAAGTGATTTGTTTTCCACTATAAAGGTCCTACAGAGCATGTGCATAAAAGGCGTCCCCTGTGAACGAGACACCCCCAAAGTCATGGTACTTTTGGATGGATGTTTGTCATTTTAAGAAACAACAAGGCAGACAATTTTAAAGGATTTGAAAAGAAAGAAAACACAAGCCGCAAACTGACATCTTAAGAAAATATAAACCAGTTTTGTCTGCCGATCTAACTAATATAAATCAGCAGGGAGGAATGGCCAGGACGCCACCTTGATGAGTTATTAGTTTTCATTTTATAGAAACTAATTCTGGGGCACAGTGGATTGTGGGGCCCAGTTCCTTACGTTCTGTTATTTTGAGAGTTTTCTGGGAGTGGAGGATGGGCACCTGAGGTTCTAATCTGGGCCTGCCCCAAACCAGCTGTGTCCCTGGCGGGTAACATGACCTCTCCCCGTCTGGAACGGGCCCTCCTGGCCCGCATTTCCATTACAGAATTGGGCTCCGCAGCGCCTCTGTAATGGGCAAGCCCAGGATTTCTCAGCACTTACACAGAAATCGTTAGAAATAAC